>NW_028262290.1:117628628-117931658 GCF_047370975.1 Nipponia nippon | reverse complement strand
AGAGGTTGACTTCTCTAGGCTGGTAGTTTAAGCCTATTTTTAATAGTGAGATAACATGGAAGAGCTCATTCTTACTGTATTTGTTCAGGAAATAAACCGAAGACAGTCCAGGATTGCTGGCTGTCTTCTGGCTGCTACATTCACGTGAACAAAGTGGACAAAATAGAATGAATAAAGCTTGATCCCCTTATGATGTGTCTTGCATTTGGAATACTTGGTGTTGAAGGCGGGAATGCCCGTAGAAACTTTTCCTGCTGATGAGCCTTTTGTATCTGTGGTGCTCCACAAAGATTGAGCTCATTCTTCTCCATCCCTTTATTGGGAAAGACATTATCAGGATCTCTGTTTCTAAGCCAAGTAGCTTATTTTTTGAAACTTATAGGAATGTGCTATTTCAGACTTCTACCCCTTTGCCAAACTTGGTTGAAATGGCTGATGAACTCAAAAACTATGAGGGTACACAGATGTCTGCAGAGTGATTACTTAAGACATGTTTCCTGAGAAAGTCAAGCTAAAAATAAGGCATGGTCTTAGGCTCTTGGAGGTTATATGCATATATATGTATGTATGTAAGTAAGTCTTGGTTTTAAAATTCCTAAGTCCTTTGGAACACTGTGAAATGTCTTGTACTTTTCCGGTGCTGTTTGCCACTGTGGTCATCGTGGCAGTAATTCGGCACTATACCCAATCAGACTAAAGATACTTTTAGCTCTGTATCTTCTCCTTGACAGTGGCTTCATGTAGATACGTAGGATAGGAAATGGAGCAAGCAGTTCTTCCCCCTCGGCCCTTCCTCTTACTAATCCATGTTATTTATTATTTTTAATGATACTTATTCTTTGGCGTTATTTTCCTTTAAGGTGCGATATTCTTCCCTACACCATTATCCTTTACCAGTGTGAAAAGAATTTGCAGGCTTTTTGTGATGATAGTGCAGCCCATAAGGTCTTGAACTGTTTTCTGTATGTTACAGTTGCGGGAGCTGGAAGACAAGTATGCAGAGTGCATGGAAATGCTTCATGAGGCTCAAGAAGAGCTGAAAAACCTTAGGAACAAGACTATGCCAAATGCCATATCACGTCGGTACCACTCTCTCGGTCTCTTCCCTATGGTAAGCAGATTTAAGAAAAAAACCGCACACGCCAGAAAACAACCAAGTAAAGGATATGTGAGTGTTTGCACCTGACTTACAGCTTCAGGGATGGAATGCTAGGCCAGATGTGAGCATGGGTGAAATGTGTATTTATATAGTGTTAAAGGATACCCGAGTGATCAATTTTGCATCCCTAGTTCTGAAACAGTAGTGCTGTGCAGTTACTTGGTTTTGCTGCAGTATTACATACAACCTGCAGCTGGCTGTGCTTATGCTGTGAATCATGAGTATCATTAATAGGTTGTTACACAGTTCTGTACGTCTTTGTTATGCATCTCCTGTCCTGTGGTGGCTGATTTTCAGCTGGAGTTTCCTGTTTTTCTTCAATATCCCTGGAGATGTAATTTCCTGGTAACATAACTAATGGTTTCTGGACATGTCGTCCTTCTAGTCACTTATGATATACATTCTAGTTCTTCAGTACTTGAATAGTTTACACATATATTCTTGGTTTAGGGTCACTGAAAATTCAGTGGTTCATTAAAAGAATATTTGTTGCTAATATGTATTATGGCAACATGAATTACGGCAGTGTCACTGGTGTTATCAGTTCATTTGATTATGACATTGTACATTTAAAGCATGGGGAAATATGCAGTACCCTCAACCAAATGAGAAAAAAAAAGAGTGGATAAGAATGTCTAGGTTAGTTCAGTGCCTGGCTCTGCTGGCCTCTGTATCTCTAGAATAATTCCGTTACTTTGAGGGCAATGATATCAGTGAAGTTTCTTTTGACTTACATTAATGTAATCAAGCAGCAGAATCTGGCCCTCCTTGTCTTTAGCCATGTCTCATCTTAACTGCTGAGGAAGAACATAGATTATATTTGTGCTTACAGGAAGTAAATTGTCAACAAAGGCTTAACTTGCCTTTTTGTGTTCCCTTCTGAGACTGAACATAGGCCAATTTGAAGTGCAGATGTTTAGTAATACAAGTTGTACTTGCACAAATACAGTTGAAAGCTGCGAAAAGTATGCCTGTGCTGATACAGGTTTATGTGTGTTGTATAAAAATGATTTTCAAATGTTGAATCATGGGACCAAAGATCATTCAGATTTGTGAATGTTTGACACTTAGACCCTGCACTTAACTACATTTAGGCAGTAAAACTTACTGACCAGCAGTGGAAGATTGATAGCCTGTTACCTTTAACCCTATGGGGGAAGTATATAATGCTTTATGCCAAGAACCATGTCTTTTTTGTGGGTGGGTAATGTTGTGAAAGGGAAGAGTGTTTTCTGTTTATTTTAAATGAAAACAAATTAATCAAGACTTTACACATCAAAGGTGGGTGTTACTGAGTAGGGAATTTAGTCTGGGAAGTTGGAGCACCTGAATTCTGTTGTTGCCTGTGATGGTGGTTTTAGCAGTTTTGACAGATGTTATATGTCTTCAGATGACAAGTACTGTAGCAGTATGAAGCTAAGCCATAATTTGTCAGTGATTTAGATATATTCATTAGTCTTCCAGCTTTCCAGTCAATTTTCATTTTTAAACCTTGCTTTTTTCTGGAATGAAACCTTATTAATTATTATTTTATATAAGTAATGAATTATTTTCTGCAATGACAACTTATTAATACTACAATATTTGTTCTTCTTTTCTGCTTACTTTTAACAGGATTCTTTAGCAGCAGAGATAGAAGGGTCAATGAGGAAAGAACTGCATTTAGATGAACCCGACTCTCCTGACTTGGCGTATGACTGAAAAGAATTGGTTCCTAATTGATTACATCTGAAGTTAATTATTATTTGATGTGAAAGGAAAAGACAGGAAATAGTTGAGCTAGGGATTTAGAAAGAAATATTTCTGGCAGAGTGTGAATGATAGAGAGAAAGGAAAATAAAGAGTCTGGTTATTGGGGTGCTTATTTCTTCTGCTAAAGCTACCAAAAGAAAAAGCCTATACGTAGGTTTTGCCTTGTCTTCTGAACTTTTTGTCCACATTCTTGAGTGCTGAGAATGCGAAAAAGTTTGTTTTCTTGTATGTTACCGTGCCAGGTTTCTTCAGTTAATGATTAAGGAATGAGTTCAATTCCTCGGGTTCTCTCTTCAGGTGTTGTAAGAGAAGTTATAAGGTAATTATTGATCTAATCCGGTTTCTACAGGGAGAACATCAGTGCAGAAAGGGATTTAGAGTGGTTGGGTACTTACAGTGTGACACCCATTACACCTGTGCTAAACTTCTCCTGAATTAAACAAGAGAGTAGTTTGAAACAAGTTAAATACTTGTGACAGTCCAAAAGCTATAGATAGATACAGCTTGGCAGAAACGGCCTTACTGACACCAGTTGCATGTGTACTCTAATAGGTTTACCTCACCTATTTGTACAAAGCATGGACTGGTTAATTTGAAACAAGTTAATCCAATTTAGAGGGTATGTTAGAGAAGCAGAGTTTACAAAGAAAGGACAGTCAGAGAACATACAGTAGGAACTGTCCAGAAACCTTCTAAGTATATTTACAAAAAGCTTCACACATACTTAAACCTTCCCTGAGCATGAGCCAAGAATTGTAAGTGAGGCTTTGATAGAGTAGAATGTTGATTAGAAAAATGTAAGATCAGAAAGGTGTGAGCACGCTCAAACCCCATAGGATCTTTTTGTCCTTCCAGAGTAATCTAACTTAAGGATAGTTTAATTTCTTCAGAATATTTTTTATATTGCTATTGCATGTACCAAAAAAGGACACCTTTTTTTGGCTTCATGACTTGTCTTGGTTTTATTTGTTTGCTCAGCAGTAGTAACTGTAACCTCTGTGGGACCGTTTATTGATAGATGCTCTTAGATTCAGCCTCTTAAAGGTATACAACTATAGACTTGGAGCCTACACAAAAAGATTGCAACTGTTAAGCACTCATGGACAGAAGGAAAGAAATTCGGATGACATTAAATGGCATAAGGCATGCTGTTGTTGTTATACCCTGGCAGTGTTACCTTTAAGCTGGAAGGGATGCGCTGCTGTTGTGTTCAGCCATTGTTGAACTGTAAAACAAAGCAGCACTGGCACTTCTGTAGCATGATGTGGGGCAAGTTTATTTTGTCAAGAAATTTCTGCTGAAGTGTCATCTGATCTTAACCTTGAAGCAGATGAACAATGTTTGTTATGATATCAGGACAATAGTGATAAAGAATGAACTGTAGAAGTAGGTCAAAAATTAGGTTTCCAGTCTTGACAGCCTCTCTCTAGACTCTTGGTCCATTATATTCCTGATGTTTTTTCTTTTTTTTTTTAAATGCTATTTAAAGGGGTTGGAAATTGGTTTCAAAAAGAAAAGATACAAGACTTGCTTGCATAGAGATACTCAGTAGAGTAAATTCAAATTCTCTTTTAAAATGGATTAGCCAGTTCATAGTTAAGAATCAAATGGAGATCAATTTTGTTTTTTAAAAACTCATTTCCACACAATGGCTTTAAGGCGTTTTTAGGTGATGCTAAATGCTGAAATGCTCCTTCACTTAATTTTTATTAATATTCGAGAGGGTCCATGCACATAATTCTCAAATGTTCTGCCTGAAATATTCTAGGATGATGGAAGTAGTATGTTGATGGATTGAATGTAATGGCCAAACTGTAGCAAGTATGGCACCCTATGCATACTACTTTACAGAAACTATAAAGACAAGGTGGTTGGTGGGGCTGTGAATAGGAAGGGTTTTAACAAGCTGTTACCTGTTGCTCTGTTCCTTCTTAAGATGAGAAGGCACTGTGTGATTATTAACTGTGTGTATGTCTTACCAGTCATCAGAAGCGGGTCTTCGAGACGGTGAGAAATGTTAACCAAGTTGTCAAGCAGAGATCCATGACTCCGTCACCAATGAATATCCCAGGCTCTAACCAGTCCTCTGCTATGAACTCAGTCATTTCTAGCTGTGTCAGCACTCCACGTTCCAGTTTCTATGGGGGAGACATCTCTAACATTATGATAGACAACAAGACCAATAGCATCATCCTAGAGACAGAATCCTCTGACAATGGGTCAGTACTGTAGCACTGGGCTTTGCTTTTGCTTTGTTTCTGACATAAAGGCAAGGTGTTTCTGTTTTCCTCTTTTTGTCTTGTATGTCACTGTGTTAACTGCACAATATATCTTCAAAAGTTACTTTATTTTGTGCTTATAGTTCTTGAGCATTCAAGTTTATTTAAAAAGGAAAGCTTTTTGAAAGCACTGTCTATCAGTGTCTGCAACTTGCACCTGTTCTGAGATGCAGCAGCACCAGGTGATGTAAAACCATGCTTTGTCTTTGCAGCTGTGGGTCAACACTTTAATTATATTTTCACTATTTTACATTAATGCCAGGGAGTTGTGATCAAAGCTGCAGCTACAGCTAACTCTTTCGATCCTAAAAATAAATAAATAAAGTCTGTGTGTGTAGGTTACCTAATATGAAAACTTGTGAACTAAACCAATCAGAACTTTGCTCTTCTAGCTACTTGTCTCTTCCCCCAGTACAGCTTCACACTGTTCTGTATATGCTTTCCAGTAAAAATGACTTAATATCTCAAAACAATGAATATTTGTCAGCATAATATACTCTTGTGACTCATTATGGTATTCTTGCAGTGTTGGCCCAGTAGGATGTGGCCTGCTTACTTGAGTTTGTATAACCATAAAAGACCCACAAGCAGGCATCTCCCATCTCCTTGTAGGAGAAAGCTCTTAAGTAAAGCACAGCTTTTCCAACCAGGAGTTTCCAGGCAGGAACTAGGATTCAAAACAGTTTTATTATGAAAGAGAAAGAAAATATTGGTGTTTGCCTTTGAACTCTCCGGACAAGTAGCAAGTTGTTCCCAGACATAGTAATTTAAAGGTATTGGTGAATGTCTCAACATGTGGAAGTTTTAAACAAACATCTCTAAGAATTTATTTTCTTCCTCCCCTCTTTTTTTTTTTTTTTTTTTTTTTTTTTTGTGTGTGCGTGTGTGTGTGCATCCCCTGTTATGTTTTAGAAATGAAGACAGGGTGAAGAAGCCTGGAACTCCGGGGACTCCAGGCTCCAGTGACCTAGAGACTGCCCTTCGCAGGCTGTCCCTCAGGCGGGAGAATTACCTCTCGGAGCGGAAGTTCTTCGAGGAAGAGCAGGAAAGGAAGTTGAGGGAACTGGCAGAAAAGGGCGAGCTCCACAGTGGTTCCGTTACCCCCACAGAGAGCATCATGTCGCTGGGAACTCACTCCAGATTTTCAGAATTCACTGGATATTCAGGAATGTCGATCAGCAGTCGCTCCTACCTGCCAGAAAAGCTTCAGATTGTGAAACCACTAGAAGGTGATAACAAAGGGCCTCGGCCTTTATCTGTTCTTCTTAGTGACTCTTTGTGGTCTCTTATCCATCACCAGAAAGCAGGAAATCTTTGCAATACATATTCTTTTTACTTTAGAGACAGTAATCCGCGCTGTTGGTTTGAAATCTTCTAACTACTACATTTTTCCTCAGGCCTTAAAAGTGTTAGGAAACAATTCCAGCCACAGCAGTAAAATAGATGTTACAGGCCACACATGCATCAGCAGTGCAGCCTTACATCTAACCCAAATCCCAGTGTTGCCATTTCATACTTAGAAAAGGAAGGTGGCTGAGTTTCTGAAATCTAAGCAACAAGAGTATTAGTTCATCAAATCTCAGCTCTGCAAATCAGTGTCTGGAAAGACCTTTACCTACTTCAAGTAGTCCAGTTGGTCTAGTAGGACTATTTTTGTGGTTAAAAATGACCTCTAGACTTTAATTGGCTGTTTGAGTGGCCACGCATGAGTGTCTGTGGCTTTGGTTTCATGTGTGAAATGAGGTGGGGTTCTTTAACTCAAATTTCCTCCATATATTATCTCAGAAGAAGGCAAGATATAGGTAGATGGTAGTCAGGGCTAGAACTTTATTTCAGAGTTAAGTGCATTTCTGTAGTCTGTCTAACAAAGCTGACAGTGCACATATAGTGTAGTCTGCCTGGCTTTCTTCAGTCCTTTCAGGTTGTTGCTGAAAGTTAAAGTTGTGTAAATTCCTTCAGGTTTTAAACAAAATGAAGCTGTTTTCCTATAGTACTTCACAGATATGCTAGTTACATAATTCAGCTTTGGTTTCTCTTTCTCTCTTTTCCTTTAACATAACTCTGGTGTTACATTACATTGTCTATGTGTGTTTTAATTGCAAAAGTTCCCTTTTTTCATCTTTTTAGAACAGATTTCATCTATAAGGAGCATTTAGCATGACACATTCAGAAGCAAAAATAACCCTTCTTGTATCCTGAAGAAAGTGATGTGCTATATCTACCTATTCAAATGAAACTGTAGCCATAGCGCACAAGTCCGTACTGTTTAGCAGATTTTAGTAGTTTGTTTTCATGACTGCTTTTAAATGGTCGTAAAAATTCTTGTACCATGTGAGGGAAGGGCTTATCCAAGCTTTGTGTCAGTTACTGGTTGCTACCACTGTAATAGATTTCTGTCACCATCCCATTATATCTGCTTTTTTCTTCCAATAAACTCTTAAAGTCTTTATCATCTTTCTATCTGTCTGGGTTTTTTTTCCTGGTTTTGTTCATTGTTCTCACTGGGTCATTTTTTTCCTTAAAATTATTGCACCTTTTAATATACTTCTTATGTTTGGTTTTACATCTCACTTGTAGTATGTTCGTGTCTGCCTGTTTCATAAGTTTAGTGTTTGTTCTCTTTTATTAAATACATGTTTATGATTCTTTTCCTCACTTCAGCTTAATTTCTTTCCTGAGTATTTTTCATGAGGTTTAACTTTTTCTTATTCAGCTTCATGAATACTTTCAAAGTACTGGGGCAAAATAGTCTGCACTACCTGCAGACTGTTGTCAGTAGTTGTGCCTTTGGTTTTTTATTACTGCTTTCCTAAGGGTGCTCATGCCATAAAATGAGGAAGGAAAAAAATCAGTTCTATAATACACTTCAGGTTAGTGGCTTCTATTCCTTTAAAGCAATCTTTTAAATCCCACAGTAAAATTAGAGTGACAGAAGCACTAAGAAATGAATCTTCTTCTTCTTTTGCACCTTTAAAAAACAAAAACAAACCCCCCCCCCCAAAAAAAACCCCCAACAAAACAAAACCAAAAAACACTTTCTTTTAGTCAAACAGAATGATTGCTTGATTTGATTTGCTTTAGTTACAGTCTGGTGGGGTTTTTGTTTTGGTTTGGTTTTTGTTTTTAAACTGTGCATCTGCAGCTTGTTGTACCATAAGCATGAAATAGCACTCCCTGTGTGCTGTAGGAAAACTTGTAGGAAAACCTTGGACTGATTATGTCTTCACTCACTTTGTTGCAATCCTGGCAGCAACACATCATGAATTTCCAAGCTTTCTCTGACCCCCATACTATACATGTGATAATGCAGATATTGGAAACAGAAAAACAAACTCTATTCATATACCTTATTTTGCTTTTGAATTTATTCTTACTTCAGCCAGGCAGTCCCACTCTTGCACACTAATTCTCTTACGCCAGCTTTTTCTGATAGCATAATTTACAAAACTGTCTAGTAGGAGCCTGGGACTGAATATAGGTCAAGGTGTTGTATTCCCCCCCTTCAATTTGGCATGCTTTTTTGTGGTTTTTGGGTGTTTTTAAATCAAAAGGTAGTTGACAACTCTTGCATTGCTTTCTGCATTAGTATTAATTTTCTGTATGGAAAAGTTAAAGCTCCCTTTCACACATTTTATGAGATCGAGAATAAAGAACAGAGGTGGGGAGAAACTCAAGATATCCTCCTTTTTGTGATGATGCTTAGGCTACTTTGATTTCCAGTTTCCAAAAGAAATTAATAACATGTAGTGTCAACAGAAATGTTAAAGCTCAAAATGCAGATATTCTGATGAATATATTTCCATAGGAAAGATACAAAATGGTATCAATTTAATGCTTGTACTCTGCAGAGTTTTTCTGAGTATAAATTTTGGTGAGCTTTAAGGTGAAAAAGATTGCATCTTCAGAAGCTTGCATATAGAAGTTACTTAGCAACAGGATTTTATACTTGCATACTGTGCAGAAAGAAATTTTGATTTCCAGTGTTTTTCTGTAACTTTTGAGGGTATTGTCATACTGCAAAGCTCTACTCTTTGGTGAAGACTTGACGATATCTATCACTTCTCCACATTCTGGAATATTTCTTTTATGTAGAAGCAAAAAAACTTGACCTTTGTGACAATTCAGGAGTAAATATAAGTTATGTAAGTTATAGGGATGTTTTCTTCATTAGTTATTTATTTTGGGGTTGTAATCATTTCTACTTCTTCAGCCTCAAGAGTACCAATCAGTCTAAATCCTCTTTAGTCCGCCAAAAATTACTTTAAAAAACAAAAACACCATTATCCAAAATAATCCAGCAGATCCAATTATTCTGAGCTAGAAATTACATGTTTTAAAAAGTGAGATAGACTTAATTAAAATGCTACTCACTGATCCCAGTCATTCTACAGAAGGACATTTTCCTTGTTCACTCCCTATTTACAATAAGCTTCTTGTAATGCAATACCCTTATTGTGAAATGACAATTTTCTCATTCCATAGGATTTTTCTCAGATGCAAAATAAAGTGTATAAGAGCCATCCCTTCCCTAGTTATTACAGTGGTTTAGATTTTTGCATGTACTGTGCAACATATTGAACGTTCTTGGTCTTTGAATACTGGTGAGATGTTTGTGTGCCCCCTTGCTGACTGAGTCGGTATTCTGCTCTGGGGAGAGGGGACAGGAATAAGACGACAAAAACTGCTCCGATTTGAGCTGGCAGAGATGAAAATAAAGATGCTTTGTTTGTGTCATAGGACTTAGAATGAATAGTTTTAAGTCACACGTTACAGCACAGTAATGATTGGTGGACACATAGAAAATTTAGGCCCTTGCGAGCAACGTTTAATCACTACTTGAGGAATTGGATAAATCCTCCCCTGATTTCAGTGGGCCCATCTCAGTGTATATATCAATTTAATCTGATACATTGCTGTTTCTGAGTCATTGTCTCCTACTGAATGCTGAATATTGAATGCTTTTCTCTGTAAAATGCACCTCTTTCCTCACTCAAAAATATTTTTCTGCCAAGGACGAAGCTACAGGTACGGTAGCATTTAGTTATGTAGTAGCCGAGTTCCTGTAGCATAGGGGCTCAGGTAGGGGCCATACAAGTATTTAGTCTTGATGTATAGGTCAGAGGTATTATCTGCTTACGGATGCCTGGAGTTGATGTGGCTTTCTAACATATGGTAGAAAGCTGAAATTGCTGTGTAATCTGTGTGACTGCTGTCCTCCTGTTAGCCGCCGGCAGTAAATTCTGGCATGTTTCTAGCACCTTTCTTCGTGTGAGCTTAATGCGGGAGTATGTGGTATATGTTCCTCTTAGAGCTTTCTGTGATTGTGCTCAGATAAACTGTTGAATGTTAATTCCTTCTACTCCTACTCAATCCTGTGAATTTAGGGGGATAAGAATATAAATGGGGAGGGGATGTGCGTGTGCACAAGTATTCCACATCTTACCACCAGACTTTACCTATCAAAGTGCTTATGTGATCAGTTTATTTCATATTGATCTGGAAATGATGAAGAGTAGGTGAAGCAGTTTTGCCTTGTAGCTTGTCTTCCAAGAAATACTAAAGCCTAGAAATATTAACCCCAGAAACATTAAAGGTTTGGAGCTCCCAAACCTTTGGTCTTCTGAATAAAAAAAAGTGGGATTTTCTGCCTTTTAGATCCTGGATTGATTACTGATTTATTTTGGTTGTCTTTGTGTTCCCTTTCAAGGTTCTGCCACTTTGCACCACTGGCAGCAGCTGGCTCAGCCTCACCTGGGTGGGATCCTGGACCCGAGGCCCGGGGTTGTCACTAAGGGCTTCAGGACACTGGACCTGGACCTGGACGAAGTGTACTGCCTTAATGACTATGAGGAAGATGAGACAGGTGACATTTCTTACAAGGGCCTAACTACCTCGACGCCAGTTCAGCACACAGAGACCTCAGGTGAGAGGTCACAAGCACAAGTGACTGTTTCAGACAACAAGAATAACCCCCGCCAATCTCAGGCTTTCACAGAGGAGATGCAGGAGTCCGCGACTGACGATGATGAGGGGTCTGGTGAGGGAAACTCATTAAGTCCAGTAAAACTGACATCTTTACAGGATTTTGATTACTGGGCCATTCTCACATCTCTCCAGAACAGCATCCATAGTATTGCTTTGTGTGTAGCATCTGCACGTTAATGCGTGCAGTAGTTAGAACATAACCATTCTAATATTGGCTCAAAAATCCTTCCTTTAATAATCTTTTAATTTGACTTTTTTTTTTTTTTCAGTAACAGCATCTGTGGTCAATATTTTACTCTATCTTGATAAGAGAAGGCTGCTAAAAGGAATGGTTCGTTTACAAACCTTTGTGTGGGACGTATGAGACTTGTATGTGTATTTAGTGCACACTCGTCATTGTATATAACGTGTAGATGATATATATATTCTGTATGCCTATAGTGCAGGTATTCTTCTGTTCATAAGAGGTGATGCCATGCTTTAGATTTTTGTACTTCGGGTAAAAACCAAAGACTGTCTGATGACAGAAGGTGCATCTAAGTTGCCTTTGCTGAAACAAGTGGAAGTGCCTTGAAAATCAAGCAAAGAAATTCTGCAAGTTTAATTCGGTTACCTCAGATACAGTTACCTGTTTTGAAATTCCCTTTGAGATAAAAAATTAAGAGGATGTTTTTATGCAGAGAATAATGATATTTGCCTCATTCCCTCTCTACCACACTATTGAATTCTGTCCTTCCTATTTACACCATATTAAGACTTAAGCATTTTTAAGTGACGCAGTACTGCATGAGTTATTAGGTAGTCTGAACTGACATTTGCAGTCTATTATTGCATGAGGCTACGGGTTCTCAGCCCACAGATGTGTTTTGAGTTTGTGTGGTTTCTTTTGTTGTTGCTGGGTTTGGTTTTTTTTGGGGGGGCGAGTTGTTTGTTTTGTTTTAATAAGCTATATAGGAGTGTTAGTCTTTGTTAAGATTTGCCACAGGTAAACAATTATATTTAGTCCAGAATCGGAAAACTACCAGAACTCCTTTTTACTGAGACATCTTGTTTTTACATAGCTACTTTAAATGAGCACAGTTCCTTCCCCCTCATTTTTCTGGAATAGATCATAATTTATTATCTGACTGATCTTTGGAAGATTAGATTTGTCTCAGGGCTAGACAATAGTATTTCTGTTATTTTCGTGAAGTACAGAGTATCCTCAGCTCTCACTGAAATGGCAGTTCAGTGCTTTCAGCTATTGAATATAAGCTACTTTTTGCAGTCAGTTGTATTAAGATTAAACTTAATCCTAGAATCATTTAGTTTGGAAAAGACCCTTAAGATTATTGAGTCCCACTGCTAACCTAACACTACCAAGTCCTCCACTAAACCATGTCCCTAAGCACCGTGTCTACAGGTCTTTTAAGTACCTCCAGAGATGGTGACTCAGCCACTTCCCGGGGCAGCCTGTTCCAATGCATGAACATTCAAACCCTTCAACTTCCCTTTCCATTGGCAAAAATTGTTTTTATTCTATGAGATCTATTGCCCAGGAATAATGATTATATTTACTTTTTATATTAATATGGGAATAAATCATGCCTTCACAGCAGTTATGTACAGTTTGGGGTATTATCCAAGTGTTTATCATTTTGAAGAGTCTGAATAACAACAGCAAGAAAAGCTGGAGATCTAAGAAACATGGACTGAAGTAATCAAAGATTGAAATAACTGGTATTTTTTAGGGTCTATGGAATAAACGATTCAAGAAAAGATATGATTCATTTTAAAACGTGTTGCTGCAGGGAAGAAACAGTTCTTCATGTACTCAGAATACAATAATTGCACAATAAAAAGCTATTCGGGTTACACTTTGGGCAAAGAATTTTCTAATTGTAAGTATGTTCAACATAGGAACATGTCAAATTTGAAAACCTTATTGTCGTGGACTATACATAGACAGGGATATAGATATAGTTTAGGTTTTTTTGGTTGTTTTTTCAAGAACGGATTTGTAAAACATCTGTGGGTAATGATTTGTTTGGAGTAGAAAAATAAATGTAGACCTGTGCTATGATTACAAACTGGCAAGAAAGACTAGTATTTCCCTCCATTTCCTTTCTCCATTACAAATTGAATACAGGTCACTGTTATTAACAGGTTATTCCCTAGTTACTACTGATTTTTCCTGGGAGAACTCTAGTTATCTCAGACAAGGTTTTTAAGCATATTCCCTACCTCATAAATTGGCAAGTAGATAAAATCTATGAAATTGTCCTAGTAATCTTATTTCATTGTCTATTGTTTGCTGAGTAATTTTGATATGTTCCAGAAATAGAGAAATTGGTCAACACTAATAACTTCGATGGGTAGAATAAACAAATTCACTGAAAACTTCAGTTTCCTATTCTTTATTCTTCCTCTAGATTACCCAGCTGCTTAGTATTTAGTAGTATCCGTGAGCCACCACATCATTATTGGTTGCGTTGCTCAAATGAAATAAAGATACTGCTGTATCTGCTTTTTGTTGAAGCAATTTGTCAGGTGGTATACAAGGAGAAGATAATTGTGGATGTTTTTAGAGTAGGCACTTACTAATGTGACAGTGCTTCTTAGGATCCACAGTCTGCCTGCTGAATACCTTTCGGGAGGTGAGATATATGTGCTCAGCTTACGAATTTATTTTGTATTTGAACATCATGCAGCCATTGCTCCTCCTGAAAAAACCTCCTCAACATTCTTTGTCATTGCTTCCATGATTCCAGGAGAGATTCCAGAAAGCAACGTACAGAATAAGCTCTTGCTAGAGAATGTGGAAGTAAAATAAAAAGGGAAGGAAACGAATACCTTGGGTACAGTCTTTAGTGATAGTACTTTTTGCTTGTAGTCCAGGATAGCTCTATTGTGGAAGAATCTAGCTCAAAGAGGGTCATGAAAGCCAGAAAGTATCTCCGTACAATTGCCATTGGCAGGCCATAGTTTGCCAGTCTGGAGCTACGGGTCTTCTGACCTGAGAACAAAACGTCTGTGGAAATACAATACCTACAAGGACCATTCCCAGCAGGTGTAAGTCATCTTAGTCTTTTGGTGGGTAGGTGTCTGCTTCATTTGATACGTATGCTTTGAGGGTTGCATCTCACCATTTTTTCACTGGAGATATTCTCTGGCAGACTACTACGAGGTTCTATTTTTACTGCCATTTTGTGGACGTGTAGAGTGCTGCTCAAGATGAACCCTAAGAGAAGTCATTCTAACATCTAGGCTCAGGAGAAGAAACATTGCTGGTAGTGCCAAAGATGTCTTGTAGCCAAAATAAATGTATTCAGAACAGAGTATCATTTGTTTCTTGTTGAGTGATGGATAGAGTCAGAAATCATTCTGACTAAATAAGAAGTAGTTATGATCCTTGAATTTTCCTGTCCCGATGTTAAGACCTGTGGTATCCACTGATACGTAAAATAACTTCCTCAACGTATATGCAGATTATATCCCAATTATGGCACTGAACATTTCAGAAGAAATTAACACACTTGTAATTTATGACCTGCAGTTGGTCTGTCAGAGCTACATACTGTGTGTGGGCTCAGTAATTTTATGGAGGATTATAAATTCCAGAATCGCAGTTCTAGCCTAATACCCAGGAATAGTTTGAAATTTGTATATCACTTGAGTAGACTCTCAGCATAATTGGAAAGGTAAAGAAGTTATAGGACACAGCATTGTTAATACCACCTAGGACAAGTAATTTTTGCAGCACAGATTTTTAGTAACCTCAATATGTTTTTTTTATTCTTTGAAAGAAACTGTAGTATATTATAAAACTGTACAGAGTCTGTGTTGGGGGAGGGGTTGTTAGTTTTTTGGTTGTTTTTTTTTTTTTTAATTCATTGCCTTTCAGGTTTCCCTTAAACAAAAACCCCAAGCCATTGAAAGCACTTAATAATATTGTGAATGTTCTCATTTTGAAGTTGGAAGGGCTACGCTTGGTTCAGCGTGTAATTGCATGCTAGTTTTGGGTGCGCGAACTGGTCTTTCAGTACTTGTGTTTGTTAGTTCCACTGATTGATTGATTGCTTTGAACAGACGTGTGCACAGCATTACGGGATCAGCCTTCTTGTACTTAGTGTTTAGACCTTAACAGTGACATGGAGATCTTTCCAAATAGATGCCTAAAATCACAAAAACACATAATGAATGTCTTATGTTTGAGATGTTTTTTAGCAGGACTACTGTACATGCTTCTAAGAGGTTACCATTGTACAGAAAAGCAATAAGTTTTGTAACTCTTCTTAGAACTAAGGTATTGATGCACATTTAAATATATTTTATTTTCAAATGGCATGAATATTTCACATTAATTATTTCTCTGAGAAAAATCTGTCATTTGCTATCTGTGCTGTTAAAATGCTAAATTTTAATTTGGGATCCTAGCCTGCATAAAATCATGTTAAAGCCATATTAAATACATTGAAGTCTTTTTACTTCTATGCTCCATGGTTATATACATATGAGAAGGAGACCTCAGCCAGAAGAAAGCTAAGAAAATATTGTCCAAAGAATACCTGCCTTAGTTCAGTTTTTCATCTCTTGCTGTTTCCAAAAGCAAAATGAATGAAAAGTTTGGCAATGCAGATATTCTTCGAGGTTTTGAGCATTCATGGTTAGTCCTGAAACCAGCATTTTCTGAAGGACATTTGAAGGTACCTAAACGCCTTTAGGAGAGCACCACACTCGCATTTTACAGCTGTTGTTTTTATCACCCATCTCCACTTTGTTTTAGTAGTTAACCCAGGCATCAGCTCCAGCGTTACCCTATATTCTCCCTGTTCTGTCAGCCAGGAGTTTTCAGTACAGGTAGCACTGGGTATCAGAGCTTTTACCTTCAGTCACCTGGAGGGGATGAACTCTGCTGAATTTAGAGAGTACGTGAAGCAGCTGTCTTGTCCTGTGGATCCTAATGGGGTTTTGTGACCTAGTTTTCAGGAGTTTCACCTTACCAAAGAATGGAGTTCGTGGTGTAGACTGGCAAAAGTGAAGTCCATAGCTTGTATCCCAAATGATGACGCTGAAGGAAAAAAGTGCCTCTTAATGGTCCTTCATTGTTATCCTCTTCCAAAGCAGGCAGAGCTTTTTTTAATTTTTTTTCTATTCAGCAATAAAATAAAATTCTGATGCTTTAAAACACCATCTCCATCTGTGGCTCTGAGGGCTCCCCAACCTGATTGTCATTCCAGCCCTGTCTCACCAGCCCGTGCTAAAGAAATGTCCAAATTCCACTGCTCTTGCCGCTGAAAGAGCGGGGAACCAGGTTTCCTCCTTCTGTTAAAACGTGCCAAAGAAATGATGAGCGGAGTGGCTTGCTTCAGAGTTGGGCTAAAACTTTACCTTTGTGCCAGTGTGGATCAAGCCATATTCTGAAGATTTTTTTTTTTTTAAAGGTCATTTTTGCATAAATCTGTATTTGCCAGATCTGTATTTATGCATTTGCATAATCTGTATTTATGTAAAATGCAAAGATTTACTGTCTGCTGTGAGCTCTCTGCCTCCTCACTCTTCATCTAGCATAGCAGCAAATTTGAGTTTGGAACCAATGGTACAAAAGTCAATGATGTTTTAGGATAGCTGCCTCTTACAAATCTTCCTCAAACTCAGTTTGTCTGACACCTTTTTGTGGATGGGGTAGGCCACTAGTTTACCTACTGTAACTTTGTACCTTTCTCTGCATGAGCTGGTTGAAAATCCAGATTAAACCGTCTTTTGACGGTTTCTTGAGCAGAGGATCGTGTCCTAAACTCATCTATTTTGCTGTTTGCACCTAGCAGAATGGCCCATAAGTCCGAGTACTGAAGCTGGATCTGAAACAGCTCGGAGCTATAGAAAATCAGCTTTGTGTTTTGAGTGGGGAAATCTGTGTTTTCCCAGAAGATGGAGCTCTCTGCATTCAGTTTGACTAGTACCTGCCTTTTTTTGCAGTATTTTAAAGGATGTTTTTACAACAGTGTTTGTGCTTACAGGAGAGTTTCTTTCAGCTATAATGTTTTGCATTTTTTTCCAAAATGCCTAAGAATTGTTTGAGAAAGCTTAATAAGGTAAAGAATCATGAATTACTGAGAGACAAAACACAATCCGGCAGCAATCTGAGGTTTAGCTTTAATTTGGGGGGGGAAATGCGCATACAGTTTAGTTTATGGTTTCCCGATGGATGAAATTACATGATGCTTCTGTAAGTTTTGTTAAACACTGAGTTATGTACAGATTTTTTCATACAGATATGAAGCCTCATTGTTAATCATCTACTACTTTGAAAAAGAGCGTATAAATAAAACATTTGGTTTCAGACACAGTCACGTGGAGCAGATGTTTGTATTTAAAATAATGCTTTGCTGTATGTACATGTGAAGATAGTCTCTCTTATTATAAACTTATGTATTATTTCCTCAAACTTAGACCAACTCAGGAGATGGCCATTCTTATGTAAAATTACTAGGCTAGGAATGAATCATTTTGTTTCTGTTTTATAAACTTTGTTCATTTACAGCAACAGGTTCTCCCTCTCTTTGTATTGTGTCCAAAGGATGGAAAAATGCTACAGCAATATGATACACCCCATTCTTGACTGATGGAGAATGAAGCTGGTACAGGACTTTCTTAGTGGTATTTGAGGGTGGAATACATCCGTGGAAATTGATTTTTTTTCTTTTTTTAAAATAATTTAAATTTGTTTCCTCTTATTAGAGTCAGTGATTTCTCTACTTTTAGCAGCCTTCTCCTATCTCTGACTCATTAATAGCAATGAGTCTTGCTTTTGCTAATGCAGCTATGTATCTTCAATGTGCCTGTTTCCAATCTGAGGATATTACAAATGGGGAAAATGCACTTATTGTATTATAGCTATGTGCTTTGGGTTGAGCTTGCAATCTTAAACCGGCATTGCTTTATTCTGTTCTCTATTCATCATCCAGGGATAATTGCTTTGTTTCTACTTGATTTATGTTGAAGTCCTTTGTTTTCTCTAAATAACCAATTTTTTCATGTCCAGTTATTTGAGCTCTTTCTCCAGATTTTCTTTAAACTCTCTGCAATATGGAGAGAATCATGATTGCTAGGCTGTGCTCCCTTGTAATAGCTTTTATAGTGCTCACACTAATCTCTAAAGCAACTGGATTCCTGAAGCATCATAATTACCGTCTCTGGAGGTGAAGTAGAGCTTGTTGTTATGTTATGCTGTGCTAACATCTGAGTGTGTTAACATGACACTCTAGTGGGTTTTTAGAAATATCCTTCTTTAACGTACAGCAGTACATTCCAGTGCTAACTAGAAGTTACCTCACATTGTTTGCTTAGCCACTTCTGCTTCCACCGTTCACACTCCCCCTGCTCTAGCCTTCACGCACCGCTTATATGTGTTCTTAAAGGACTACCTAACTGCACACACTGTTTTGGAGCTGTGATACTTTATATATGAAAAAGGGAACACAGCCACAATTAAGACTTGCCTTGCTTCTGCTAAGCATCTCTGGAAGTTCAGAATGGCGTCTGGTCTAGTTGGTCTGTCTGTCTGTCCTTTGCAATGTGTTCAATAGTTGTGTACTGTGGTATTAAAATGTGGCTTAATCAGGGAATGGCTCAGAGGGTTGGGTAGGACTGAGAGGGAGGGAGCTGCACACAGTTTTTATTGTGCATGTCTTTTGACCACTGCTAAGTTTGGTTACTAAGTAAGAGAACCTATGCAATCATGATATCTTTGATGTAATATTTAACTCTGGGTGGTTTTCAACCAGCTTTTCAGATGCATGGCTCTTAAATTTTGTAGTTAATTTGCAATGGCCACAGCTGCATTATACAGCAGGTTAGTATATCCACAGAAGTAGCTCTACTGAGAAGAAAGAAGTTGGCCTAAGTCCTTCATTTTTTAAATTATGAGCTATATTGCTTCTTTCCCAAATTACTGATATACTGACAGAGTGGCATCTTTACAGCCGCATTTGTGGGAAAATGTTTTACTACACTGTTTACTAATGTTAAAAAAACCTGCTATGTTGTGCAGCTGAGGGCGTACATTCTTAAAGAACCTAAACACATGCACAAGAGAAATGTCACAGATGTACAGTAGTGGATCCGAAAAACTATCACTTTCCTTATTGTGGATGTGAAAAGTCAGAGATGGAGAAACAGTACCATGTGTCCGTCCCCTCCCCAGCTTTTCAATCTGTGTTCCCGTAGCAAGCTGGATCCATTACTGAGAAGTAATGAGGATACCTTTTTGCGGATCAATCTAAAAGCTGAAATGCACGAGCATTCAGAAAAATTCAGTGCTCCTGAGCTGGTACTAGAAAATGCTGCTTGTAATTTCCACTGATGCAAGTTGCTAGTTTAGATGATGACTAGCATTTCAAGCACTGCCTTGTCTAAATTTGTTTTGGGCAAGACTTACCTGCAGTGTTAGCGATCACGAGGAAGTTTCAGCAGACCCTTTTAGCACTGGCCTTGGAGTCCTAGATGTGTTTGTTTTGGAGAACAAGTGTTTGTTACAACGCTGTAGCGCTTCTGTATTTTACTTTTCTTGCATTGATCCTGCCTGAGGTACCTCATCACTTTTTGCATCTGTCTTATCAGCACACAGAAGTTTGGTTTTCCCCTTTTCTGTGTAAAATGCAAAGAATTTGCTTTTTTTTAATTTAGTACCTCATCCTGGGAAGTGCATGTCACAAACCAACTCCACCTTCACCTTCACCACCTGCCGCATTCTGCACCCTTCCGATGAACTCACACGAGTCACACCAAGGTAAGGGTTTCCCGTGATGGCAAAGCCTTCAGCTCTGTCAGTTTTCCCTGTAAGGAAATGCAAAGTAATGGCATAAGCAAAAGCATTAACCATGTTGGTGAATTACAACACACCCTTAAATTATTCCTCCCATTTTGAGTTACCTCAACCTGATTTTATTTGAGAAGCATGTGTAATGCTTTAGAAAGCCAACCAAATTACCTGAAATTTTGTTGTCTCTAGTTAAAATATTGCAGGATCAGACATAAATAAGTTGGCTTCCAGTATCCAAACCTGACTACCCTTGATCCAAAACTAGTTGTAGTCCTCATGTGTGAACGCGCAGTATGTGGTCTCTCACAAAAAATACGAGACACATTTTTCCGGGGAGGAAAAATCTAAATCTTTGGCACAGAAGAAAAAGGGATGCGCAGGTAAAGAAATCCAGAAAGTACATGAGGAGTGGAGGAGGAAATATGCCCTAATCAAAAACAGGGAGCCATCTACTTTGTTCCTTGGTGTAATTGTTGGAAATGAGTTCATAGTAGCCAGACTGAAACTAATGAACTGGCTTAATAATAACAGTTGGCATGTATAGGCAATACATGCCGATAGAAGGCAATTTGGTAGCCTTATAGAAGGTGAAGATCTGAGAACCAGAGGAGGTGAGTGAATTTCATACCTAAAGAGGGAATTTTCCTTCCTTAGCAAATGAGTATTTAAAGAATGCTTTTTTCTGTTTAGAAGGACGATGCCTCACCACTTTCTCTGCCCCGTCCAGCTCCTGTGTGGGAGTGTACCATTGTGTAGGTCCCCATTCAGAGATGATGTGTCTAGACTTGTTTAGACATGAGATGAGCGCTGACTACCTAAGGAACGCATGAAAAGTAAGGGTATTAAATATGGAAACCTGCGAGGTGGAAAGGAAATGGATGATGATTAAACATAACTTTTCTGCTTCCTTTCTGAACAAAGTCAGTTAATTGTGGCCTGGCTGGTTTTTCTTTACTCTTTTCTGTCTTCCTCTCCCCTCAACACTGTTACTGAAGAGATCCTTTTATTTGACTGTAGTTCTATTTTATTCTTCTTGTTGTTGAATTGCTGTTAATTGTGGTCATAATAAACTCCTTGATTACGTTGGTTACTAAATCTAACAAGTCAGCCATAACTGACAGCCAAATTCAATACATTTTCGGGTGCCTTAGTTACGCCAAAGTTCATCATTCATTCAGGAGGAAAAAGAGCAAAATAAACAATATGATGTTTTCAGCAGCCATGTTTAAGGAGCTCCTCCTTACCAACTACAAATGATTCTTCACAGGTCATGTGAGGAGGACGAGGAAGCTGCATTATGTCTCGTTATGCTGAGAGGAGGTATAGGGCAGACGCTATGACCCAGCGTGGCAGGGGGTGAGCAACACTGCCAGCAGCGTCTGTGTTGGCAGGGTCGTGTACAAGGAATGCTAGTGTGTGTGGCACTGGCTAACCCAAAGAGTTTTGGTATTTACCGACCTGGTTGCGTTTTAACCCAGCCTCTAACCCAGGTGATGCTCTAACCTGACTAAATTTCATCTAGCTAAATGAGGTGCTCATTTATTTGTTTCTTTTCTCAGTCTAACTCTGAAAGTGTCACTGGGCTGAGTTGCTGAGGCCAGTTTGAGTCTGTTTCTGTGGTTGTGTCCAGGCTGCTCTGCAGTGTTGGTCAGTTTGATGGGGACAATATTTCCCGGTTAAAGCACTACCAAAATGATCAAACAAACAAAAAAAGCAACACCTACATAACAACCGCTTTCTTGCAGGGATGTTTTTTGGTTTGGGTTTTGTTTCTTTTTTTAATTGCACTGTAGTGTGTACCTGTGCTGACAAATTAGTAGAAATACTAATCTAAATAGCTGTGCAGCCGATATCTGGAGATGGAAGGAATGAAGCTGTTGGAGGTAATAAGCCATGGGAGTGCTGTAGGCACTCGTGACTAGTACGTCTTAGAAGCCTGATAATTAACACCCTATGTCTGGGTTTCCAAAGTGTACTCGGTCGTACCCTGTAGCAAGTCAGTTCACACAGTAAGTTCTCTTTCTTTTCCCTCTCTCATGCTTTTTAAGACTTCTTCTCTACTTCTGTGTTTAGCCAGTGTGGGAGACGCGTCACAGTGGCTGTCACTGCTCTTTAGTTCCACTAGGAACTGGAATCAGAGCTACGAAGATGCAGCTTTAATCAGTGCTTAAGAGAAGAATTGTGAGCTCATTTCTCCTCTCCACTCAGCCTGGCCTTCAGAGTGCGTGTGTGTGCTGCTGCACAGCTTAGCTTAGCTCTGCTGTGAGGAGTCCTTCTCCCCTGCCGCCGATTCAGTCCAGGCAGAATGAAGAGGGTGTAAGGAGAGCTTGCGTTAGCACCTCTGCCACGTGCACTGACAGCCACACCACACTGGGGGGGTGCAAGAAGACCAATCCCAGAGCCACTTAGCAAGGCTGCTTTTCAAATTATACCACTTTTAATACTAGTTTTCTCAAACGTGTTTCACTGCAGTTTACAGGTAGGAATATATGGGATTACTCTTGTTGAATTGCAACTGCGGTTCAGTTTGGCAGTTCCACTTGCTTTCAGTAGAAGTTGGTACAGTTCTAAACTACTGTAGAGATCATGTTGGTCAGATCCTATGTAGCCATGAAAAGACATGACTTGAGACTTCATAACATCAGGCTAATATTTCCTTAATTAAGGAGTGCCTTAAAGATGTTAAAGTATGCTGACTTTTAGAAGATCACTGGACAAAAGTTTGTAGTGTTATATTAACTCATGTCAGCTGATTGCTATATACCATTAGATGAAGTTCTAAGCTCATCAGAAACTGACTCAGAACAAAACATTCCAGGATGTCTAACCCCGACATTCACAGTAGTCTTGGCTTCCCAGAGTTCATTAATGTAAGGTGAAATGAGACTGCAAATTCCAGTCAAGACGACATAGAATCATAGAATCATTAAGGTTGGAAAAGACCCTTAAGATCATCGAGTCCAACCGTTAACCTAGCACTGCCAAGTCCACCACTAAACCATGTCCTCGAACACCATGTCTACCCGTCTTTTAAATACCTCCAGGGATGGAGACTCAACCACTCCCCTGGGCAGCCTGTTCCAATGCCTGACTACCCTTTCGGTGAAGAAGTTTTTTGTAATATCCAACCTAAACCTGCCCTGGCGCAGCTTGAGGCCGTTTCCTCTCGTCCTATCACTTGTTACTAGGGAGAAGAGACCATCTAGGCCCTTTTGTCCATATGGGCAAATAGTATGCAATTCATCCGTTGGCCTGAGGCTTCTCTATACCTGGAAATCCAACCAGATTGTCTCAGTGTGGCTTTTTGATGCATTTCTTGGTACAGAGAACCCAACTTAAGTTAGTTGCATGTTACAGCTGAGCTGATCCAACAGTGTAACTCTACTAAAAAGGGAAGATCCTGGTCTTTCTCCTGTGCCTCCCGGCCCCAGCCGCTTAGTTTTCCTGCTCTCTTGCATTGGCTCTGTTTTTTGTCTGACTCTTTGCTGAGTGTCTTCTACTTGCTAACCTGGCAAGATGAAAGGGAAGATTTCCTTCTTTGAACAGTGGTGAGCACTCAGGTTAGTGAATTCTTTGTTAACAGCAAGTGTTGCATTGTTCAACACCCTTTAAATGCCATTAGAGGGGATGAATCCATGCCTAGGAAATACTGTTGTGGGATTCACTTTTTCGTGTATGTATATGCAGCAAAAATCAGGATTACAGCATGATTAGAAATAGTTGGAAAGCTTTTTTTTTAAAGGTGCATGGAACCCTTGGGATTCTCCCAAATAGACACGCATTTGGAGTGTCATGGATGTCCCACATGCCTTGTTTCTGGAATAACTGAGTACACCATGCCTTATTCAATGAACGGTGTACCTTGGACTGCCATAAATCTTGACTGGGAATTATGCATAGGTAAATGTGCTGCGGCTAGCCTCATCTATAAGGAACAAGTTTTTTAAGGATGGCACTGTAGTGCCAGAAACACTCAAACCTTGGTGTCCATGAGATCTCCTATTGCAGCACAAAGGCTTTGGAACGTCTCCTTTGTGTTTGGAAGCAGGTGCTGCACTGAGTCTGTGTTCATGGAGATGGTCAGCTTATGGGGAGAGGCTGGGCGACCAGAATGAATGTTATTCGATACGCCTCAGGAAATCCCAGCCCCGAATAACTAGCAGTAGTGTGCTTAAGAAAACAAAATGCAGTAAGATAGCGCTAAACGTAACTATGTAATGTCTGCCGCTTGTTCTAAATGTGCAGATTATTGCCCGTTTAACATTTTCTTGTCAACTGCCTGTACATAGTTTATTTTGACAAGAAAGAACTGGAATTGAGAAGCAATTTTGCCATGTTCAAACTATAGAAATTAATGTTTTACCAAATTAACAGTAGAATGACTCTTTGTCATATTTGGTTTGCTGCTGAGTTATCGTTACCTGTTGACCAATTGACAACCAAGAGCTTGACTGTATTTTTTCCATCTCTTTTGATGACTATTCACACCACTGCGCATCTCCATCAAAAGTCAGGTCTCCCATCCTCTTCCCCATAAATTAAAGCAAATTCAACAGAAGAAGGGAAGAAGGGTTTGACCTTGCAGAAGTGCTTGGTGACAATGCCAGCTTGCAGCAGCTTTGCTACAAATGCTTCTGTAGCAAATATGTTCCCCTCCTCTCTTGCTGCTCTCTGTTGTGACCCAGCCATACTAGAAGCACTAACAGTTCTGTGTGCTCAGAAATGACACTAAAAAGTAAGTCTGCCTTGCTTATACCATCAGTCAAGTCCCCCTTGTCTCATAGAAGGAACTGGGAGTTGTGACAGCCAGTAGATCAGGAAGAAAAACTGAAGGTGTTGATCACAAACCTGTCCATTTAATAGTTTATCAGAAGAAATGTGGTGGTGTTGAGGAACGCATTAATCCCATGAGACTGGGTGGTGAAGTATGCAAAGTGGAGACATGCGTTTTGTAAGAGATGACATTTTTGCACTTGTCATCACATTTGCGAGAAGCTGGGAACTGTCAGTTTCTCCTGCACTCTCAAAATGGATAAAAGGCCCTGTTCAGGGTTAAAAATCTTGCTTGCAATAAGTTTTAATTCCCTAGTAGAGAGAATAATTTGCCTGCTCTTTTGCTTTCAGCCTTAACGCAGCACCTACTCCAGCTTGTGGCAGCATTAGCAATTTGAAAGGCACCCCGGTGGCTACTCCTTGTACTCCTCGGCGTCTGAGTTTGGCCGAATCCTTCACTAACCTCCGGGAATCCACGACAACGATGAGCACGTCTCTGGGGCTGGTGTGGCTGCTGAAGGAAAGGGGCATCTCGGCGGCAGTGTACAATCCGCAGAGCTGGGACAGAGCCAGCAGAGGCACCTTCCTGAACGCATATCCCCCTAAAATGGCGATCATTCCTTCCACTCCACCAAACTCACCTATGCAGACACCTTCTTCATCCCCTCCATCTTTTGAGTTCAAGTGCACCAGCCCACCTTATGACAACTTCTTGGCTTCGAAGCCTGCTAGTTCGATCTTGAAAGAGGTGAGGAATAAGAAGAACATCAGGAACAGTGAGAGTCAGACTGACGTGTCTGTTTCCAATCTTAATCTCGTGGACAAAGTCAAGAGGTTTGGTATCGCCAAAGTTGTGAGTTCAGGGCAAACGTCAGCTCCTCCTTTAACTGATGACCAGGGACCTCTTCTCTGTGGGGCACAAGGACCGGTGAGGGCCCTTGTTCCTGGAGGCCTGGCACCAGACGGTCTCCCATTGGGCTGCCCTGCCGTGACCAGTGCCATCGGAGGCATCCAGCTGAACACTGGCATCCGAAGGAACCGGAGCTTCCCCACCATGGTGGGTTCCAGCATGCAGATGAAAGGCCCGACATCTCTCACTTCGGGGATCCTCATGGGAACCAAGCTCCCAAAGCAAACTAGCTTACGATGAAGGACTTTATTTTTACAGCTAGTCTTTTTAAATAAAAATATTCAGATTCTTTCTCCGATCTTCTTTTCCTTTCCCCACCACCCCTTCATTGCCTCTTGAGTTTGACAAATCAACTTCGTGCCTAATGGGAGAAATGTGTAAACTTTGTATAAAATGTGTAAATATGTACCAGATCTATTGTAACTAATTGGATTATTTTACTGTTCAATTGAGTGCAAAAGGCTCTACGTTATGGTTGCTGTATTAAGGTTAACTTGCTAACCTTTTGAAAAGGTTTTTTTTAAGATGCACTGAAAAAAAAAAAAAACAAAAGAACAAAACCAACAAAAAATGACTTGACTAGGAAAACGTGAATTCTGTAGCTAGCCTAACTTGAGTCGAAGGTGCATGGGAAGCTATTGAATGTGTTTAGTGAGACCTCACATTACATCACTTGAAGCATGGGAGCGTTTGTGCTTCATTAAATGCTGAAAAAAGCACTCACTTTAACATGTGGTAGTTTTAATTTTGCTTCTGTAGATGAGTTGAGCTGAGTTACTGGAGTGCCTGGCTATTATGCCTGAATGGATGAAACCTTTTTTTTTTTTTCTCTTCCCCCCCCCCCGTTCTGTGTTCTCCTCCTCCCGGAGGTGCTAAACTTGAACGAATACTGTGTTGAGGTCAGCAGGCCTACTGGGTACCTGGAATATTGACATATTCCTACCACCGCTGTTTCATTTGGCACGCTTACGCTCTGTGCAACTTTTTTGTTTTTTTGTTTTGTTTTTCAATGCTGCACTGGATTGTGGAAGGGAAAATGCTTTATTATGTGTTGCTGCCACTGAAACACGCTTTGTCGGCGCCCCCAAAGAAAACAGTTTTCACAACTCATGAGGTAAACATGACAGTGACTTCCTAGAAGTCAAAGTTGCGGAACAGATTGACAGATAAGAATGTCATAAAAGAACATGTAGCAAAAACAGTATTAGGAAAAGGTGTGTCCTTGAAACCTCAGCAGAGAACCACAAAAAACATTTAGTAACAGAATGGTACAAGCTGGACAGAGCGACTTGCAATCCTCATGCTGATCTTCAGGATTCATGCGTGTCGAAGACCATGGCCTTGTAGGCAGGGTGAGAATATTTCCCACCCATTTTCTGCTTTTCTTTTTTCAGAGAAACCTTTTTCATCCAAAGTTGGACCTTAGCAGAGGTAAAAATATGGATACGCTTTATTCCACAGTGGTGTTAAACTGAAAAAACACTTCCTAGTACCGAACGTATAACCCCCCCTTTTTCAGAAAAGAAGCAGAAGACCTCAGACAACCTTTAGTTACAGCCAGGCGATCCTCATTTATATTGCCATTTCTTTCTCAGTTTCTCCCAAACTTCTGCTGGGTGCTTGTAGAAAGAACTGAAATATCCTGGAACTGGAGCAGACTGGAGGGAGCTTGCTTCTAGAGCTGAGCTGAGACCTGTGGTTTTTTGGAAGGGGGGATGGAGAGGAGCGAAGGGGGGAGGGCTTACCATCCGCTTTCTTTTCCTTGCACTTCTTGTGGCATCTAAATCAAGCTCCCTGTTTGTTACCGTAATCGCACTACACGTAATTGCCGTGAATTGCCGTTTGTACCAGACTGTTACTAAATCATTAGCACTGATAATTTCTTGTATAAATGAAACCGTCTTTTAGTCTTTGTGATGAGAGATAGGTGGGTGGGTTGGTTGGGTTTTTTTCTGAATGAAGTAGTTATTGCAGTAGTGCTATGGACACTAAGGATATTTTTTGAGAAAGAAAAAACACATCGGTCAGTTACTGCATGTGTTTGAAGACTTCTATTTATTCTATGAACTTAAAATGTTTTAGTAAAATGTCATCGGCTCTCTTTGCTGTTGTATGTGTGCACTTATTGCAAGTAAATTTAAGTATCTTTTTATTTGAATGTATCTTAAAACAGTAGATAGAATAACAGTTGATTCTGAAAAAAAATCATGGACTTAACGGACCATTTTATATACCCAGAGGAAGAAAGCAATACCATATGAGAACTTAAAGTGTAGAAGTTAATCATGCAATCGGGAAGTATTATTTAGCCTTTAAATAAGCAGTAGGAGCTGTCCACCCACCGGAGAAAGCAATTGTAACACATTGGAAAGATGAAATTGAAATTTTTCTTCACTAATATCAATAAAATAACAGAAAAGTTGCATTGTTGTGTATTATTCAGCTTTTTTCCTGTTCTTTTAAGGTAATGAATAGTCCACCTTGATCCCTTGCTTTCATCTCTCAGTCAAAGCAAAATAAGAGGCCATCTCCAGGTTTGGTTTTTAAATTCTTAGACACAGAAGTGGTTGAAGAGTTTTTGAGATTTTAAGATTGCTGGAACTGGTGAAACTTAGGTCAAACAAAAAAATATAGAAGTTAATGCGGGTTTTTATTTTTATTTGAGTTCCAAGAAAGAAGAATTGGATGTCGTGCGGTTTGTGTATTTTGAGCGGGAGAGGGGTGTGAACTGTCCTGCCTTACGTGACGCAAAAATGATAGCGACCAACTGTGAAAGTACAGAGTAAGGAGGAGACATCCCGTGTTTTCCAGGAGACAGAAGTGAGGTCTGCTGTTAGCCGGTATCTTCGTTACCGAGGGAGGAAACAGCCCACTGATTAAACGCCAGGCAATGAGAAGCTCAAAAAATCCTGCACGCATGGTGAGAGCTAAGTAGTGATAAAAGAGCTCCCTGGAAGAGGGGGTAGTCAGGCAATAAACCTTACAAAGATTAGACAGCCAGGAGACGGATGTGTGTGAGGTTGGGAGGGAAGTAATACCATTTATATGACATACTTGCTACGGAGAGAAAACTGGAGAGCAGTAATGCCAAAATAAACTTTTGGAGGGCTTGCATGAGTATGACGCAGTGCCACGCGACAGCTGTGAGACAGGCTGATGCCAGGCTGCACCGGGCACGTCCAGGCACTGTGTCAGTGAATAAAGGCTCATCCTCCCTGTCTGCCCAGCTCTGAGCCTGGGGGAGGCTCGTGAGCAGAAAGTTAATGGTTAATGGGAGGGATCTGGGGAGGATGAGCACAGTGCACCCAGCCCTCCACGCCTGAGGACAGGCTGAGTTGAACAAGTGCCACTCCAGGCAAGGGAGGAGCTGAGGCTGGTCCATAGGGTGCTGGTGCCTATGGCTTTAGGACGAGTAGGAGTTGGGATTCGGTTAACTCACAGGAGGGTGTGTACATGAGAAATGGGAAGGAAATTAGGAAGCCATCACAGATGCGTGCAGAAGAGAGAGCAAGGAGGGAAGCCCTCATGAGTACTTGTAGTGGGACCTATTACTGAAAGTCAGTGCTTAAGGTTTAAAAAAGGTTTAAAAAGAAAAGTTCTACTTGGGGAAAACTGCATTCTGTCAGCGATAAATACCATACCAGGTTATTGTTTCGTCCATCTGGACCTGATCTGTCCTGCCCTTCTTTAAAAAGCTAATATTCAGAGACATGAGCCTAGAAGGACTCCCACTTAAACTGGAGAGTTTTGCCATCATAGGGTCTACCTGCATGTATCTTATTGCAAGACTGTAGTATTAAGACATGAGCATTTTGAGGAAGATGTTTTCTCCTATTATATGTAAAAAATAAGATTTTGAATAGTAATTCAGACTAGATAAGTCCTTTTTTCACAGGCGTATATGTTTTACCTGGATACCGCAATGGACGAAGTCAGGCGCTGGTGGCCTCATGCGGTACCTTCACGGGCCTTTGGGAGTGAGGACCCAGCCCCGCAAGTCCAGTTCCTGCATCCCTTCGGCTGTCGCCTTGGTCGGAAGCTTCAACCCCTGAGCTCATTGACAGTGCAACTGGGGGACAAGCGACAGTGGCGTATGAGCCAGGAAAGGCAAAAAAATGGAAGTGCAGCAGAAAATGGGAAGGTAAAATTATTTGGTTGCACCCAGGAAGGTTGTAAGGCAGTTGTATGAGTGATGAAAATTAAGCGTAACGCAGTTCCCTGCATGGTTCTATGCCAGCCCGGCTGCTGCTGTGCTGGGTAGCCCTGCAGAACCCCCCCTCCCAGGGTCCCAGCTGCTTCTAGAGGGAGCTGTTGGTTGTATAGATGCCTTCAAATCATCTTTCAAAGCTTTCATGAACTGCAAAACAAATGTTTGCTGGTTCTGCATAAACCGTTGCCTTACGCCAGGTGGCCTGCTGTCCTCCATTTTGTAACCTCTGCGTGTGGTGGGATTTCTCCTGTCCTGGCAGTTCTTGCTGTACCTGCAGTAGCCGCTGGCTTCTCTCTGCCTCTCGGAGCAGGGCACCCCATGCTCCCCAGCACTTCCCATGGCTCACAGAGAGTGAGAGCTCCGAGGTGGGAGCTGTTCTGCCGCAGGAGCTGCTGCAGTGCCTGCGGTGCAGCGATGGCTGCGGTCTTCACTGAGAAAGGAAGGCACGTGCTCAGGTGAAATAGGCCGGCAGCCCCCAGCCTGGGTAGGCAAGGCTCAGCCCTAATCTTCGACACCATATGAGCTTCTAGCCTGTGTTTCTGTGCTGTTACGTGGCTCTGACCCAGGAGGCCGAAAAATCCCCCCGTGACACTGCCAGCGTTGCAGTTCTGCAACGCTTTGCTCACTTCTTGCTCTGTCCTCTCCCCGCAGCAGCAGCCCTATCCGCATGCAGCCCGGGCCTGGGTTTGCCTCCCTGCCTGCTCCTCGTCGTGTGAGAGCGCTGGCTGGCGTCTGCCCAGCCCTCTCAGCTGCTGGCACTCCTTGCTGAGCTGCGCTGGGTGCTGTGGCGCTGTGGTGACCCTCAGGGTCCTGGGTGGGTTTTGTGTAACACAGGAAGCATCCTCTTGGGCATCCCCTTGTTACATCTTTTCTCCTCCCTAAATTAATAGCTTTCCCCCCCCCCCCTAAACTCATCCTTGCTGGTGTGCATGAATGCTCCTGCGGTGATCTAAATCTTTGGCCTTGGGACAAATAAATGCGTGGGGTTTGTTGTTCATGCTGTATTGTTATTTTCTAACTTTTTAAAAGGTATCCAGAAGGATGCATGTAATGCTGGGTTTGTTCACTTCTTCATTTGGAGATATGCATCTTCTGTGCCAGCCAGGTGAACAGCGATGGTGTTTCACAAGCGAGTGCATGTGGATATACTGACTTTCAGGCTATCACATGTCTGAAGGTGAATTATAAACCCACCTTTCCCAAAGGCCTGGAACTCTAGGGAAACGGATTTTATACAGACGTGAAAATCCAGAGGTTTAGTATTCACTGAAGGCCCTACAGAAGAACTGGGCTTCAAGCTTGCATTCCTGGGAAAGGAAAACTGATCAAATGCCCACGTTGACAAAGAAGGCCACAGGGAAACCAAAGAGGGAATAAATGCAGCCCACTGAGGTCAAGGGAAATCAAAGCTAAGTCAGGCCAAATTCCTCAAGGTACAAAAGGAGCAACCGGAGATTGTGCAAGGGCAGGAGGTCTACCAGGGTGCAAGACCGTTCTTCTCTGTGCGATGCTTCGCCCTAGTGATTTCAGTGGATTTTGGAGGAAACACCCGGTTTCTGCTTCTGGAAACAACGCTGGTGTTTGGAGGGCATCTTAGTTTCTCCTTCAGGACAGCAAATTATGCCACAGGGTAACAGACTGCATGAGCCATCTGGAAACTCAGCCGACATATTTAATGCACTCGGACAGTTTCAAAGCAGAACAGAACTACTGCATAAAATAAAACTCAGAGGGCCAAATGGCTGATGAATTGGTGCCTCTGCTCTGAAACAGTCCTCCATCCTTGCAATATCCAAGTATCTCAGCAACTTTACTGGCCACATCTTCACTATACCACAGCAAGGAATGTGGTCATCCACCTCTGAAAGCTGGGTTGCAGGTGAGAGGAGGGTGAGGTGCTGAGAACTGTGTGTCTAAGACTGGGCTGTGGACACATAGGATGTTCTTTGGAGAGCCAAGACTGGTATTTCAGCCTTTTGCGACTCTTCCCTCCTTCCTTTTGCATGTCTCCAGAGCACTGGATGGCCCCACAACATAACGCTGGAGCGCACAGATGTTTAACAGTTGCTCCCAACTTCCTCAACACATTTGTTGGCAGCTCCCCACATCGAACTGTCAAGCCCAGCGATGTCGGTGAGATGTGTCCTGCCTTCCTCTGGTACAGACAGGGTCAGCTGCCTGTCGCTTGTATTCACGTTGAAGAATTAGCATTGTTCAGCTGTGCTACGGCATCTCGCTGGGCGCCATTCAGACCTGCTTCAATTCGGTTAACAAGCCAACTGAGACCACAGAATAGCAAGAAAAATAATAAGAGGCCTGAAAGTTACTGGTGTTTAGCAATGTCCTTAGCTGTAATGTAAGGCAGTGGGCTTTCATGGGAGAATGGCCTATACTCAAGAAGCCGATAATGTTTGTATTTAAAAGATTAGAGAGATTTTTGTCCTGCTGAAATAGGCTTCAAGCTGTGCTGAATCCAATTGGTGTTCAATTGACACAGGCACTTAGGAATGATTAAAGCTTTAAGAAGCCCACAGCCAGATTTTTTTCTTTCTCTAAGAGAATTTTAATGAACTCAGGGGATACAAAAATCAAACACACAGAAAAGCCTTTCACTGCTCTGCTAGGACATTATAACATTCGCGTGTTGTCTGACTTGCAAATTCCTCCGCTCAGGCCGTGGAGAGGGACTGCCTGGTTTGGGCTCGGGGTGCTGGAGTTCGCTGAAACGCGCGGAGCTGGGCTGCAGCTGGCAACATCTGGCTGCAGCGCGTTCTCAGCCCAGCCTGGCTGCGGCCCCAGGTGCAGCAGGGACGGAGGGGCCGGCGATGCAGCAAAGCGTGGGAGAGCAGAGCAGGATCCACGTGCATTCCTGTAATGAAGCACATGTTGCCGTGAGAGGAGACTGCGGTGCGACAGGCAGGCAGGCAGGAAGGCAAATTCACCTTGGAACACTGGTATCAGCTCCCGTGTCTCCTAATAGCCGAGCACTGGGCTCTGTGAGCCGCATGCTGCTTTTTTGGTTTTAGCACTTTTTGTTTAAAGCAAAATACACCAGGGCAGATGAGACTGTTCAGGGTCAGGTGCACTGACAGAGCTGAACTTTCTCTGAGGTGCTGCCCCAGCTCCCAGGGAGAGCTGCCTCGCTCTCGGGGGGCTGCTTGGTTTTCCCCTGGCTCCCAGGAGAAGCACTTGCCGCTTCTACCCTCCTTTCATGGCTGCTGTATGCATGGCCCTGCAAGGACAGAGCCACGGGCTCTTCCCTGCTCATTTACGTGGAGTTTGCAGTGAGCTGCTCTGTTCACGGAGATTTGCCCAGCGCCTGTTGTGAAATTAAGTTTATAAAGCTGGAACAGAACTAATTGAATCGAGCGCACGAAGAAAACAAACTGTCTTTAAATGCAAAAAGGTATTGATTTGCTATTTTGCCAGCGTTAATTTAGCCCCTACACACGTGCTTCTATAAAGATGCATTTGACTAAAGCTAAATTAAATGCCACAGAGTTGGCAGTGCTGGGAAACTCACCTCCCAGACAAGCGCCAGGAGGTTGTGCCAATGCCCTGCTCCGTGAGCTGAAATCCGCAGGGCACTTCTCAGCCCAAAGCCTTTGCTGGACTCGAGGGTCTCGCACCCAGCTGCCGGGGCTCCATCCCCAAGGCTGCGGTTTCCTTTGGGTTAAAACACAGCAGCCCGGAGGTGGCTTCACCAATGCCCTGGGATGAACACTGCAGCTACCAGGGTTGCTTGACTTTCCTGAATTTGCTGGCTGCCCTGTTTAGCTCCAATTAGCACCCCCAGGTCGGGTGGTAGCAGAACGATGTCTCAGCAGCCTTTACAACCTTTTCCCATCTGGGAAATTTCTTCCGCTCCCAGAGGAGCAGGTGACTGATGTTTGGAGGAGGAGGATGACGCTGCTGAGCAGCTTACAGCCAGCTCCCCCTCACCTCCAGGAACAGTGCTGTGCCTAGAGCAACAGTTCCTCTTATCTTAATCATTACTGCAGTTGCCCCCAAACCAGTTCTCCTGTGAGTGCTAAGAATGAAGAAGAGATATCCCCTGCAGCTACAAGTTTGTATCTTAGCAGCACCCAATAAACCGTGTTAGTCCTGAGCTGGATTTTAGGTGGTAAAGAGGGGCTCTGGCAGAGTTTAGGCCTGTAGGTCCTGACTTGCAGTCCCGGCCGGCTCCCTGCCCCGTGCTCCCGCTGCACCAGGATGCCTCACCTGAGCAGGGCTGGGGTTGTGCAGCTTTGCGGTGCCTTGGGGTGCGTCTCCATGCGGATTTGTCAGGGCTGAGCAGTTCAACGCCTGCCTGAAATCCAGGTGAAGTTTAGTAAGAAGCTGTTTTCTACTAAAAGGCTGAGGGATGGATGGACCCAAGAAGCACCTGCAAACACGGCGAACAGTGGCAGGATCAGGCCATCTCCAAAGCGCAATTTCATTTGATATAGTTATTTCAACACCGAGTCAGAAGAGGGCCCCCATTTACCCGTACTGACTGGCTAACGCCTTCAGTCTGGAGATAGGGAAAACGAATGAGATTAAATGATGTGTGTTTTCAATCCTCATTTGGATGCCAGGTGAGTCACCACCACAAGTCCCTGTATTCCTCTGGTTTATTTTACAGCACTGGTACAGCTTAAATATTAAAACCGGCATGTGCAGTGACTGTAAAAAAAATTAGACCAAATTTTGTCTGAAGCTCTCCGGCATCCAGGAAAGACGGCAGATTACTTACAAATGTCACACTGGTGGTGGGCTGGCAAAGAAAAACAGTGCTTTCTCTTAATCACTTTCAAAACCAGACAAACTTTGCTTGCGATCTTATCGCAAGGAGACCGCAGATTTCACAGGTGAAACTACTTTTTCCATAATTGGCATTTTCGTGATTTAAAATAAGCAAAAGGCTGGTCAAAGGCAACGAAGGTGGCAGCTTGGCAGGGGCGGTAGCATTATTCTACGCCTGGGAATGGTGCCTTGGAAGTTGCTCACCTGTTGGGGATACAGAAAGTCCAACCCTGGTAACTGCAAGGGGGGTGAAGCCCCCCCCAGCCACCCCAGGGACCATGAGCAGGAGTTTTGCACCACAAAGGACAGGGCTGCGGGGCTCCTCTTACCTGGGAGCCTTGTGAGCAGCCAGGTGGTGAAACCATTTTATGTGTGGCAGGCAACAAAAAGCTACCCCTGTCCTGGGGGAACAGGGGAGCGACTTGTAAAAGCCCCCGAAACTGTCACTCGGCTGCACCGAGGGCCACGCGCTTTCACAGACATCTTCAGAGACCCTCAGAAGAGAGAGTAACGGGAGGAAACCTCTTTGTCCCTCCATTCCCTTGCCTGGAGGGAAGGAGACAGAGGAGAAAAAGAAAAAAGTTTGTGTTTTTTCCTAATGACAACATTCCCCAGTAAGAAGACACCCCCCCCCCGCAATATTCCATCCTTCCATCAATAAACCAGGGATAAAAACATTTTAAAATGTTGTTTGAACATTCCTTGCATTAAGGTAAAACACGACCAAGTAGAACCTTGGTTTTCTCCCAAGTTACTTTTAAAGAAACATCACTTTGGTGGGAAACGTTTTAATCTATGCATTTTTAGATTAATTTGTATTTTCTTCAGTTAAAAAAAATAGATTAATTGGTTTTAATCTCGTTTGAAAGTTTGGGAAAAATGGGCACTTTGGGCTGTGGTGGGCAATAGTCAAAACTAAGGAGAGAATTCAGGTGTTTAGGGACTCCTTACATTTGGAAAGGAACCAAAAAAAGCCAGCCTAGGGTGGCTTGGAAACTGCTTGACTGGAAGGAGCTTGAGAGGAAGAAAAACTCATGCAGAAAAGCAGTTCCACGCTTTTCAAGATGGGATCCGCAAAAAGAGAGATTTGGTGTTACTAGAGAAAAAAAAAAATCCCTGTTACCATTTGCTAAAGCCTCCCTTTCCTTGCAGATTTCTGCGGTGCTGTCTGCTCTCCCAGCTGCTGTTGGGAATAATTCCTCAAAATGTTCTTGGGTTCAGCCCTGGGTGGAAGCATTTTGATTTGTTTCCCAGTCTTCTTGGTTTTGGTGGAATTTTGGTTTAGTACAAATATTTTCTGTGTATTATTTTCTATGCGTTGTTTTTGCCCGTTAACTGCTGTATAAATTGCCCGCCTCTTTCCTTTGGCAAGCACCTGCTTTTCAGTGTGTGAAAAACGCATTCCTTCTTTTCTTATTAATGCACGTATTCTGGAGACATTCTGTGAACTACGCAATGCAAAATCACCTCCCTTTTTTAGTTTAGGGAATTCCTTAGACGTGCGAACCGGCTGCTGAGGCAGGCCCAGGTGAAGGAGGGGCGGGAAGGAGGCGAGTGCAGGTAAAACACCTTTTGCGGCCTGCCCGCTGGCAGGCAGGAGCCACCGCGAGGGGACTCGCTGGACAGAGTCCCCAGGGTGCCATTTTGCACAAGCAGGGATCATTGCCTGGCCACGAGCATGGGGCTCTCTGCCGTGCTCTGTGCCAGGCAAGGGCTGGGCACCATCTCCCTCCTTCTCCCCACGCCGGCGGGCGACAGCTAGCTCGGGCTGCCTCTGCCATACCCGGCGGCCACCCGTTGCCTTTTAGCACACTGTGACTCGATTGCTCTGGTACCTCCTCCCCCTTCCCTCAGGACCATCTCCTGCTCCGCTCAGGGCACTGTCCTCGCCCCCTCCCCGAATGAACGCTGGGCTCACCACACGGCAGGGAATGCTCTGTTTATTCCATGATTCGTAGCCGTCAGCAGAACTTTCACATTGAGTTCACAATATAAAATAAATAAGGCAGGAAGGTGAAACACGTTGGTGTCGTTCCTCTTTTTCTGTTTTTTTTTTTTTTTTTTTAGTTTTAGCACTGTTGACTGTTCACTACGAACAGGTGGGCTTGGTGTGTAACTCAGTCCTTTACACATGGGGGTCACCACAAAGATAGCTGGCCTTTTCTGGCAGTATTGTGCTGTTGCGTTGATATTTGGACAAGTTCCCCTTAGAGTTCACAGCTACTGGGACTGTCACAAGATTTCTCTAAGAAGTGGCTGATTTCTTTGACTACTCAGCACATGGAATGTATTTACATTGCAGAATGAAGGCATTTTCCTGCCTCTCTTTATAGTAAGAGACCCAGCAACATGCGGTGACAGGACAAGAAGGGGTAAGTGAAATCATTTTAATATAATATCAGTGTATGAGAAACCACAAAAGAAAGAAAGCATTTTGTGGAAAATTCCGCATATGTATATATTACATTGTATAGTCTTACAGACAAATTTACATCAAATACATGATATATTTTAAAACACTGATTCAAAGAGGACAACAAATTAATTTTTTTCTTTCTGTACAGACATGGGAGTGTGATTTTTTTTTTCTGTTGCTACAGTTTGCTGTTCTTTAGGAGGAGTATTCGTATTCTTCAGCACTGCGGCGTCCAAAATCCATCCAGCCCATGTAGTCTCTGTCATTTATCCTGTGCGTAGGATCAATGGTCTGTACCCTGTTCCCCATAACTGAGAGCCTTCCAGTGGGACCTAAAGAAAAAGCGTTTGGGAGAGCAGAGAGTAAGTGGATGCATTTTTCAGGTTCATCCATTTTCTGACCTGTTTTGTACTCAGTAGCAGATGTATGCAATAGGTGAAACCTGTTTGACTTAATACAGACTGTGTAACACCACGTCATGTCATTGGGGAAAATGTTACAGAAACGTTATGGGGAATGTCCTGAAAGTGGCTTGGGTTTTTATTAAAAATAAGCAGATCATTTTCTCCCTCCAGCCAGGAGGGAATATGGGTGCATTTCTCCTTTTTCCTTCCTATTTCACTAGAGAGAGGGAGAAACAAAGTCCAGACTGTTTCTCACTCTTCCTGTAAGAGCACACCCTTGCTCGCTGGTATTGGGAGAGCTGCTCTAGAGGCAAAACAACTCTGTTTGAGAGCAGACTCAGGCCTGAGACGGGACTGCACCACAGCCCCGTGTTGCTTGAAGAGCCACAAATGTAAGTCCAGGAACTCTTACAGTGCCAATTCAGTAACAAGCAGGGTAGAGTTATGAATCCCAGGTTTTGTAGAGAAGTGGGAATAGTCCTGAAATTGAGAAAGTTGTGTCTGGAATTTATAGCTAGAGATGTCTATTGCTGGAATTAGGCTGGGCTTGTTACTATGTCAGTGATATTTTCATTGCTTATCCAAAGCTTTCATAATTCCTTTCACAGCAGGGTTGGATGCTGATCTCTGCTCTTGCCTTAACCTTTCTGTCTTCCTTGCTTAGAGCACCAAAGAGACACAGACTATTTGCAAGGAGAATTTATGCTTTAAAAAAGGGGCTGTAATCCTCTGTTTTGACATCATCACATTATGTAACAAAAAATGCAGGGAAAGATAATTTTTTTCTCTCTGTACTCCCCGAAAACAGCCAAAATTGACATATGCCAATAATTAGATTCAGCATAAGCCTTGAATGGGGAAGGAACAGACTCAATATATTAGTACTCAATGCAGACTGAGGCTTGAGGAATACTTGAACTGATCAAAAAGGAAAAGAAGCCCAAATCAAACTCCACAAATCCAAATTTACACGACTGCGTTGCTTATGGCTTCTTGTGTTTTGAAGGAACCCTTGGTGACTCCGTGCTTTTATATTTCAAGGTTTCTCTCATGTAATGATTTATAATGAACACAATCCATTAAAAACAAAACAAACTGCATTGTTTTGTTAGTGATTGCAGAGGGATAAGAGAGTTAAAGGTACCAAAAAAGAAATCAGCCATGTTTTAGACATTTACCTAAAACAAAATGGCAAAAAAATTAATTCTCTCTAGAAAAGAACGTCTACCATTAAACACTCGAACCCCGTGAAGTTCATATTCATAATTCAAAATATGTAATTAAGTTGATGAGGATGGCTTCTTGGCACTCTAAGCAGGCAGGGCTAAGACAGTGCAGAACCATCGCTCAGATGTCGGTACTTAAGAGACTTCTGAGCCCGCAGTGACCTGTGGGCTGTAACGGCTCCCCTGGTGCCATTACAGTCTGGCCCAGTAAGGGCTCCTTAGAGGACAGTAAATGTGCATGTCACTGACTTGACAGCTACAATGTCTCTTCTACACGGTGCCAGATTCATGCTGAAAGCCTACAGATGAAGGTAATTGAAAGCTAGGGGTCACAAACAGTAAAATGAATTTCTTAACAGCACCTTAATTACCTTGCCTCAAACCACCAGAGATGTCCTGTGGATACTGCAGAATCAATGTGAATCTAGCCCTAACCTCTTGAGAGAATTTAACTCTCTCACGGTTTTAACTGGAAACATTGTCCAAAATCAGCCTTTCTGTTAATCACGAGGGCAAATGCCATCAGTGATGACTGCTAACACTAGCAAATGCCCAGACTCTCTTTCCCCCCAGATGGAATTTTCTAGTGAGTACTGTGGTTTAGACAGGTTAAAAGTGACTAATGCAGTAGATGAGAGTGTTCTGCAGAGATCTCTGAAGTGCTGCCCAGAACCTTTATGTTAAATGAGAGTATAATGTTTTGACGGCAGCACTGTATGTACTGTTATAAATTAATACTGTTTTGTCCCTGTGAATCTTCTCTTCTGTAACTAGCAAGTACATCTACAAACCAGAGTCCAGCTAGCCTAGTCAGGTCACAAGAATCCCATCATCTGTTAACGGTCACTTTGTAGAGTTAATTATATATGTCAATTAACATGTATGCAGGAAATTCTCCCTCATATTAATACTTAACAAAAAGACGTCTTAAATCCAAAGTGTTTTTTTCACTTGATCTGGTTAAGCTATTTGAAAATGTCAGCCAGATATTTAAGAGAATATAAGGGCTACATAAACGAGAATGAGGAGTTCAGTTTCCGTGTAGGTGGGTAACAATGACTACACGGGGGAAAGGTAATGAGGATTCTGCTTTGCAGACTCCTGCAATAAGATTCTTATTCAGTAACAGCTTTAACTGTAGCGCTGAACTGTAAAATTTTATATCTGAATTCTCTTTCCATGAGATTACGTGAACCGATAAAAGAAGTTCCTTAATGGATATTGTGCAAATTGGTAACATGCAGTGAAGTGTCTCAAATTATATTAAAGGTGGTTCTTTTTCTGTTGTTTCTGATTTGGCCCTATTCTATGTACACAGATGAATGGGCATGGCTGCAGATGTAATGCAAAAAAATACATGTGGCATCTCTTAATTGCAGACCGCCATCCAAAATAAGATTAGGATTATGCCTAGCATAGAGGTCAGCAGTGAGGCTATCAAGAGGGGAGGGTTAAATAATCTGCATAAGGTTGTGTGAAGAGACAAGAGAGGAGAAAGCTCTTACTCCTACAAAGTGAATTTTATCCTAATCTGGGACTGGGAGTGAATTAATTTCTCAATGTCTATATGCCCAGGTAATCCTCATTACTGCCCTGCCCTCGAGCCCTCTTCGCTTCTCAGATGTCCTCTTTCCCTGCGGTGCAGTGGATAGCCTGGAGCGAAGCTATCACAAATAAACAAGATTGGTGTAGTGGCTTTTGTTGAGGTTGGCAGTCAAAAGGCCACAACAATTAGGCTGCCCATGGCGTTACTCTATTGAGATACAAAGCGATACAGAGATGAGAGAGTTCAAAAGGAAAAACGTTTCCTTGGAGGGAGTTTCAGTGGGAAATGATTTTGATCCTTCATTTTTACTGGTAGCGCAGGCGGCACGCGTTTGTGTCTATTTAAAACATATGCTGTAAGATGGCAACAGGGACAGCTTTACTCTTTCTCTTGCTAGCTCATGTACGTAATACAGTTGTTTCCTCAAGTGACTAATAAATCACGATAAGAATGAAGCCCTTTAATTCTACTACTCTACCTGTGCTTCATGCCCTTGTTACAAAGGCAGTGCCATGGAGGTTTAAGAAACTGCAAGATTGTGTTCCCAGGCTGCCCGAGGCCAAAAACCTAACAGGAATATGACATGTTTTGAAGCAAATGTGCTTTTACTTATCACTGCTTTTAGTTATTATGTTCATAAATGGGAGTTCTGATCTTTCAAAAGCCTTCACACTTTTCTAACTTCCTCTGGGAACACATACATGGAAAATCCAATACTCAGAAGATTTCCCTGGTACAGGTATTTCTGGCTGAGGTGAGGGTAGCCATTTGATCTGTATTTAGCCTCAGAAAAATTTTTCTGCTCTTCTAACTTCTAAAAAGGGAGAGAGGAGGTTAACTAAATGAAAAAGGTGGAAGAAAATGCAATTACGGTATTTTATCTGAGATATAACATGCTGAAAATAATACCAAAATAATTACAAGGCTATGAAAATAGTAAGTTAAAAATAAAAGCTGAACTATGACCTGACAGGTAGGTTACATTTTCTTCCGTTACCTGTACACGGCTCTCAGTCAGTGGCTGCTATGCACAAATCTTTTTTTGGAGGAGTTTTGCGGTAAATAAGAGAATGCTCTCTCCTTCAAGAATAACCAGGCAAAATCTACCTCCTGTCTTCTCTAGGAATTCATGCTAGATGACGACAGGGTTATCTTAATATCTAGGTATCCCTGTAGGAAATTCCATGGACACAGAAGTAGCACAGTCAGTAAACCTTAACCAGTACCTTTTCTGGCTTGCTGGAGATACTTGGCCAACAAAGCGCCGATGTTAGCTCGCTGGTCCACGCTTCCATCCAGCCGCGGCACAGGTTTCAGCGGGCCAGCAGACGAAGGGGCGCGGACGTGCCGGTGATGTTCTGTCAAGCTCTGCTCAAGCTCGGCAGCCAGCGGATTCCCATCGTGCGAGCCCCCAGTTTGCTGTCCGAAAGAGCTCGCTGAGAGCACAGCAAGGAACACGCAGATGCAGACACCGCTGTACATTGCTGAAGAGAAAAGGAATGACAGGCTGTCAGAATGACCAGATTTACTGCGTTGTATCTTGTCCCTACCCCCATCTTCCATTGGGGGTGCTGGTTTCTGAGCAAACTAGGGTTGTGGGTTTTTTGGTTTTAATGCAGGTAACTGTGGGATCTGTCTTAAGTTGGACAACATGCATGTGAATAGCTAAATAACTGTCGGTAAGAGGAAGATACGTTGGAAGGAATAAAACTAATTCACTGTACTATGTGCTATGTCTCCCTGATCTACTCAATTCATATTTGCTTTTCTTCTTTGGAAGCTGAATTTCACTAAAACACAAAGGAGGTGTATCCAGCTCTGTGAAAAATCTCAGGATTCAAACACCACAGTATTTTGCTGTTATACTAAAATCTGCTGTTATCTATTACAAATACTCAATTTTCACAAGTTCTCTGAAGAACCTTTACTATATCAACCCTTCATTGGTTTGAACTTTAGCGTTCAAGAGGTTTCACCTTGTCATACACAGAGAGAAAAAACAAAACCTTGTCCCAAAGGAAAGAAAAACCAAAATGTAGCACCCCCTCCCAAGCATTTGATCTAAAAGCTGAGGTGGTAAAAGCTGTTTAGTTAAAAGCTATAAGAAATAATGTGCAGCTTAACAATATTCTTCTTCATATAAAACAGAGAATTCAAGTGTAACAAATTTTTTACTGCCTCTTTAAACAAATATTAGACAAAATGATGTCATTTTACTAAATTGTTTGATCATAAAAGCTGAAATAGCATTTTTCTGGAAACAGAAATTAGTCTCAGTTATTAGGAAAAACAAGGTACCTCATATTTAATGCTATAGGGGTAATTTCCACTTATACATTAATTATCTACATGAGAATTTTTGAATCATTTAAGTTTTTGAACAGCACGCTGAACTTAATCTTTTAATTTTAGAAGAGGAGAAAATGAAGTTTATTTGCCCACCACATACACTAGATGGAAAATGTCTGCGATGCATAAAATACATTTTTTTAGTATTGTTAGGAGATGAATGAAAAATGCCAAAATGTCACTCCAGCATGGTTATTAGTGATGCACCCCGTAGGTTTTGGTACTTAGAAGCCAAAGGTGCGTTGCACCCTTTCCACAGAGGTATCTTTTCAACCGCCCCGACTGCTGGTTTTTCACGCATATATATACATTCATGCACCCCCTCGGGACCCCGAGCAGGGAGCCTCGCCCCAGGCACCCCCACTTCGCCCCCCCGGCAGAAAAGCGGTCAGAGGAGGGCTGAGGGGTGCTGCCTACCTTTTCGCGGCGCTTTCCCGAGGCCGGACCCGAGGAGGAGGAGGAGGGAGCGAGGCCCCTGTGTGCCCAGCCGGGGAACTTAGGGGCGACTCAGCCCCGGCCCCTTAAATAGCGGCGGGCGCCGCGGCGGTGTTTGCATATCTCTGACGCAGCCCGGGGCCGCCGCCCGCTCAGCCCCCCCTCCCGCCCCCGGGTGTCTGTCTGTCTGTCTGTCTGTCAGTCAGTCAGTCAGTCAGTGAGTGTGTGTCGGTGTGCCCGCGGGTGGGGGTGCTTCGCGGGGGGAGCCGGGCTCCTTCCCCGCCCTCCCGCCGGCCGGCGCCGGGGGGGGGGAGCGGGGGCGCGGCCTGGGGCTCGGCCCTGCCGGACGGGCCGGCCCCCGCCGGCCGCGCTCGGCTCCCTGCTGGAGGGAAGCGCTCGCCCTGGGCAGGGGCAAGCTGGACAGCCAGGCTGGCTTCCATAGTGTTAAAAAAGTGCTCCTGACCGGGGTGGATACCCCCCCCCGCCGCCCAAATACCACGGCGAGAGGCTTCTGGTGGGCCTCCGGCCCGCAGCGGCGGCGGCCGGCAGGAGCCGTCCCCCGGGCTGCGGCAGGCGGGGCGGGCGCGCCCTGGCCGCCGGCGGGAGGTGCGGGGTCTGCGCCTTCGGGTTCCTCTCGCTGCAGCCCCCGGCGACCTGAGCCCCGGGGGGCACAAACGCCCCCGGCCTCCCCGCCCCGGGGCCCTCCCGTTCGCCTCTGCGGTCATTTCGTTAAAAAAACAAAAAAAAAACCCAACAGAAATTGGGGCCGGGGACGCCTTCGACGCGGTTCCCCCCCACCGACCCCCAGAGCGACCCGCCTCCCCCGGCCGCTGCGGGGGCCGCTGCCCCGGCCCGCAGCCCAGCAGCGGTGCCCGCCAGGTCCCCGCCGCCCTCGGCGCTGCGCGGAGCCGCCTCAGGCGCCCTCCCGCCCGCCTCCTCCTCTTCGGGGCGGGGAGGAAAGCTCAAGCCCGGGCTGGCGCGGCGAGGGCCTGCAGCCGGCCAATTCCCGCCCGTACCTTCCCTTCCCCGCCGCGCAGCCCCGAGCCGCCGCCAGGAGCAGCCCTTTCTCGGGCTCCGGCGTGACCCTGCCGAGTTCGCATCAATTCTTAAGTTTACAACTTGGAGGCAAGCGAGCCCCGCAGGCTGCTTTTCCTTCCCCGAGGAAGGCAGCCGGGCGGCCCGGCTTTCTCACAAGCCACCGAGGCTCTCCCGGGAGCCCCGTGTGCTGTGCGGGCCAGGCGCGGGATGCGGCAGAACCGGCCGGGGCCGTGCCAAAACGGCGGCTGACGGGGGCTCCAGCCCCCCCCAGGCGGGGCGCGGGGCGTGTGCGGGTCCTCAAGTGAGAGCTGCGCTCCTTCCCCTTCTCGCCACCTCCCCGCCGGCGCTGCCCCGCCGCGCACGGCCCCTTCGGCCCCCGGCCCGGGCCCCGGCCGCGGCCTGGGCTCGGCCCCGCTGCCCGCGGCGGGCCGGGGCTCCCGCTGCTCTTCCCGCGGCGGCCGGCAGAGGGCGCCGAGGCCCCGCCGCCTCAGCGCCGTCCTCCTCCTCCTCCCCCTCCCGCCGCCTGCCCCGCGTCGGCCCGGCCCGGCCCGGCCCTGCCCTGCCCGCCCCACGCCGGGCGGCTCCACGAGAGAGAGAAATTCACCGAAAAGTCATAAACCCGCCGTGGCGGGAGGGAGCCGCGCGGCGTGGGAGTGGGAGAAAGCCAGCCTGCCAGCACCCCATCAGCGCGGGGGCCGTGGCCCAGGGGCGCGGGCAATGGCGCCCGGTGCCCAGCGGCTCCCGGGCTGAGGGCCCGGGCGTGGGGAAAGGCCACAGCGCAAGGGCTGCTGGCAGGGCCGGGAGCTTTACTGGCGGGAGAGGCGCGTTGCGGCCTACTGCACCCCGCTGCCCTGGTGGGGAGAGGCTCGGAGGTGACGGGGGTGGCGATACACGAGCCTTCCTCACCGCCTTTCAGCTGCTGACCGGGGTTATTTGTGGCTGAACGGGATACGCTGACTGAACTGCGGGCTGCTTTTCATCTCCCACACCGACATCGGGCAAAGTTGCCGTCCTGAGGCAGTTATAGAAAGGCAAAATCAAAACCTGCTTTGAGAACAGAAAAGTAAGTTGAAGCGGATTGCCAGGGGAAAGCACAACACTGAAATGGCTCCAGCAGTACCTGTCCAAGTGCTACTTTAATGGCTCTGTCTGTCTCTGAAAAAACAAACAAACAAACAAACAAACAGTAATATTCCTGATAATTCAATTTCACTATTTTGGCGTGGTGGGAAAAATGCTCGCTGCTATTAGACAATTAGTCAACGCTGAATTGAACTGTAGGTATCTGGGAAAAGTATCACAGTCTTTCTGGGAAGGTACAATACAATAACAATTCTGGTAGAATCGCATCGAGCCCTTGTGAAACTCACTGTAGATAATGAGTTCCCAAGGGACCAGCCCAAAGCTTAATAGAAGAGAAAGGCAGAGAGCTTACTAATATATGCATATGCATAATTCATATCACAGAGGTATAAATATAAATGCAGGCATTTAAGGCTGATATATTTGCCTGGTTGAACAAATACACACTGTAGGAGTTCATTTACGTTAAGTTGATTTGGAATATCAGTTCGCTTATATGCAGGACTGCACAAATCAAGTGAGAGGGAGTGTGTGTGCATGCACGCACATGTGTGTGCATACGTGTGGCAGCCAAACCTAATATTTGTGTTCATGAACGTGCAGAAAGGCAACAACATAGAAAATGGAATAGAGAGGACAGGAATGTTTGCTGGACGGATACATGCATATATTTCTGTGGGATCTCTGTGGTTCGATAATCGTATACTAGCTTTTTCACTGTACCTCTGAATTGGTCAAATCGCTACGTTTGCAGTGAGAGGGTGAGGAACTCAACAGTGCAAGGACAGCACGAAGTTTTCTGCCTTATTCTACCGACATGATCTCTACACTGACTGCCAATGCCTGTTTGTTTTTCCTATTTAGCCGTCATAGTGTATGAAGAAAGTTAGTGAGGCTACAGCATGATGTCAGGTTGTTAAAGTCAGCAGTACTGCACCAGCTGTAACTTCGGTTATAGACTTTTGCACACTGGATTTTCCTTACTGAGTTCCTTAATAGTAGTATGTATAGTCCTTGGAGATCTTTTTCTGCCTTACTGATGTTTTCTTTGGTGAAAGTTTGAAGTTGCGTGCAAGTTCTTGTCCTCAGTAAATAGATGTTCATTCATGGCATTTTAGAATTGTTTTGGGCAGAGATAAAAGCCCGTTCAGCTTGGGGAATATGATAGCAGGACTCTGAGGCGAGTTGCCTGCGGAAACTTGGGCTGCATGTTACCGACTGATGTGGCACAAAGAGGAAGGAATCAGGGTTTGATTTGCAGTGACCTGTTAGGTTCCAGGACCAGCGTTTTCATCAGTTGCTGGGCCTAGGCGTGCACCATGGATGTGCAGAGTGCTAACCACAGGAGGGCCTTGTGCCACCGTCTCCGGTGGGGTGAGACAGACGCTGCTCTAATGCATGACTTCAGCCTTAGTTCGCCAGGAAGGAAAGTGCTTCGACGGCACCAGAGCTTGAGTGGTATTGCAAGACTCCAAGTATAGATGCAAAACAACTTTAAACCTAAAATGAACCCTGCAATGCAGTAAATGCTAATATAGATGAATCCCTAAGGTAGAAGCCGGATGATACCATAGCTTAGAGGCTGCAGGTTTTTTAAAATTGGTTTTCTGGCAAGTGTCTGTTAAAAGATTTAAGTTTCTCTAACCTTTTCCCCATGATGATCAGGATACCTCTATCCTCAACTGCTTTCGCTATTTATCTGCCAAAGGTTTTCTCCTGCGTAGCTGATGTGGCAAAAGAGAATGTATGGCAAGCATACATTTTGTGCTGTTCCAGCACAAAGCTTGGAGTTTGGTTTGGAGCAAGAAAGCAGCGTGAGAACAGAAGGTTGGAGATATTTTCTTACATCTGTTCCGCAATGGAGGTGGCCAATGCCAATAGTTGGAGTACAACAGGGCACTGCGCGAACGTCTCGATCTCTCTCTGCTGTGAGATGGAGCAGAACTTGTCTGTGAGTGTCAGAGTGGCAACAAGCTTGGAAATGCCCTGCTCTTTCCTACAGTGGTAAGCATGCAAGTGCTGTGCGATATTTCATTTCTGTCCATGTGACTTTTGTCTCTACAGTACATGTTTTTCTTGGCAATATCACATGTGGTTTGCAATAGCATGGTTGTCACGTGGACAGCATAGTAACTTATGACGCCTGTGTTTGATGCCTTTTCTTTTTAGCCAAAAATAAAACTTATAGATCGATATTACTCAACGTTATTGCATGGCTTTGGATTCCAGGACATTTAAGCTGAATATTGAATATGGAGCAGTGTGCTGCCAAGCATAAGTATATTGGGATTTTAGACTGTGAAGGATAAAGCCAGGTGGCTATCCTGTGGGACTAGGGGGCCTCATGTCCAGGAGAGTAATAAGAAATACATTCTTTTGTTTCTAAGTGTTATATCCTTTTCTGTCTATCACTATGCAGGGTTTATTTTTACTTTCCTCTGAACCCTGATACTTAAGGGTAACATTCTTTGCTATGTTGGGGCAGACTAATGTTTTTTTCTGCAAAACTGATGGAGTGGCGGTCTGGAGGATTACAATGAAGTAGGAATAATTCACAGAGGATAACAGGGAAGGGAACGGTATAGTTTTCTGGAACTAGTGGACGAATTAGTGAATATATTATTTGGACCAGCTGCATGGATTTTAGATATAAAACAGAGTCTTGCATATATTTTAAGACAGCACGTCATTCTGCTGCTATTTCTGTGGGTGTTGATTCAGACATTAAATTTTTGTGTTTTTTTTTTTTTCCAAATATTTTGAATTTTAATTCAGTAATTTCTATCAAATGACCTAAGTGCTTTCACTCTAGTCTCTTTTATTTGAATTTGCGTCCCACTTGACAGGAAGATAAACTCTGCTTGGAGTCAACCCAGAAACTGAGGGAGAAATTTTGGTCCTGGGCAAGTGAACAGCAGTATTGCCTGGAATTATAAGGAATCTGGGTCCTCTGCCTGAAGAGTGCTGACCTCCTTTCACAGAGCAGTGCCTCAAACTAATATATTAGTCCTGAAGAGATACCAGACTAATATATCAGACCTAAAGAAGGGTCCAGTAGAAGCAGATCAGCAGAGCTGGTACTGAGGATGATTGGACACTCACAGACTGCTCTGAAGTGGAAACCAAAGAGCAATGAGTGGGAATGATCAGGAAGTCTGTTTCAAAAGTGTACTCCTGGTATGAGCTATGTGCACTAATGTAAGTTCACCCGTCTTAGAATTACACATTACCTGCAGTTGTGTGAAGAAGGACAATAAGAGGAAAAATCCCATTTCCTGGGAGTAGGCTTGGATTGTTTAGAAACTCAGATTTCAGCCTGTATCCCATGAAGTTCAGGCAGTTGGTATGTAAGCTCCCTACAGATCAACTGGAAAACTTACTTGTATGATGTCTTCAAATTTGGTTCCCTGTGGTTTCAAGAAGATATGGCAAAGTGGAACAGAGAAAAATCCAGAGTCACTTTCTAGGAGACCATCCAATCCCAAATCACTTGCTTTTTTGTGTGGTCTTCATGTGTTTTTTTTTTTTTTCCTCTCTGAAAGACCAAGTTGATTTTCTTTGGAAATTGGCTATATATTTTCCAAATTGACCACGGGATAGAGTTTTTTGTGCAAGTTGAAAACTGGAAAAGGAAATCAAAGTACTAGAAAAAAATGACAAAGATGATAGGTAAAGTGTTTGTTCCTAGCAAATTCTCTGTGATTTCAGCAATACTTTCAGAGGTATGGTAGAGTTTGAAAAGGGAGGAAGATAAAGGCCTGTGTTGACCAGCACAAAGTACAGTAACTAGTCTGTCATGAAGAATGAGAAGTCTGTTTAGTGCCTGCTTTGTGGAATGGTTTGGCATTTAGGACTCATCTCCCCTTTCCTTTATTGTCCGTGACATACCTATGTTACTTTGCCGTGTACATTTCAACTAAAAATGGTTGAAAACAAGTAGTAAATAAAGAGTGTTATGTATCAATGTAGAAGGAAGGAGAAAATGACACCTTGTGCTAGCTGTGCCTAAAACATGTGAATTTATTCCTAGCAGTGTGCTTCTAATTCCTACTCCTGTGAGGTGTTTAAGCATGTGCTTAAGCCCCTGCACATGTGGTTTGTTAGCCAGAGAGGGATGACACCTTTAAATATGTCCCTAAATGTTCTGTCGTGACACTGCTACAGACACTGCTTCTTCTTTGATCTTGTTCTTTGCTGTTTTGAGACCACAGGGCTGTGGTCTCCCAGATTTTGTCACATTTTAATGCCTAAAATTAAAAATTTCATTCAGTTTCTCTTGCTTGTTGGTACCTTAGATATATGTCGTGCACCTCAGGAGAGTCCTTGCCCTTCTTCAGAGGAGAGGTTTTTAACAGACCTTGTGTCTGTTGTCTGCCGTTCAGACTTGAAGTGCCTGCTTCATCAGGTATTTTTTTGAGAAAGCAGCTATGATAGCACTCTTGTCTATGAAACTAGAATACATATTCACAAGTACTGAAACCTGTTTTACATTGATGGGATTATTTATTGTTTTAAATAATTGTGTTTTATTCCATAATTAATATTTCCTTTTATGAAGGAGAAGCCAGTCCAACACACTTCATTGTATATATTAATTCATTTATTATAAAAATAGCCTAGTACAGAAAGGAAATACATTGTACCTTTCAGAATACTCTGCACTTTTCAGATGTGCTCTCCACCTCACTGCCTGGACCCAGACGAAGAGTGTTTTTTCCACTGTGTGGCAATAACAGAATCCTATAGGAGATACTGTTTGCTCCACAGTCCTCTCCTGTGAAAGGGGAATGTCTGACTAATCAACATTTGTCAAACAACTTAAAATCCCCCAAAGGAAGTTCTAGAAATGACAAGTACGATGTATTAGCCTCTTGTCTTCCAAACATTTGCATGTTTTCATCTATGCTAAAACTAGAATCAGGATTTAAGAATAGCAAAATAATTTGACACTGGACAGACTGGGCAGCTAATAAGGGCTTTTTAGTGTTTGTCAGAAGAAATAGGGGCTTTCTGTTTGATACATAAGTGGATAGGACAGCTGGAGTCTTGTTATTTCACTTCTACTGTTAAATTATACTTCGTAATATGGAAGGAAATTGAATTAACCTGGGTGCAAAATATGAATTGTTATTCTGACAATTTCTATTTAAATGGAAATGCCAGAAACGTCCATGGAAGGTGTAGATGCCACATAGCTGTTTTGAATGGCTAGAACAGAATGAAAAAATAATGGTGATCTTTGGACAACAACTCTGACTGCATTGCAGTGAGCCGATGGAAGGAATTTGATATAAGAGTGTTGTAAAGAAGGTACTTGGAGGTCCTAGGGATTGCCCGCTGGATGAAGTCAATGTTCCCCACTTCTGACAAGGCTGCTACTTTACTGATTGCCTAGCAATATCTCTTGGATGTACTGCAGGAGCATTAGCCAGGAGGCTCCGTAGTCTAACACTTAACTTTTTGTGGCCTGGTATTTCCACGCTCAGAAACACCTACCTCTGTGACCACCATAACTGAATTACGGCCTCCAGGAGGTCAAATTAATTCAACCTGTGAAACTTATTCAAAGGGTGAGAAAAAAGAGACGGTTAACTCAGAGCTCTACTTTAAATACCTCTCAGCTGCCCCTTAGTGAGTGAGCCTTCCCTTTAAAAAGCAGAAGGAAGACTTCTAAATTAAGATATTTTACTGAATTATTAGGTATAAATGTATTTTGAAAGCACTGGGAATTAAGAACACACATGACTGATATAGAAAAGAATTATCACCCAGACAGAATAACTAAATCTAAGGGGAATAATTCTTTAGAAGCATACAAACATTGATATATACTGCTCACTTTTTATTGTTTCTAGCTGTCTGTTTCTAAATTAGGTTTTTCTAAATAAAAAAGATTTACTGTATTCAGAGTAGAGCCTGGAATTACTTAAAATCAGCTGTTCTACACAGTACTGTGTGGCATGAAAGACATAGCTTTATGAGGCATTTAAATAAGTATGTTTTCAGGTTGACTTCCTAAAGTTAACAAAGATTAATTAATGGGATTTTTCTGTACGGTAACGATGTCTTAGGTTCACTGTTTGATAATACAAATATATATGTTATTTAACACCTTACCAATGCTGTATTTTATTTAGCATGCTCTTAGGCCAAATAAAGGAGCTCTATGAGAAGATTCGTCAGGGTGAGAGCTAGCCCAAGGTCCTGGCTGTACTTCTCCAGAATCAGAGGATCACAGAATACCTCAAGCTGAAAGGGACCCATAAGGATCATCAAGTCCAGTGCCCTGCTCCTCGCAGGACTACCTAATAGGCATTTACTTGTGGAAACAGGAATAAAACTGTTGGCATGGGCTGGGTCCGAGTTCTCTGGCTCAAATTTTCACTTGATACGAAAGAGCAGGATTGCTGATGGCCTCACTGGTGTAACATGGTGGTGTGTTTATTTACGGTCTGCTGAGGCCCTGGTGCAATAGCAAAAGGGTACCGGAAAGTGTGCAAGTCTGTAAAATGGAGGGGAACTACAGGGACTGCATTTTCTTTTCCTTTGTGTGTTTCGACTCAAAGTAGTATGAATGGAAATGCACACTGCTTCTTTTTGTTTTTGTACGATTTCCCGTCTCCCTTTACTTCATCATAGCCTGAAATAAACCATCCAGGCTGAAAGAGGATGTCCGCCGTTTGTATGCAGTCAATAAAATAGCTCTGTCGTCAAGTCGGGGGGTTATGCTTTCGGCAGAACCTGGTTCAGGGCGGAGGCCCAGGAAAGTGTGGGCTGGCAGGGCCTGGTCAGGGCAGGTGAGAAGTTCCAGCTCAAAGCTTGAGCAGAGCATGAGGGTGAAGGAGTGGTGAGACTGGAGGTGGCTCCAGGGAAGGGGTAGGTGCTGCGGGGAGCAGGCTGCTGGAGGTGGACTGAGCTAAAAGCCTTAGGAACCTGCGGTGATTTGTGTTTAGGAGAAGCAGACTGGGTGTCCTGTAGCCTAGCCATACCACCTGCGGCCCCACCTGACCGACGGTGGTGGCTGCCTGCGTGGTGACGTACGTCCAGTACTTCGTTTTTGGGGGTTCAGTGATGTGCCCCGCACACAGCTGTTCACAAGGATGCTGGGCTTCCCAGTGTCACCCCTGCGGGGACACAGTCGTACAAGCATGTTCTTTGGGAGATAATGCCAGTGGGAGGACAGCAAAACAGATACATTATAACTGTCAACTTTATAAGAGCTGTACACGTTGTCCTCGTGTTCTGGCAATATAATAGGGCATCCACTGTTTGGATGTATGTAGGCTCTGCTAAGTGGTTGTTGGCTACTTGATCAGGATAATCCGTACCTGAAATATTCGTCAGCATCTGTGTAGTGTTGGATCTGATGATGCTCTTGTTGAACATACCACTGATTGCAATGGATGGGTTGGCATTCTGTGACATTCTCCTCATAGAAAAGTTCAGGTCATGAACAACATACTCTCAAATCCTTATTTGCATCCAGTAAAATTGTGTTAAATCTCTTCAGGCTTGGTGAGGGGCAAAGATTTCAAGTTGGTTACTAGTACATCAGAAAACAGACTATCGTCTCCAGCCATAAATAATATGATGATAAACTGTTTGATCAAAACATTTTGCAGTGGAATCAGCCACCAAATTCTAGGACACTAATGAACATAAGGTCCACACTTCAGATTAATCAATATCTAATACTTCAGGCATATTTTAACATAATAGAGAGATGAATTCAGGTTAGTTTGTTGGCTTTGTCTTGAAAACTCTTCCCTCTTATGAGTTTGAATCACTATCTTGGATTTATTCAAAGCCAATCCTTTCATTTTTAAATAATACTATTGAGATAATTACTAGAAGTGCACAATTAAATTGAAATGTAGATCTTAATGTATTTATTTTTTGTGTTTGTGACAGAGAATAACTCCTGAATATCCATTTATCTGGTGAATATTCATCTCTTTATATTTTCATTGCTAACCAAAACAAAAAGCAAAGAACCTTTCATAAGACTAACAGAAATTCAAATGATCATGTTTCATTAGAATCATGTTGTCTTGCTAGAAATACAAAATTAAGATTTTTTTTTTTGGTACGAATTAATTATTTAAGTTTTACCTTGATTTTCATTATTTTTGTATTGCTTTCCTTGATTATGATACGCCTGATTCGCTATTCTTATTCAATAGCAAACAGTGTTTCAGGCCAAACCCCCAAGCGTGGATCAAACATATTACGATACTTCAGCAATGCTGTAGTTTGGGTGAGTTATACTTCTGCTTTCCTCCATGGAATATGTCATTTTTTGAACTCCGTTGATGGCCTCTCTCCTTGGAGAGAAAAAGTGGTTCATCATATGTATCCCAGCTGTGTTTTATCCTAGGTAAGGACTCTGAAGCTCACAAGGAGTGTGTAAGTATGAGACAACTGAACTACAGATTTAGTGGGAGCATTATTTGCTCATTATATGCTCTGTAAATATGAGTATTTCTGAATTGAAAGACCTTTACTTTTGGCTGAACTGAATTGTTTTTTAGACATTTGTGTGTTTGGCCAGATTCACCTATTTCAGCAGTTCGGTAGCTTTTTTAATCCCTGTGATGTATCAGTTAGTGGTAGTGGGACAATATGCCAGTAATTGTGGGTAATATCCAAGAGCCTCTGATAAAGGAAACAATGCCTGAGTGCAGAGAGCCAAGATTTGCACCTGAAGAGAGAAGCAGATTGCATTTCCCTGATTTTAGAAGCATGAGGAGCAGCTTTCCACCAAGAGAGGAAAAAAGAGATTGGCAACAGTCTGTGTGGTGTTCCTCAGCAGAGTTAATGGCTAAGCAGGGTGACTGATGCCTTCTGTACTACCTGTCTTGTCAGAATAGCAGCAACCACGGTATTACAGATCCTTCCAAACTGCTCTGTGGAGTAGCCAAACTACGTACCATTTTATGGAGCTTTTTTTTGGTATTTCTAACATAATTTGCATGTAAGATTTGACCACACTTTGATTAAGGGCCAAATCCTGCTCCTTTAGAATACTGGAAAATAGCAATTTTCATTAAAGCTAAGCAATGGTGTACACATATGTGTGGGTGTGCAGGAAGGTGGTAACTGGTTTTTCCTGTGCGCCGTGTTTTCTTTCCGGTCTATGAGAGTACTCATGGACTGGTTCTCTCCTCATCCTTTTCTTTTTTCATCTTATGCAGAACATCTGTGTGTATGGTTTTTTCCATGCCAAAATGGATTTTCATTGATACAGAGAGTACAAGGTATTTCACATTAAAATGCACCAAAAATGTTTATAGAAATGAGAGCTTTGCAAGCAGGTTGCTATTTTCCAGACTTTGCAGTGTTTAGTATTAAATATTTTGTTCAAAACAAAAGGAAAGAAAAAATCTTCAACCACACTTTATTGCTATTAATATTTTGCCCTGTTGAGGCCTGGCTACTACGTGGCTAGAGTGAATTATTTTTATGAATGCCCCAGTAAATTAGGGCCCTACAAGCCATTTACTGCAGCGATGTAGACATGTTGGAGCTTTGATGCTGATGGTTAAGTGAAGGTGGATCTGAGGCTTCTGAATCTTCAGGTTCTTGAACACTTTTGCCTGATTTTGTTTATCATACTGTTGAAAATTACAAATAGATCTTATCTAAAACCCTGCCTCTGTAGGTGTTCTAAAATTTGGAGGTGTTTTAAATGCCGACAAGGTTCCAACATGCTTTATGAGAGGCTGCACACAAACCTTGAGTATAAACAACAGGTATTCCAAAAGGGAATAAGATTTTCACAGTGTGACTACATGGTCTCTGAAGTGGTTTACACAGTGGAATAATAGTTTTAGTGTTGAAAATAGTGAAAAAGAGGTGTTGGCTCTGCTTTTTGCCTTGGACAGAAAACTGCAATACTAGAGGTGTAGGACTCGTTGTATGCTGATGTTAGAGATAATATTGCAGTTTATCATTGGTTGCTATTGTAAAAGTTTTGCTGGACTTTTAGCTGTATCTGTTCTTCCATACCCCTGAGTATACTTGCTGTTAAGATGGATTTAGGATGTTTTCTTCCAAGTACAAAATTGTACAAGAAAAGACATTCAATATTCAAAAGAGAGACCTATAGACACAAGAAACTGAAAACTATTCTCCTAACAGTAATAATTCCTTGGGAAGATAGATACAGTGTAAATAGTATCATGCGTTATGCATTTTGTCTAATATACTGCTCAATAACGAGGTAGGAAATTGATAGGGTGTTTCATTATGCCATTGAAGGAACAAACTTAAGTATATGCCCTGGTCAACCACATATCTGTAAGACCTTACACTGCAAGGCATATCCACTCATACGCATTCCTCATAAAGTCACTAAAAGCTGTAGATTTTGCAGACGTCCTTGGAAAGATTTGAGCACCACTGAATATGGGGGTCATGAACCACAGGAGAAAATCTCTTATGTCTCTAAATTATCTGTGCTCACAGTGGCCTTAGTGCATTTTCGACCAGCTCTTTGCTGCAGAGCTCTCATTTTCCCCTTGCTTTTTGTAACAGCTCTGGTGTTACCCCTGAACCTTTTCTGAAGTCGAATGTCATGTCTTTTTCACCTTTTTCTTGGTTCTTTGACTTGCTAGTTAACTTTATTAAAAGCAGGGTAATTAGAGGAAAAATGACAAATAGTTCGATATCATTACCTAACACAGTGAAATGTACTAAGTGAAATGTACTAAGTGGGAGAGAAATGGGAGGAAGATCTTTATAGGTCAGTTTGATTTTGCTTGCTAGTCCAAGGATGATGAAGCCAGCTAGGGCTCATCTTTTTCTCCCAGAAAAGCAGTAAATTACCTTCTTTTAGTCTTGCATAGTTATTTTCTGTCAATGAGTAGTATTTTGCTTTGTCCCTGGTACAGGCTACAAAACATAACACTTGACTGTGCTCTCCATCCTTAGCTTTATGTATCTGGAATTATTTGCTAGTAAAAGTTTAAGAAGAATGGGTATCACTGCCACATCCAGACTATATACAACCTCTGCACGTACAAATTTGTACAACCGCTGCCATTGACATTTCCCCCTCTTACTGTGCTTCAAAATATGAACACTGCTTCATGGCTTTGAGATAAAGTCCATATGCAGGAGCAGGGTAAGGACTCTAGGTGCCAAGATACAGAAGACATCTGTCTGCTACCTCTGAGAAGGAGAAAATCTAAAAGGCATCCTTGCCTTTTTGTATTGCATTGTTTATATGCTCAAAACAACACAATGCTGACTGCAGATGGCTTTCTTCACTTTCTGGTTGCTGCAGACCACTTTCTTTGCAGCTTTATATGGAAGATAGATGTCTCACTGAGCATTTTAAGTTCTGCTCCAGGAACCCAGTAATGTTTTAGTCAAACAATATTCTGAAGCATAATTTTTAGTTACCCCAGTCAGTTGTTACTAGGTCAAGCCCACTGTACTAGGCTGGAGTCAACAGATGATGCCAGGGCAAATTTGAAGTTCGGCTAATACAAGATTTGTTGCTCTCCCATCCGCACAGACATTTTGCTTTAATTTGTGATAGCACCTGGGCTAGATAGTAGAAATACCAAGTTTTTTTTCCTGTAACAGGATATGAATGACTGACTGGACATGATAAATAATGGTATCTCTTGTAATTGTATCTACATGAATATTTCATATTCTTAGAGCTGTGACTTTATCCCGTGTCTGAGAATGCTCTGAAGTATCTGACGGAGCATAGTTGTTTGCTTTTGCTCCATCCCTCTCACACTGATGACACAAGTCCGTGGCTGCTTAAGATCACACCATTTCTCAAAAGTTCAGCGTGCCTACACATGCATGGAAAACCAAGCAGCAGACTATGAATCTTCACCCTTTTGTTGCAAAGACTGTAACAGTTGAAGTGGAAGGAAGCAAGTTAAATTGGTCTCGTCTTTCTCTTTGGAAGTCTGCTTTCCTCTTGTACAGTACAGATATAGGGATTGGCTGCAACAGTTAATACACATTTCCAAGAGCTCTCAGAGGCTAAATATGAATGCTAGCTGGCAAGCAATGTGCAAGGAATTTCTCAGTGTAGGCGTACTCTGAGAGTGAGAGGTAAGGAGTGCATTAGTACTAGGTACATTTCAAAACTAAAATGGGTAAAAGTATTCTTTTCAGCAGTTACTTTTTGAGTAACTGGAAATTAACACATATATCAAATACATGAATTTGATCATTAAATGAGAGTATTTCTCATCCTCTAGGAAGGGGCAAAGGAGAAACAGGAAAATTGAAACAACGGTGTTTGAGAAGGTAGATTTCAATAGTCTTTGAGACTTCATAGGATGTTTTGTGAGAGTTGGATCTGAAGGAAGAAAGAGGTGAAGATAGCTCACAACTCTTGGATGAAATAATATTACGGGTACAGCGGAAAGACAAGTGTAGAAAGAAACCAGCTTGGCTAAACCGTAAGTTCTTCGTTGACCTTTAACACAAGGGAGAAGAATACAGAGGTTGGAGTGCAGATCACGTAGCTGGGACAACTCTCAAAGTGCGACGTGGGTAGGCAGATAAAAAAATCAGAAGGGTCAGTGAACAAAATGAGATGCAGTTAGTGAGGGACATCAAAAGTAACTGGAAATCACTTGAAAAGTACATTAGTGTTAAGACAAAGAACAGTACATCAGTGATAAGACAAAGAAGAAGAAAAGTTTGTCGACTACTGACTTTGAGGATAAATACATTAAAAGGCGTTTCTTTTGTATCAGTCTTCACTTAAAGCTCAATGGCAATCTTTCACAATTAATACTAATGACAAATGAAGACAATCTCAGCCTTTACGTGGGTACACCAGACCAAACAGTACTTAGATGTATCTGATATTTTAAGATTGATGACAACTTCTGTCTCTGTTGAACAACTGACCAAAGCTATTTGTGTTATCTTGAAGATTCATGAATGACAGAGGATGTACCAGAAGACTGAAATAAAACTAAATGTAGTGCTTCTCTTGTTGGAGGACAAGAAGAGTTGGGGATTTATAGCATAATTTTAATCCACAGAACAAGTATGCGTTCTGATAATTTTTTGTAAAAACCTAGACAGTAATGAGATGAGTAAAAGCCTCTCCCTGCTTGCCATCTCCTTGCCTCCCTGCAAATGCAAAAAAAATGAGTGTAATTTAAAATGGCAAGAGAGGATCTGGCTCTGCAAAAGTCAATACCTAGTCGTAGCAACCCATGTAATTCAGCTTTCTAGCACTGTTCCCCATATGCCTCAGGAAAAGTTTCTGTAGTTACAGGTGTAGAAATTACTAGCATATTAGCCAACAAGAATACCACCTGGCACTTTAAATAAGCTTTCTGGACTGTCTTGTGTAGGACCAAGGTATTAGGTTCTCACTGGGGAATTTCTTCCTTTCTTTGATTTTGTGTCTATTTCGTATTAAGTATTGCCAGCTTAGTTCTAAATGCAGAAATTGTTTAGCCAGCCACGTTCAGTAGCACACATTCAGTTTTCCATGGTGGTGGGGGCTCTAAAGAATACTGAAGCGTATATAAAGGGGAAATCTGCATTCACATATTATCTGATATTGAACAGAGGATGTGCCACCAAGCCTATAATCAGTGTTTATTAAAGGAAGGAATAAATATTGCATGACCTTCCAGTCCTAGACATAGCTGTCTCATTCTCTTTAATAAGCAGAGGAGGTTTATAGTGTTTGCCCAGCCATTTCCCAAGATACGTTTTTTTACTAGGCTTTGTCACGATGTGACTTTATTGCTTCTTGCTGTGTTCAGGTCGTACATTGTCTTGTCTATTCTCTGACTGCGATACATTTGTCAGAAGATCAACTGCTATGAATCAATGGACCTCCAGTGAAACTGTTGCAGCAACATTGATTTACAACAGCTGAATATTGGCTCTTATTCTTCACAAATTGCTGATGTCATTAACTATTTAGAAACTGGCATGGCTTAACCCCAACCAGCAACTAAGCACCACACAGCTGCTCGCTCACTCTCGCTCAGTGGGATGGGGGAGAGAATCGGAAAAGTGAGAAAACTCGTGGGTTGAGATAAAGACAGTTTAATAGGTTTAATAGAAAAAGCCATGCGTGCAAGTAAAGCAAAACAAGGAATTCATTCCCTACTTCCCGTCGGCAGGCAGGTGTTCAGCCATCTCCAGGAAAGCAGGGCTCCATCACGCGTAATGGTTACTTGGGAAGACAAACGCCATCACTCTGAACGTACTCCCCTTCCTTCTTCTTCCCCCAGCTTTATATGCTGAGCATGACGTCATACGGTGTGGGATACCCCTTTGGTCAGTTGGGGTCAGCTGTCCTGGCTGTGTCCCCTTCCAGCTTCTTGTGCACCCCCAGCCTCCTCACTGGTGGGGTGGGGTGAGAAGCAGAAAAGGCCTTGACTCTGTGTAAGCACTGCTCAGCAGTAACAAAAACATCCCTGTGTTATCAACACTATTTCCAGGCCAAATCCAAAACATAGCCTCATACTACCTATTATGAAGAAAATTAACTCTATCCCAGCCAAAAGCAGCACAGAAGCCAGGTTTAAAAAAATGTATCCAGCACAGACCAGAAAACCACAGTAATTCCATTTCATAGAAAATGTAAAAAAAAAAAAATGTTGAGCATGAAATGAAGCCAAGACATATAAATGGAGAGAAGCCAATTATCCTAGGAGAGTGAGTATTCTGAATGATAAGAATAGTGAAAAATGCCATGATTTGCTCATCTACCTGAGATTTGAGAGACCTGTGTTTTTAAGCCTGTGCTTCAAATCAGGTATGACGGGGACTGGAACCTCCTTTCCATCCATTCTCACTGGATTACCTAGCTGTGGAGTTACTTTGTCCTGCTCCAGATTCAATCCTGGATCTCATGCATTTTAACTAAAATCAATATTTCTGTAAATGTAATTTTTGACCTTCATTTTTGACAGAACAGCATTCTTCAGTGGGAAGTAAGTAACTTTATAAGTGGTAAGTAATTATCTATATAGTATAGTAATTATTTTTTGTCTGAGCTCTAATTGTATCCAAATCACAGCTGGCATGAGGATGGTTTCTTTTGCACATAACTTTTCAAAGCAGGCCAGCTTGGTATCACTTAAGAAGAAAGGAAAAAGATTTTTGACTACTGTGGATGCACGGAAAATAATATAGGCAGTGTGCAAATGGTCACGTGAGGGAGATGCTCTCCTCCTGGTGATTCCTAACTCTACAGTTCATTTATGACTTGGTCATATAGTTCTTGATGAATGCATTGAAGTCTCCAGATACTGTTATAGCCTCATAAAACCTAATTCGCATGCAATTTCATCTGCATTGCAGCAATTGCTTAAACCACTTTTGAAAGTCTTCATACTAAGAGCATTCTGGCCTGATTGTGATTGTTCAAATCACTTGGCTGAATGGAATGAAAATACACTCACGTTTCATGGAAAAAGGAAAAAAAAAGAGCAAACAACACATACAATGAATAAACAACCAGCGAAAACTGTACAGAATAGAATCCCATTATTAGATGCCGTTGAATTTCTAACAAGTCGTATACGATTGTTATTGCTAAGCAATAAACGATTAGCAGCAGATCATTTATATGACTATTCAGGTCTGTAGAAATTGTCTTTAAACTGAAGATAGAATAATACTATGGAAATGCAGTGGAGAAAGGTCTTGTGTAAACTAAAGATAGAACATTATTGTGGAAATGCGGCCAAGAAAGACTGTATTTTACCCTTTTTCTCCTGTATGGCGCTTATCTTTATTCACGTTAATTTTCCCAGTCTTTTGTCTTTTCTTTATCATTTATGCATTTTTGTTACTTAGGATTTCTAAGCATGCTGGATATTTCAGCCAAAGCTGAGTGCTGTGATTTGCACTCGGATGCCTATGCAAAGTCTGTGCTAGTAGAATTTTAAGGCAAATCTGTTCCTTGCTGTTGTGAATCTGAACAAGTGTGCTGTGGTGCAGTGCAATGACATTCCCCATTACAGTGGAGTCACAGGGGGCACGTGGCAGTCTTTCAGGTCGGAGAGCTAGCATCGATACGAGAAGACATTTGTCAAGGTTGATACAGGGGCATGTGGATACAGAAAAGGGAACTGATGTCACACACAAACCTGGGACTATGTGACTGTATTCTTTCTATATTAGTTTATGTGAAATTGGTGCTTCAAGATTCATGGGAAGTATGTGGAAAGAGAGAGAGGATTCTCTCCAAGTATGAATTCGAAGCTATGGCCAGGAAGGGCTGACTTTACACATAAAGAACCACATGGATAGAAGTTTAATTCTAATTAAAATTATTTTAATTCTAATATGTGCACATTTATACACTTTAAAAAATACATTATTTTTAGCTTTTGCATCAGGTATTGGAATTCTCTGTAGTAGCTGGATGTTGTTCCTTGAGCAATTTAGTAATCTGAGGCTTTTCAAGACTGCTAGGCTGTGGTTTCTACCTCCTCTAACTTCAACTGAGAGATGAGATTGGAAGGGTATGAGTCTTTGAGTTTTCCAGCTATTGTTTTTTATGTATATATTTATATAACATATATGTATTTACGTAAAAACTATATTTATATAATAGTTATATAATAATTACATTTATATAGGTATACTATCATGTTTTATATGCCAGAAGTATCCCCAAGTTCAGCAGTTTGCCCAAACGGTCATGCAGTCTGATCATGAACATATTATTGTTTGAGAACACAGGGTTAACCTTACTGGAGTGAATCAACAATTTATTAAAATGAAAATTACAAAAATTGTTTGTATCTCTACCTCTGTAGAGGGACTTTGTCCTTCTTATGATTTGCTGATAGAGCAGTGCTTTTCACAAGAGCATGAAGTAGTTCTTTCTCCCAACAAACAGATAATCATCAGTTATCGTTACTCCACTACAGATTCAGAGAAACAAGTAATGACGTGTTATATCCACATAGGCAAATCAGCTTATGCCTTGAGAAGTGTTTTTAGATAGAGCTCAGGGATTGTTCTGTGAGAGAGTAGGTTAAACTCATGTAAATCTGGTTTGTGGTAGTATATTTTTGCTCCAAAGCAAGGGAGGATCATTCACACAAATCACCAAACCCCCTCGTTTGCCTCCAGTCTCTTACCCAAATATCAAGATTCATTTTAAAAGGTTTGATTATATCTTTGTGCACTGAACACTTTTCATCTGCCACTGAAATGTAAAGCAAGATTTGTATCCTTCCTGATTTCATATGAATGCAGGCCTTTCCCTAGCCTAGTTTAATATATCTGTGTAAAGAAGTTTTCAAGGACAAAATAAATCTATCATCTAGTTTGTGTCTCAACTCAGTAATATTTTTACCTCTTTTTTGCAAGTGAAACTCTTGGTAACTTGAAAATTTATGTTGCATTTCATTGGTAGGTGAGAAGATGCCATTTGGGTACCAGATAAGTGAATGGCAATGGGAAGGAGGCATCTGATGTTCTCTAATGGCTGTGATTTGTGGGCACTTTTCACGGGACTGCTATTGTGCAGAAATGGGAATGTGTTCCCATTTACCTGTAATGAGAGGTAAGTGGAACTTGCTTTCTCAATCTCTTTATCGAAAGAGGGATGCTCTTTACCTTATCACTCCTGATCTGAAGTACCAGGCTTTGCCTGTTGTATTCACTTCTTGTTTGCTTTTCAATTCATTCACTATCAAGATGAAAGTCAGGATTAGACAAAATGCGGACCTGTCCTTTTCACAGGTTCCTGATTGTTTTAAATCTGCTGCATTGCTACACACTTTTAGTCTTTCTTTCGTGGAGAACTTCTAAATTGCTTCCTATCTAGTCAGATAATCAAGAAAAGCATCTATGTTTGGGGTTTTTTTGTTTGATTTTTTGGTTTTGCTTGTTTTTTTTAATAAAGACATTATAAATCGGGATATTTAGCAGAAAAATCAGTGTCGTGCAGAAGAGGCCTCCCTTTATTAGCTAATAAAAAAATGCTTCTGAATCTTATGTTGCTGGTACATGTTTTAGGGTTGAATGTGGAACCAATATGTTTGTTAGCAAGAACTTATACATGCACACACAGGACTTTATTTGAAATGAAATGAGATTATGAAGGTGGAGAAGTTGGGAATCACATAGATAAGAGGTTCATAGCTGGGCCTTTTTGATGAGGAGGATGAACTCTGATTCTGTTCGAATGCTGAAGGTTTAGTTTATTTGCCCAATAAAATGGTGATGGTATTATGGGGATAGTTAGAGACCCCTTACTGAGATGACAGTGCTATTTTCTTAAGTTCTGTAAAAACACATGGAAGACAGGTAATGAATGGTGTAGGGAGCTCACAGCAAGACTATGAAGACAGTCTACGTTACTTCAGAGCTCAGGAATTGAACAGAGACCTGAATAATACGTGGAGTTCACATTGTGAATTAGTTAGCTTGTATGAGATTAAACGAAAAACAATCAATAGTGGGCAAAGGACAATTGTTTTAAAAATACTTGAAATGGATCAGAAAGTGAAAACAAATCTATTGACAGTGAAAACAACTCGTAAGACCATGAAAAGAGAGCTGGAGAAAAAGAAAAGAGCCTTTTTAACTCAAACTCTGCCTTTAGCCATAACTGCAAATACCTGAGCCTTTCTCTTTTCCCCACCACTTCTCTGCCCGTGTGATAGCGGTGACCATGTTAGTCTAAAGACCTCCATTGAAAACCAGGTTTTGTCAAGAAAGATGGAGGACTGTTTCAGTCTCTTAAGAAAAGGCACAAACTAGAAACAGAGTTCCTGACAAAACTCCCGCTGGGGCAGTTTCTCTTCTCATTACTGTTTGTTTTATTTCTCCACCTTGGAGAAATGACTGGAGAAATGAAAAAATGACAAATTTGCTGCCATTGAAAGGGATGACTATATGTATTACAGTGCTGACTGTCTTCACATGCTAGTCTGTGTGTATTATTTTGCCTCATTACAACATTAATACTGTACTGTGCTGTAGATTGCAGACCACAATGGGACCGTTTGTGAGTAAGTTTGAAAGCCAAATGTTTTCTTGGAGAAGTGGATCTACCTTACATGTATCTGCATCATGCTGCTCTGTACGAGTGATTTTCTCAAAGAGGTTGAATCAAGCCAGCACACTGTCTGCCAACACTTTGAAATGTTATTGAGCCATAAAAAAGTAGTGGAAGATGAATTGGCAGTAACTATGATAAGATAAAGAAGAAAACAGTATTTAAGAAGGTAAAGCTAGTTTACCATCATTATAAGTGTAATCCGGAACAGAAACCAATTTGGCTGATCCTCAGCAGCTTTTTTATATAAGGGTAACTAGCCAGGTCTTTAAGCAGGTGGATCACGGCATAGTTCTTTCCAGAATTCCAGGAATTCTGTAGCTAGAGATGTACAAAATTGTTAGTGGTATGGAAAAAATAACTAGAGAACAAACTATTAACTGTTTTTTCCACTATAAAAATTCAAGACGTGACTGAAAGTATCACACTGCCTGTCTGAAATCCAAAAAACGAAGTGGCTCTTTACCACCATGACATGTAGTTACACTATGGAACTTCTTGCCACAGGATGTTGTGGATGCTAAGAGTTTACTTAGGTTTAAAGAGCAAATGGACAAGTTTGCAGAACTATCTGTGCAGGTCTATTAAATACGAAGACTCTACTCTGACTCTGGAAATCCCCGATTCCTCAGTTATTTAAGGCTGGGAGACAAAGCATGAACATGTTTGTCCTGTTCTTTTTTGTGTCACAGGTACAATATTATCAGATACAGAGTACTAGACTGGGTGGACCTTTGCTCTGACACAGAACAATGTGGCAGTTCTAATGTTAGCTGATCCTGAATTTTTGCTTAATACTATGTACTAGATGTATCCAGTTCCTTTCTGTTTCTTTCTGTTTCTCTCTTTGACAAGTAGGCAGGTATCAACCCTGGGCCCGTTTTGGGAAGATTGTCTACCAGTCTAGGGCAGATAAATCAGTGCCTTTCTTGCTGTACAATTCTGATTTTAAAATTGTATTTTTTAAAAAAATACCAGAGTTTTTACATGAACACAATTATTGGATATCCAAAACTTGACATCAGATCTACTTCAAATTAGTATCTAAGGGTAGTAGGTAGAACATAAGAAACTATTCTACTAATTGTAAGCCAAAGCCTAAGTCTTTCTTTTGGCTGACTTTAGCTCTGTATCAGGACATTCCTGGGTTTTGCTTTATAGGATTATCCCAGTTTACCAACTAAGAGTGTAACTTACTGCAGTACTAATCCTACTATCACTATTTCTGGAACACTGGAGTAGCTCTGTTCTTGAAATCATTCAGAGTATAATTAATTCCATTATGTGGTAAGTATACTTTAGTTACTGTGTACCATACTGCACCAAAGAAAGATAGAAAAGTGCTTTTGAAGTGTAGCATACATAAAATGGAGAACATAAACCTGTTATTTATCATGTTTTCTTCGTAAACTACACAGTATGTTTGAAATACTTAGTTCTGTACTCTAAGTATAAAGGCATACAAGTAAACCAGGTGCTGATTTCTGTAGCTATAACCTGATCCAACACCTATTGAAATGAGGAGAAATTAATTTTCAGTGCTTCTTTGTTGTGACATTGGCATGAGTTTTACACTCTGTCTGTCTTAAAGGTAAAAAACTGGATGCCACAGTGGGGTCTATGTACTTGATTACCTGCTCCTTCATCGTTCCTTCACTAGCTTTGGCTCCCTGACTGCAGACACGAGACCAGAACACAGGAGCAGATCTCTGTTCTCCTGCTTATGCTGCATGCAGTATGATATCATCCACCTTCCATCACTCTAAACTTATTGTCTTCTTCTTCTGAGTCAGAAACTTCAAAGTGTTTAACTTCAACTATCCTTTCTTTTTATTTGCCTCTGTATTTTGTGTTTTAGTATTCTACACATAGTGCTTTATAGATATGACCTGCTTTCAAAGTTGTTGTCTCAACAGCATGTTTTGGTCTAGCTGCTTCTGTTTCCCAGGAAATTCTGACTTCCATTCTGATTCTGAATGATTTTTTTTCTCTTTGATGTTCTGGAATTTCCTACATAAAAATGCTTCTGTATTTTCCAGTCTTAGCCTATAGGTACAGTGTCACATCCTAAGGCTGGGACACCAGGGGCAGCTGAAGTGCAGCAGTATCTGCTGAGTGGTAGCAGCATTGTGTTGGTGTGAGGACTGCTGAAAAACCTGAATCCTCTATTAGGAAGGTAATGGGTTGGGGTGCTTGCAGGAGCCAATGCCATCATACTGCCCTGGTCCTCGCTGCACACCTCTGCTGGCCCAGCTGACTGCAAAATGGTTTCCAAGGACACGAGGGTTTTACGCTGATGAAAAGCTGCTCTCGGAGTTCCCCTCTCATGAATTTGCTGAGCCTTGGCCTTGAGGATCTTCGCTAGTTGAAGAGTTTGATTAGTGGCCTGTAGGTTGTTTACCTCTCACTGAAACAGGTTCTTTTGTACCTTATGTCTGAGTTCAGAACAAGGATTTGGAAGCTTCCTTCTTTTGGGGTCATTGCTGATCCTCTACAAGTGAAATTGTCCCAGCTGATCTCCCCCATCACCATCCTGGCTTCCCTTTTCTTTCTGTATAGGCCCTGGGAGGAGAAAAAATTCTTCATGAATATTCTCAGTGAGGAATAAACAGGAAGAGACAATAACCTCTAATAGTTTATAAAGGTTCGTATAATAAAAGCATTAAAGAACAATGAAAGAAATGTCTGCCTTGACAGAGAACTATATAGTGATACAGTTTTCCATTAGTTAACAGCTCCAAACACTAACTGCCTTAAATCAGCTTTTACAGTAGCAAACAGTTGAGTGCATTTTAAAGTTGAACTTTTATCACTGGGTTTTGTCTCTGTTCCCAGCAAAGGAACACACAAAATAACTTGTTTATGGGCTCTGAAAAAATTCAGGTTTGCTTTCTGATGCTTGATTTCTACTTGGGGAAAAATAATAATTCCTCAAGGCATCAGTTTCATTCTGAGATTAAATGGAATAAAGAGCCTGAGGAATCCAAATAAACATGCCCAGAATTGCGCATCAATGCAGAGGGGCTCCTACCTGGTGAGGGCAGAGGACTGCTGGCTTCCTTTGGCTTCCTCTAACTCTCCCATCAGTCATTTATGGCTGTATGCATGTCGGAAAGCACTTGACTCTGAGTCCTCTCCAGGCCTGATGGGATGCTTCTGTGTCCTTGCTGTTCCTTGTTTTCTTCAGAGTGTGTGGATATGGGAGGTCTGGGCTGCAGCCCTCACAGTGGTGCTTCTGAACATGAAACTGAGGATCTGTTTTACGTGCTCTGCAAGGTAGCATGAGGGCTGGGGATGGTGGATAGTAGGATAGACTTGGAGGACTGGGTAGGGCACAAGGCCAGCCTGGTGCAATCTCGTCCCTAGTGCCCACTGGGTGGACTAAGGAATGAGGAAATTTAAATGCTATCTGCTGTATATATCCATGCACTAGTACATGCTGGTGGCCTCCTACCTGGAAAGCAGCTTGGCAGAAAAGGACCTGGGGGTCCTGGTGGACACCAGGTTGATTACAAGCCAGCAATGCGCCTTTGCTGCGAAGAAGGTGAATGATATCCTGGGCTGCATTAGACAAAGCATTGCCAGTAGGTCAAGGGAGGTGATCCTTCCCCTCTATTCAGCACTGGTGAGGCCACACCTGGAGTGCTGCGTCCAGTTACGGGTTCCCCAGGACGAGAGAGACATGGACATACTGGAGGGAGTCCAGCGAAGGGCCACTAAGATGCTTAGGGGACCAGAGCATCTCTCCTATGAAGAAAGGCTGAGAGAGCTGGGATGGTTCAGCCTGGAGAAGAGAAGGCTCAAGGGGATCTTATTGATGTATATAAGGAGGGCACAGAGAAGGTGGAGCCAGGCTCTTTTCAGTGGTGCCCAGTGACAGGGCCAGAGGCGATGGGCACAAACTGAAACACAGGAGGTTTCCCCTGAACATCGGGAAACACTTTTTTTAACGCTGGAGTGACTGAACACTGGCACAGGTTGCCCAGAGAGGTTGTGGAGTCTTCATCTGTGGAGGTAATCAAAAGCCATCTGGACATGGTCCTTGGCAGCTGGCTCTAAGTGGCTCTGCTTGAGCAGGGGGGGTTGGACCAAATGACCTCCAGAGGCCCCCTTCCAACCACAGCTGTTCTGTGATCCTGTGATTTACACTAATAAATAAAAAGATCTATGGTTGGTTCTGTGGCTCTCAGGCAAGTGGTATGGCATAGGTCATGTCCATACCAGCTAAATTCTCTTCCCCCTCTTGAACACAGTGGCTTTATCTGTGCTGCATACTGGAGCACTCTCTGGCGTATGCTCCCTTCGGAGAGGTCAGAGCGGCTGCAAGTTGGCCTGGGCCAAAACCATGCCTGGCAGTGTACTAATGAGCTGGACTGTATCAATGACGGTGAAGCCATGCTTGAGCCTATGGTCAATATATGTTTGGTTTGCTAATAAAAATGTAGTCTATCAAACCTATTCTCCATGTTCCAACCATGTTAGAGGAAATCAGCGTAGTTACCGAGAGAATTTTAAATGAAGGTTTCTTCCCGCTGCATTTGTTCTTCATTCGTAGATATTAAAAGCATCCTGCCTTGCCTCACAACTCTCCTGGCTCCCCCCCCCATAGCCTGGGCTTCCTGGTGTTTTCCTGATCCCGTCCAGGGGTTTTGCCTGTGATTTCACAAATCGTCCCTCAGTTCAAGGGATGTTACTGGAAGGTTGGTGCTGAGGCACCTGCTTTCCTTTCCTTAACAGGTAGCTGAGGCTATATAGCACTGCCCTGGGACTTACCGGTTGGTGTCTGCTGTGTGGGGAATGGATTGCAAAGGTGTGAAGCGAGTCAATCACATTCCTAATGGGTGGCCCGTGGGGAGGCTAATGCTGGCACAGCTTCCCAGCTGCTGACTCAACTGCAGGGAGAGAGGAGAGGAGAAATTCAGGAAGAGAAAGGCAATAAAAAGAAACTAGGGAAAAACAAGATAAATGCAAAACCAGAAGGAGCACGAGAAAAAATAAAAAGAAGAAGGAAATATTCTAGAAAGAAAATAGTACTAGAAAGAGCCTGGGGCTAGCAGAGCAGAGAAAGGAAACAGAGGAATGTGGTGAAATAAACACATAAAACAGAAAAGAAAGGGAAAAAGGAAAACATTCTTTACATTCTTTCTTTACATTCTTTTCATTCTTTCTTTACATTCTTTTCATTCTTTCTTTACATTCTTTTTCCTACTAATGCATGCTCTAAGCACTGTGTAACGAGCTACATCCCTAGATTTGTGTTTTGCAGTAGTTCTGCTACACACATTTTATAGCTTTCAACAGCATTCTAGCTGAAGCAGAAGGAGCTTGTAGCGTTTTTCTTCCTTTCTGTCTCCCAGTGCCCTCTCAACATTTCCTGCGTTCTGCTGACAGTAGGCAGAAGGGTTATTTGGCATCATTCGCCCGCTAGATTGAGTGCAAATACATTTTGGCAGCGATTCCTGGTAAACTGCATATGCTTTGCACATGGCCCCTTCCCTGTAAAGTTTTGGGTAATATTCCACTAATTTTCTCTTTCATTTATGTTTCTTTTCCCTGTGTGGCCAGACTGTGTGAGAATGAGCATTGGTGTAGTGCTTACCTTTTGCTAGTTGACTGTATGTTTAAAGCTCACGCCCACTGATGTGTTTTTGCCTCCCTCTTCTTTGCCTTATCTGTAGTTTTTTTTTTTTTTCCTGTGTTACATGCAAATAGGATAGAAGCTTCTGCCCAAGGCAATGTGTTTTACCAGGCACCAACGAGGCACTGAGAAAATGACAGTAATGTTTATTGAGCGTACAACTTCTGCAGTGTTTTCACCCAGGCTGGGTACACTTTTCTTAATCTTTGAAGAGTGGGCAAGGTTCTGTTTCTTTGAAGAAAGGACAAAACAAGGAGACAATGTATTTGCTTACAATTCCAAACCTCTCACTCGGCTTGTATTGTCCAAAAGCTCTTTTCTCAGTGCTGATCCAGGCTATTTCTGGAGCTTGCTTTTCAGTCTGTTTTTGTGCTATCCCCTTCTTTCTCTCTTGTTCGCTGCTCACTTGGTCAAAGAACGATCAGCTCAACCCCTTTGCCCACATAGCTCAGATCTGGAGCATCCATAAATAAGTAGGGCCTTCAGAGAACGTCTTCCTTGTATCATTTCAAACACTGTTAGTGGTGAAAATCTGATACTTAGAAGCGGCAAAGTGGTGACCTTCGGTCATGAGAGATGTAGGCAAAGCATTCTGACTGATATTCTCTGTCCCTTAAACAAACAGTTCTTCTCTATATATCTCACTTTTAGAACAAAGATTTTAGGAATCTGTTATTTCATAAGATTCTCCACTCTTACCACCTTTATTGTTCATTTGAACTTTATTTGGGTGGTACAGCAGCCTAAAAAAGAATTAAAGCTTCTCACTTCCCAAGGCAGCTATTCTTTATGTAACTTTTAAGAGTACTGAATGAATATCTACTGGTAGCTCATCGTATTTTAGCTTTTGTTGAAGGGAGGGGACTCATTTAGCTCTAAGATTTGTTGATAACATTGTTAAATGAGAATTTTTGCATAGTTAAGCTACGTGTCCCCTATACTATGATGGTGTTCTTCCTGAAGAATCTCCAGTTACCTAACTGGATTATTTTTTGTGCGCGTGCTTGTTTGAAAGGATTGCCGGCTGTCCTGGAAATGCAGTTACTGCCAGTGTGGTGATTAGCAATACACAGGATTCTACTGGTTTCCTATCCTAGTTTTGTTAATTGGGTAAATGTAACAGCAGTGCGAAGTGCAGGGAGTCTTGTGTCACCAGCCTGAGCTGCAAAGGTGCTCATGTTGACATGGTCTAAAAGTATGCAAGGAATGAAATTCATGTGTCGCATAGTTGTTTTTGTCCAAGTAGTTTGAAGGGAATGAACTGGCCATGCCACCTCTGGTCTTTCTTACTTGTGTAGCTGTAGGCACCATGGCCCGTTCTACTCATGTAGCCAAGGGCAATGTGAGAGTGACTTGACATGCAAGAGCACACTCCAGACCTGCTGCAAGAGATGCTGAGATGTAGTTAGAGTCACAAATGCCACAGAGTACATTTAAGAGTTTGGGGTTTATTTGTCTGTAGAGAAAATGGTATTTATTGGTTTTATTACATAAATAATTGCACAATGGAAAAATATATGTATTTGGCTAGGAAGGGGTTTGCAAAAGCACATGAGCATTCTAACCTCACTCCCTTTGAGTCAAAGTTGGACCCCTAATTTCTGCATTTTTAACTATCCTCCTCAAAACCTGACAAAGTGTCTTTTCCTGCTGTGTTTAGATATGGCGGAATATGAATGAGAATTTATACAGAATATAGTCACTGCTGTCAATAATTTCCCTTGAATCTCTCCATTGATCTCAGTAGGAATTATACCAAACCTTTGTTAGGCACATAGCAGATTGCGGTGCCTATCACTCCTGATATTTGGACTGGTTTTGTTTCTATCAAGTATGTCTGTTGCTATGAAAGACTCTGTGAATTGTGTCCTTCCCAGAAAAAGCAGTTCTGATGAGGCATGTACGTGGTTCTTGGGTTGTATTACTTTCCAAGTCAACACTTTTACAGAAATAACACCTTCTCTGAAGATTTACAGTAAATAGAAGTGCTAGACAAAGGTTGAAGGCAATTAGAAATGTGGTGATGTGACCAGCCAAGAATGTACTGTAGATCAGTGGGTATATTTGGTACTACCATCTGCTTCCAGTACCCGTATCACCTGGTTTTCAATTGAGAGTCCTGATCTGTACTGTTGGTTTTTTTGGTTGGGCTTTTTTGGTGGGTTTTTTGGTTGGTTGTTTGTTGTTTTTTTTTAACAGAAGTAATTCCCATTGCTAGTGTATTGAAAATGACTTGAAGTAACAAGAATATTGTTTCTTTTTTTGTGTGTTTGTATTTATTTTCACAGCATTAACAATATAAGGACACGAGTGAATAATTCATGTATGTTTTACTGAGGCATTCTCCCAAGCAACCAAAAGCTTTCCTAATGGTTTGCCTAGACAGCGATTCCAGTCTCCGCTTGGAATGTTTGATTTGCAGTGCCCCACCACTGTGCTAATGTGGTTTTCTTTCATAGCTGTCTCAGTCATATAAAATTGTTGCCCTACCTATAGACTGATAAATACTTTCCCTTCTTTGGTTCTGTCAATGCACATGAATATTTCATGCTGCTGCAAGTTGATCAGGATGTTCGTGTTAGTGAACATCATTTTCTCTTTGACTTTACCACTCTGATATTCAGTCAGCTCTACCATTTTTAAAGAAGAACTCTAATCAATTTGCATATATTTTTCTGCCACAAATATATGATCTTATGTACCCTATTTCGGCTATATCTTCTTACCTCCATTGTCATCTACCTTACTGTATTGGGTTTATGTGGTGAGGTTTCAGTAGTGGGGTGGCTACAGGGCTGACTTCTGTCAGAAGAGACCAGGAGCTGCCCCTGTGTCGGACACGGCCAGTTCCACCTGGCCCTGAAATGGACCTACTGCTGGCCAAAGCTGAGCCCATCAGTGACACTGGTGGCACCTCACTGATAACATATTTAAGAAAGGGTAAAAGACGTTGTGCAGCAGCTGTGAGAGAGGAGTGAGAAAAATGGAAGAGAAACAGCCCTGCAGCACCAAGGTCAGAGAAGGAGGAGAGGGAGGAGGTGCTCCAGGCACCAGCGCAGAAATTTCCCTGCAGCCCGTGGAGAAGACCATGGTGAAGCAGGTTGTCCCCCTGCAACCCGCGGAGCAGGCGGATGTGCCCTGAAGGAAGCTGCAGCCCATGGAGAGCCCACACAGGAGCAGTCTCCTGGCAGGAACTGCAGCCTGGGGGGAGGAGCCCACACAGGAGCAGGTTTTCTGGCGGAACCTGTGGCCCATGGGTGACCCATGCTGGAGCAGTCTGTTCCTGAAGGACTGTACCCCATGGAAAGGACCTATGATGGAGCAGTTCTTGAAGAACTGCAGCCCATGAGAAGGACCCACATTGGAGCAGTTAATGAAGGATGGTATCCCGTGGGAGGGATCCCATGCTGGAGCAGGGGAACAGTGTGAGGGAGGAAAGGGCGGCAGAGATGAACTGTTATGAACTGATCACAACCCCCATTCCCCATGCCTCTGTGCTGCTCAGGGCAGGGGGAGGAGGTAGAAGAGTCAGGAGTGAAGCTGAGCCTGCGAAGATGGGGGTGGGAGGAAGGTGGTTTTAGTTTTGTTTTTTTGGGGGGTTTGTTTCTCACTATCCTACTCTATTTTTAATTGGCAATGAATTCAATTAATCTTCCCCAAGCCAAGTCTGTTTTGCCTGTGACGGTAACTGATGAGTAATCTCCCTGTCCTTATCTCAACCCATGAGCTTTTTCATCTTATTTTCTCCCCCTGTCATGCTAAGGAGGGGGAGTGAGAGAGTGGTTTGGTGGGCACCTGGCAGCCAACCAAGGTTAACCCACCACACTTACCTAAAGTGGTCCCTCGTGGTCTTTTAGGCAGACCATATTTATGGATTTACTTTACTGAGTATTTACCAAGAAGTGTAATCAGCTGTCAAGGGAAGATGAATGCTCTCTCACTCCTTTGTTTGTACTCTGTGTTTGAATGCACAGAAAAGATGAACAGAAACTCATGGGCTCAGGCACCTGATTTGAGCTTGTGTAATATCTGAAAATCCCCTCCTAACTTCTAGCTGTTTTCTTGTCCTCTCTACCTCTGAGCGACAAGCAGAAAAATCAGGCTGTGGAAAGGCTTGTTTCTGGAGCATTTGTATCTGTTTCAGCCAAGAAGTCTACCTTTGCAACACTGGAACTAATTATCTGGGCTGAAATCTCTACCTCTTCTGATACATCTCTTAAATCCTCCATCTCAGGCCCTCAGTGAATGCTGTCCTTTTCACTTTCTTTATATTCTCTTACAGGGCAACGAGCAGTGGTATTGAGATGCTTGCTGACACATTAACTGCTAATATTAGCATCGGTCTACTTTTAGCTGAGACAGCCATGTAATTTCTTAGATGAGATGAAAACCGTCTCTTACAAGGGGTCTTTGTTCTCAATAAGCTATATTTGCTTGCAGCAAAGGTGGTGTGCCAAAATATTGCCTGAAAAAAAAATATTCTAGTATTGGTTGGTGGGGGGAGAGGAGGTATTTCAGGCAAACAAATTGCTTATGTTGAGTATCTGAATCACAGGCTTTTCCTGCTGAAAAATAAGCTTTGCAGATATATGTAAATAATGAAACCTGCAAAATTTGCTTCTTCCCTTGCAAGTCTTGGAACGGAATAGGAGAATACCCTCTGCCTTTCTCCTATTCCCATCAGCTCAAACTAGACTGAGGGTCTGTAAAGCTAAAAGTCTCTCCATCTACCGCCCAAATTACAGAGCAAGGGATTCCATCCAGTGGACAGGCTGAGCTGCAGGGGCAAAGAAATCTGGGTGCGTACGTCCCTCTTTTGGTGTGAATTCTCAATTGTCTAGTAAAGGCTGAGCCAAACAATGATTTAGATGGCAAGAGCTAAAAATCAAGCTCAAATGAGTCTGCTGAGCAGGTCTGCACCTGGCTTATAGATCCTCTCCCTCACAGTTTTGAAAGCCAGTCCCTCAATGATATGTCCATGGTCTTTTAACACTACCAGGGCAGAATGAGGTGCCTTAGATGGGACCAGTTCTTGCTGTGCCGTAATTCACCCTAGCTGGCCATTGCCTGTTGTCAAATGCTGAAAACAGAGGCTCCTTTTTGGAATAGAACTGTCCTATCCTTGTTTACCAGCAAGTATCTCTGGCTCTGGCCAGAAAGCTGCTGATGAATGGTGTGTGCGCGTATGGGGGGTGAAACAGTTTGTTTCAGGGTTCTGCCTAATTTACTTCCACAACTACAAGCAAGAACAAGGCCTTAATCTGAGGCTTTAAAATCATCGGAGAAGTTCCACTTGTGATGTCTGTGTGAGATAATGGCTTTAGTCGCTTGAAACTGAGCACAGTTTGATGGCAAGGGAAGGAATGAGCGGAAGGCAAAGTGAGCCTTCTTGCATGAAAGCACTAATATGCCCCAGAAGTCACGGTGGAGGCTTCTAAATCTCCAGTTCACTCCCAAATGACTGATTTTAACAGTCTGTCCAAACCGATTTGATATTCTTTTCAAGTCCTTCAGGGCATTCAGATTCCACAAGCATTTGTTGTGCTACCTAATTAATTTGAAAGACCGTGCTTAATCCCAAGAATAAATTGATGAAGTTTTACAAAGGTTGATCTTTGATAACAAAGCTGAAGGTGCTTCAAATAAATCAAGTGTAGAAAGTCACAAATACATTACTTTTCTAAGAGAATCAGTGCAAAAGAAATAAGCTGTGTATTGCCCTTTGCTGGGATTGTCCAAGGCGGTGCTCAGTGACCTTTTATATTACATCAGACTCTTGTTTATAGCAGAAGCTATTTGAGTTTATTTATTCTGAATATAGTGCAGCCACTGGCCTCCTATCTTACTCTCTCAGGTAAATGTTCCAGAGGAGCAAGAGAGCTGTATTCCCTTTCCCCATTAGGACTACCCCATGCAGTATGGGAAAGCTCCCCACACCCCTTTCTGTCTCATCCAGCATATATTTTAGCTTCAACTATGTCTGGACCCTTTCCTCTAGATAGCTGTTTGGGCATTTTACTAACTGAATTAGCTTTGGGCATTCACAGTGCGTTGTCTCAGTGGTCATACCTCAGCTGCGGAGCGGGTGTGTGCCATGGTATTTGCTGGAGTGCTGTTCTGCTTGCCACACAGTTGAGAGACATGGTGGAGTGCATCACACAGCTCCCTTCTGCCTGTCTGCCTCTGTAAATCATGAATGTAGAAAGGGAAGGGGGTATGGTGCCCACTTAGGTCTCATCCCAAATAGGCCAAGGCCTGTTTGAATCCTGAAGATGGGAAGCATGGCCATGCTCTGAAATTTAGCCATAATCTGTGAAAGCTATATATTTTCCAGTGCAACACTCTCCGGGTCCCATGGCACAACAGCTGTGGCACTTAGTAGAAAACTCAGTACAACAGCCAAGAATTGAGGTTGTCTTGAGTTGTTCCCAGGATGTCCTTGTGGTAGACTGGGATTCCTGCCCATGAGCAGCAGTGTGTCCCTGGAGCAGCTGGGCCTGATCCTTCTCCATAAGGGAGAAAAAGATGGGAACAAGCACAACAGCAAGGCAGGCAGGGGCAGGAGCCTTGAGATGGGGTGGGGAGGGGAGCCTCTGCTGAAACTCCTTGCAGCTGAGCTCCAGGGCTGACCAAGGCTTCTCAAACAGCTCTCTCCTCTCCGAAAGCTGGCCTTAAGTGCAGGCCGCTCAACTCCTAGGGTGAGTAAAGTGTGTGCTCCCGACACAGCACTTTGCAAGCAGATGTTCACAACCTCAGACTGGAGTAATGTTGTTGCCCTGAGGGACTACTACACCTTAATTGCTCTTAACAGATTTGCTGAGGGTGCATCTTGTGCCATCATTTAAGTTGTTGGGAAAGATACTGAGTATTAGCACCAGTGATAACCTGACATTGAGCCATTGACTATGGCTGGGACATGAGGGCACTAATAGACCTTAATGTCCCTGACCAGCCTCACCTGGGGCCTTCACCAGTGCCTTCTGCCCATGACCCCAGGAGCTCCATTTAAGCTCAGGCTTGGGCCTTCAGTCCTGGCCTGAGCTACGTAACAGGTGTACCTGTCTCCAGTCCTGTCTCTGGCCTTGCTTCTTTGAGGGATCTCAGGCCACTATTTTAGGTGGCTTGTCCCTAGTCCTTTTCCTTGGGTGGATATTGGACACATATTGCAGCATTATCTACAGCCCTGTCTCTGGCCTCATCTCCTGTGTGGGTCCCCAGGTTGGATCCTGGACCTGCTTCCTTACCTTGCCTTGTCTGGGACTGTCAGTGGATCCTGTTATTACCACCATGCTGCCTGCCATGTTCAAACCCTCTGGGAATGGGCCCTGGTGAGTGAGGGCACTTCCAGTGTTGTGGTTGCCTTTGGTCTCTGGATTGTTATCCCTTGTGCAGCTCCTCTGCTCTTGCTGCTCTCCTACAGGTAAAATGAAAGTGGAGGGCTGTCAGTTTTGTTCTCTTTTCTTGTCATGAGTACAAATTTCAAAAAATTAGGATGTCCTTTTATATAAAAAGAAGAAGATCTACAGTGAATCTAAATGAAGAATAAAGGATAATATTAAAGAAGAGGAATAAACAGTTCCAATTGTTAAGTACTTACCACTCTGAATCTGATTTAACTTTTATGTACCTGTGCAAATTGTCTTTAGCAGTAAGGTTTTTTTGACAGCACTATGTACTCCAGCAATCCCTCTCAAACATAGTGTTTTCTGTTGTTATTCTCCTCAGCTGTGAAGATTTCCCACAATGAGTGTTTCTGAAGTCTGTAGCTACGGTGAGGAGTCCAGAGGAAAAAAAGAGCCCTGCAAGAATGAAATAAGTGTTGAGATACTTCAGTCTACTTCTGTGAAAGGTAGTGACATTTATGATAAAAAGAGATTGTACTATATTGCAGGAGATTTTTTTTTTATTAAAAAAAAAAATGTTAAAGCTGGTCATTCCTGCAAGATAAGGAGGATGAGTCTGTGGTACCTGGTCACAGGGAAGTCTTAACTCACAGCAGATCATACTGTGAACACACAGTACACCCATCTTGTATTTTCGGTTGGGTTTTTTGTTTTTTGGTTTTTTTTTGTTTTGGTTTGGTTTTTTGTGTTTTGTTTTTTTTTTTTTCTCTACCTCCCAGTGCTGGCAAATTTGCCATGATCTTTCAAATGGCTTCCTTCAGTGCAGAACTTGCCTATTTCTCAGTCTTTCAAACCCATAGCCTGCTCAACTGCATGCAGCAACCCCATTTGTGCCTTCAGCTTTACCTTTTTGACCATAACCTATGATGGACAGGATAATAGTAGTAGGAAAAGCTTATTTCTGAATTAACCTCCAGTCTTTGAGTGCTAAAAGAGAAATATGGATATAACAAAGATTATTGACTGCTGTTTTCATGACACTAAGCTCAAGAACAATTAACTGAAAAAGGAAAATGGTCACATACTGTGCAAGAATATGCTCAGAAGGGCAGGTGCTTTGTACCAAAAACTGCCCTCAGAGGTTTCCAAAGATAATTAGTGTTAGCCTAATTGCCCCCATTGAAGTCAAGGGGGAAGGCAGAGTTTGGCTATGTAAGTTTATGGCATGTAAGAATTTGTAATGATACATGAATACTGTTATTCCCTACTAGCAAAAGGCTTTTACTGGACTCTGAGCTTCTGACAGTGAGTGTACTATGTATCAATATAGCAAAAGCTCCATAACCCAATCACTGTGATTTTTGCCGGTAAAACGAACATTACTTGAGGGAATTCTGCAACTCATCATGTCTCTAGACTAATGTCTAGAATAGCTTCTCTAGTGCAAATTTTCAGGGGGTGATTGGTGTGCAACAAATTGGCTTTATGGAAAAGGAGGACATTTAAGAGATAGTGAAGGACTCAGGTGTCTTCTATGCATTTGCTTTAGCAATGTCAAAGACACTTTAACTCTCCAAACAGAGAAGCAAGGGCTGGGGGAGTTGCAGAAAGCAGAACCATAGCTTAAAGTATATGACAGGAAATCCTTGGTGAGGCTGGGTATGGAGTGCTCATAGGGTCTCCTAATGGGCAGGAGAAGGAGACACCTTGTATGGAGTGCAAGGGCAAAGGACAGTTATGGAAAGGACATAAAGAATAGCAGAGCAAAGCTGGGTTTGAGGTGTGGGTGGCTTTGGTGTGAGAAGCTCACAAAATTGTGGGAGTGTGAGCTGTATGTGGGAAAGATTTAGAGGGTTGCTGAAAGAGGCTTAGGGGTATAACTGGATGAAGGGTATATAGCAAATGGGATTCCATATGGGCATCCCTTTACAAGAGGCAGGGGGGAAAGTAAGGGAACCTTCATGGGGTGAGGTATAAAAAGGGTTGTTATAGGAGAGGACTGGGGCACAAACTGGGCAGGGCACTTTCTGGGAAGGTTAGTGGGAACAAATTCCCTCTCTAGCATGAGGAACAAAAAATTACTGTGATGGGGAGTGCATGAGCACATGGACTGTTGATTTGGGAAACTGGATTTTGAAACTGGAGTTTGGGTAAATGAGAGTGATAGAGCACTACTGTAAGGGCAAACATCGCAGTGAGTCTGAGACATGGGATGGTGGAAAGAAAGGTGTGGTAGAGGAGGTGTGAGAAAGAGGAAGGCAGCCCCTGTATGCACGTACAAGCACAGGGCAGGGGGTAAACCCTTGTTAGGTAGTCATGTTCAGGGATATATGACTGTTTTGACAGTGGTGGAGTGTAGTTTTGCTTCTGTTAACACTGTGTGATTGGGAGGCTGTCAGTTCTGGTACTTGCATGAATGTGTATGGCTTCAATGTCAGATTATCTCCACTGTTCTGTGTTTAAGTTCTTAGTGGATGTGATTTCCAGAAGTCCCTGGCAATTGTGGAAATCAGTTGTAAGTAATGTCCTTCTGGATCTGTGGAGGCAGAAAGGATCATCAGTAGTGCACTTAAAGTAATAGTAAAAAGAAGACTTGGGGAAGAAAAAAGTATTTAACTTTGTTTTAAACTGTCAGCATATGTCTTCACGCTGTTTTCTGTCTTAGTACTTAATGTAATTATCAACCTGTATTTCAGACGTGCCTAGGTGGCGGTTTCAGGACTATGAACCTAACAATCCAGTTCTTTGTATTTCAGGTCTATCTTATTTGTGTACACAGGCGAAACTTATTTTTGAGCAATTAGAAGCACATTGATTCACTATGAAGTTAGCAAAGAAATATGTGTGGGTAGAATTTTCAAGAGCACTTAGGAAATACTCTGTAATACTGGAACTGTTTTATGAAGTCAGTTTTCTGGAATTACTGTAATATTTGGGGGAAGGGGGCTAAGCAAGCTGTCATGGGAAACGGTGGGCTGCTAGTAACAGTTGTGGCTGGAGAGCTCACAAGACTGAGTATTTCCAGGGCTCTGAATACATAGCTAAACTTACTCCAGGATTCAGCAGTGGGAGCTGTGGCTGGGTACAGCAATATTTAACTTTCTGTAGAGATCGGCCAAAAATAGAGGAACGCAAGCACTCTGGCACAATATTTATTCTCTAAATTAAATATCCTCATTGTTAGAAATCTGTATTTTTAATTCTGTTCTCTATTTAAACATCTGTTAGAGAAAATTTCATGCCTTCTTATTTCTGTTTGCACTGGGTCCTAGCTCCAGATGTTCCCAATGAAATGGGAATAAGCCTGAATAACCAAACAGTCCTGGTGATGGTATTGTGACAGTTCTTTGGCATCTATGACAATCTGAGTATTAAAATACACTGAAGTGAATCATCCACAAATTACAATGAAGCATTTAGGAACTTAGTTTCCTTTAAAACTGAAGCAAATAAGGATGAATGTTCCTCTTCCCCTGACCTTGCTATTGTATTGTCTGAATGTTATCCTTGTTGCTTTCTGGCTAAGGACTGTTATCTGTGAAACTAAGTCAGGATAGGGGGGAATCCTAGGAATTGTTCCAGAAAAATATTTTCATATCTCGGTGGATCTTTAGCTGATGGAAGAAAGTATGCCTGATTTATTAGCACCCTCAACTCAGCCTAGCACATGAAAGTACCATGTAAACATTACCATGCAGATATGCTTATAACAATACAGAGGGCCTTACTACTTCAAATCAAAATTAACTGTGCAATAAAAATTACTCTTGTATCATGTTCTTGTACCTGTAGCTATACTAGGCTTTTTAAAAGCATTTTCACTGACTCTAGTTCACATTGAAGTTTTTAGCCACTTTGAGGCTAAAGAGTGCTACAGGTAGTGCAGGTCATGAAAAAATAAGACATTAATCGGCGCTTGCCTTTTAAGACAGAAATTTGGAATATGAAATCAAAAGAAAATGTGATGGTGAAAAGGACCTAGAGAGTCCTGGTGGGCAACAAGCCAGAAATGTGCCCTTGCAGCTTGAATGCCAACAACATCCTGGGCTGCATTAGAAACAGAGTTGCCAGGCTGAGGGAGATGATCCTTCTCTGCTCAGCACTGGTGAGACCACATCTGGAGTGCTGTGCCCCAGTGTTGGGTTCCATGGTCCCAAGAAACAAATGGCCATATTGGAGCAAGTCCAGTGAAGGACCAAGAAGATGAATAAGGGCTTGGAGCATCTGTTGTACAAGGAGAGGCTGAGAGCTGGGACTGTTTAGCCTTGAGAAAGGAGGGCTCAGGGGTAACTTATCAAGGTGTCTAAACATCTAATGGGAGAAGAAGAGATGGAGCCAGACTCTTCCCAGTGGTTCCCAGGACAAGAGAACAAGACGAGGAAATGGCTGCAAAGTGACATATGGGAAATTACAGGGAATTCCATTTAACCATAAGAACAGTCTGTTTTGCTTTTAAATTGTGGTCAGGCACTGGAATAGATTTCTCGGAGGTTGTGGAGTCTCCATCATTAGAGATCCTCAAAACGTGAGCAACGTACTGTAGTCTACCCTGCTTTGAGTGTAGGGTGGTTGGACCTGGTGGTCTTCCAACCTCAGCCATGCTCTGGCTCTGCAAGTCTGTTCTCTACATTTGAACATTTTAAAGCCTTTTGGGAAGCATCTAGTTAAAATACAATGAACAGGAAGACAAACTGAAAGATAATCAATGTGAATGGGAGCTTTCCTGCTGAATAAATACATTTATTTTCTACATTAATAAAATCATACTTAAATTATAGATAAACAAATGATAACACCCAGCCCTGCTAGGGAATGGAAAATGATTCAGGAAATGGGTATTATCCTGTTCTTATGAATCCTTTATTCACCTACGTGACTTTAAGGGATAGTCCCATTAAATTGCTTATGAACAAAATTGATACAGTTAAGTCAATGTCTGCAGAATCTGGGCCTTAGTAGACACATTCCTGTCTTTGATTTGTTCATCAGCCTGCCTTTGGCTTAGCAAAGGTGGCATTTCAGTCATGATTTTTTTTGACCAATAGTACAGTTTAAGGGATACATTGGACAAATTGATGGCATCATACAGAAGTAATCCAAAGGAGGATAGATGTTCCGTTGGTTGGGTGGTAGCCCTAGCTGCACAGAAAATATAACCTCTGACTTAGGACGCTAAAGCATCTGTTTGGCTGAGAATGCTCTGAGGATCTTGTCATATCACAAGCATTGCTGATACCAGAGTCAACTTAATATGGCCTGAGGTTGATGCCATACGGAATGCCAAGCACGCAGCCTTGGCTTAGCGCTACCCTTGTCCTTATGGCGTCTCATACTTGCAGTGCTCGGGTGAGTGACTTCCCAACTGTGTCACTGGAAGATTTTTTTTTTTTAATGTGAATGTAAGATGAGGATCAGCTGTCTTTTGTCAGTGTGTTTCTTGGTGTCACATTCTTTTGGAAGTTAACTGTGATTTAATAAATTGCATGCTCTGAATAAATTGCATGCTCTGAATGAATTGCATGCTATGCTCTCCCTTTGAACAAATAATGAATGCAACAAAAACTCTTCTTTGCCGTGTTAAGATACCGGTAGTATTACAGTTTTCACTGAGGCATGAAGAGCTTTTTCAGTTCTTCTCTCTTCTGAATAATAAAGTGGCAATTAAAACATGAGAATATTTATATGGTGAGGAGTTTCAGTTTAAAATGACATATTTTAGATTAAATAGAGCTGCAAGAAACGCTGAAGCTGTTTTTTCCAGGAGAAGGCACAAAGCGCAACGTCTTTGAATATGGGTGCAGCTACACTGAGAATGCAAATGCTTGTAAAATATTGCTTAGTGATATTTTTAAAAAAATCAAGTGCCAATAGATAGAGTACAAAATTGTCAGAGCACCCCAGATGGTAAATATGGCAGCTTAGAATTGAGAAGTAAGACTTATCCTTTGAATGTGAACAGCTTTTAATGAGGTTCACTGTAAATAACATTCCTATGAAAGTATGCTCTCCTGGACAAATTCTGTACCAAGTTTCCTACCAGTGTCTCATTCAGTGTGAATGTGCTAGCAAACTCTTCTTTGGTACTGTCAATTCGTGTGGGTTGCTCCTTTTTTTTTTTTTCTGAGTTGATGATGAGAATTCAAAATGGATATTTTATGCCTGTGCACAAAGTGGTTACATGAGTAAGTTGGACATAAGAATTAAAAAAATATTTGTTGGTTCCTGCAATCCTGCAAGTTAACGCTGAGTTTGAAACAACCTATTCTGCACATTTCTAGATGCCTCAGAATTGATTGACCCTTCATAAAAGCAAAAAATCTTATTTATGAGCACAAAATAGTTTCTTCTAAACAAAATTTATCATCTTTCTGTCTCTCTTTCCCCCAGTTAAGCTGTGCAGAGCTAACTCCACAGTGCAGGAAAAGCCAACAAACTCTGCATTCAGGAGTACTGGTTCTGCTCTCATCTGCCACCTACATGTGTCTGTTCTTTGTGCCACAAACTCACTATGGCAACCCACAGTGTGTGAAGTGCTTCTGGATCTAGAATAATGAATGTATTGATATCATCACAATTACTAACACATCAGGTTGGAAGTAAAGATTGTTAGAAGCTGAAAGCATATGAGAGAGAAATGCTTGCCATATTTTTGTACTTTTCCCTAAGCATCCTGTTGTAGCTACTGATGACAACAGGTTGCTGGAATAGATACTTGGGTATATGACTTCAGTACAGCTGTTCTTCAGAAAGATTAGGTTCAGGAAGCAATCTGTCATGTTCCTCAACCTGGATGTCAAGAGAGCAGACTTAGATCATGATCATTTAGTTCCTCTTTTGTCCGTGTAAGTTGTGATTTTGATTTCCACAGCGAGTGGCATGGAGAGGATGAACAGGGATCAGTTATTCACTGCCTTCTCCAGTAAAAGAACTAGAGGAGCATCAAATGAAACTAACAGTTGCCAGGTTCAAAGTGAAAGGAGGTGATTCTTTATCCAATATGAAGCTAAACTGTGGAACTGGGAGACTGGAGAAGTCCATTGAGCAAAAAATCACTAATAGCAGCTGAATATTTAAAAAAAAACACCTCTGGCTCAGAAAGTATTCAAGCTACAGACTGTGAGAGTTGGGGAAATTATTCTGAAGAGAAGTATAGCAACATACTTGCCCTGTTCTTGTGTTCTTTAGGCATCAAATTTCGTCCGCTATGAGGATGCTAACAAGATACTGAGCTAGTTTTTGGCTGGAGTGGTTCTTAGGACTGTGAGTAAAATGTCTGGCAATATATACAAGAATCCCTCAATGGCAAAGGCGTCCATAACACCTAGCTTGCTTAAAAAAAAAAAAAAAAAAAAAGCATAGGAAAATGAATGTGTGTTTATATAGATACATGTGGTATGTATCATATGTGGCTTATATCATTCATTATTGCTACATATAAACCTTTAAAACTGTGCATTGCCAGTAACATATCCAGTGTATAACACTTTCCCATAAGATTCCCAAATACTCAGTTTACATGAATATCCCCCAGCAGATATGAAGTCCAGCCAGTATTTCCAGAGATGGGTCTCTGTTACAGCTCCAACGTTTTTCTGTTAAAACCTACCTAACTTTGATGTACTAATTTATGAATCAATGATTTCATGCTTTCCAGATGTGCAGCTTTTCATAAGAGCTCTGTTTAGCCTCTGTATCAGTGACAGCTGGTGGCTTGACGTGAGAGTTGCTGAATTTCCAGGATTCTGTGGTCCCCACCATATATGGCAGACAGATTTGCCAGAGAGGATGGTGAACACAACACTGAGCATGCAGTGCAAATGTCTAGAGCAAAGGAAATTGCTGTCTTTCCAAACGTGCATCTGGATGAAGACACTTCAGTAATAGCCATTGGTTTTCGTACCACTCCTGGACTATTTCGCTAAAGAAACTTTTAAGGATAAAAGGCTGATCCTCCTGACCTTGAGAGGTAATGCCTTCACACAGAGTTACAAGCATGGCAGAATCTCTGTAGGGTGTTGGAAGTGTTACTGTTATGCAAGCTTTAGTCACAGTACTTGGCCTAATGCTGACCTAATTGACTTAAAGATTGACATGAGTATGGAGTTGCCATCCACCTGCACTCCAACCCACAAATACTCAGCATCTCACAAAGATCCAGAAACTTTCAAAGCCATGCATTAAAGAACTAGAGTGAAGGCTGGAAATCAGCAGTTGTTGAATCAAAATTGTAGAGAAGGTGATAAGAATAATCAGAGACAATATTTCTCAGACATTTAAAATGACTAAGCAACAACATAAATACATTTTTCATTTGATTTCTAATAGAAATCTCTCATGTTGATGTTTTTGGATATTGCGATTTCCTCCTTGCCATCTCTTCCTTTTTTTTTTTTTTTTTTACATCAAGGAGAGGGATAGAAATTCTTCTTAAAGTAGTTTAAGAAATATTTTTGTGCTTTTTTCCTCCCACCTTTTTTACTGAGGAGAAGGGAAATTGAGGGGAAATGAAGTAGGAAAGGAAAAAATGAACTCTGAATCTCAAAAGTATCCAAAGAATAGATTTTGCTTTTGAGATTGTTGTATGCTGTAGTTAAACAGAAGATCTGGTAGCCTCAGTCATGTTTAGTCATGGATGTTTTGAACCATCTGTGAACAGGTAGATGTGGTAGATAGCTGTAGACTGTATTTTGCTGTTCTCTGCTCCTTCAGGGAGTGCATACGTGATCTGTGTGTGTGTTTTACTTGTGTGTGTATACATGCACAGCCTTATGAAGCAACGCCTTCTTTGCTCTACTTTTGTATATTTCTTTATAATACCTCTAACTGAGTAGCTTACCTTACAGGTAGCATTCTAGCAATGGGAAAAGGGAGCCTCAAACTAGCCCATAAATTACTTTTGTATTTGATATAAGTTTGAGGTTTAAAAGTGCTTTTATAAGGAAAGCAATTGTACTTGTGGCAAGTAAAGGAAAAGATCAATGTTCTAAACACTTCACTGAAGAGGGAAAGCGGGCAATTACACACTTAGTGAACTGTCAGTGCCTCTGACTTGTCAGAACAGCCTAAAGATCATTCAAACTGACACCTTTGCAAATTAAACTGTGGCTCAATAGGCGAGCACTAGGCTAAGTGCTTGTCTTAGTTGTTGTATTAGTGTAAAAAGAAATGTCTTTGGTATACTGCCTTGTTTATTTGACAACAGGGAGTAATTATTTGTTTTCTGTAATTATAACTGCCAGGAAAACATTCTCTTAATTTAATGTGTTGTTTTCAGTCATTAGTGTGCTCTAAATGGTAAGAAATCTCATACTTACCCATAAAAGGCTCTAATAGCATCCATCACTGTATCTTCAACTTGGTTTCAAGAACGTAAGAAATGTGGCTTTTGGAAACTTTGCAGAGCACTGTTGCTGAAATCTGGATACCCAGACTGAGTCCTTAGGTTTCATTGCTGGACACTGTGCGTCTTTCAGAGTTGTGAGGGACATTCAGCACCTCACAGCATGGAGCTCTAGGAGCGCGAGGATGCAGTACCTAACTATATAGAGCACCTGAAGTGGGAGATGGTGTGTTTGGTTTGTAAAAGCACAATCCTCAGAAGAGAAAATGCAGCAGAGTCTGCTGCAGCCTTTTGCGTGACTGCCTTTTTGAAGGGTGTTTTCCTGCCTTGAGCCCAAATGTCCGCTTCCATTAATGAGGAGAAGCTTACAGCTTCCTGCGATCATCCATCCTCACCCAGTCTTGCACAAGAGGGGAAGAAAGCTGGAACAGTTTTCTCCTTTTCTGTTCTCTTGCTCATAGCAAGAGACAGGCGGCTTATTCCTCGACCAGATTAAGACTTACTGCAGCTATGAGGAGTTAGACATGGGGCTATGTATCCTTGTACAAGCAAATAAGGACTGTGACAATCTTATCCATTGGTATTTTAATCTTTGAAACCATTCTTCTTGCTGTAAAGAAGAATGTGAAGAATTCAAAGTGAGGCAGGACCATTAGATTATTTATTCTAACCTCTTGAGTACATTAGTCCATAAAACATCACCAATTGAACTGAGTTGAAGAGATTAGCGATAGTGTATCATCTTCCAAATAACACCTAGTTTTTGTCAAAATGACTTCTAAAATATAGAGTCTGACTCCTTCTTTTGTTTATTCCAGGTGTTCATACTGTTCACGGATACAAATTTGGGCCTCAGGCTTCATTTTGTAGCCATTAGTTTCTGTCAGAGCCAACCACAGTATAGTACACAAAATGTATACTATAGGTCTTTCATTGCAAGGTATTTCCCTCAATTTATGAATGAATTTCTGAGGTTATTCTATGATTTTATTATCTTCTATGTCCTAAAAAAAAAAAAAAAAGGAAAAGAACACAATACTTCAATGCTAATCACCTAACTGATACTGTACAAAGATAAAACAGTTGCTTGGACCCCAGGTTGACCCTTACTGGTCACATAAGCCCTCTGCCCCAACAGCGGTAAGAGCTCTGCTCAGTCGCTTGTCTGAGTCTCTTCACAATACCGTCCACCACTTTATAGAACTCTGTTAATCTTTGTCATTTACACAGTTTTAGCAGATGTGCTTTCTAGATCTGTCGTAAAGACTCAGCCTGATCCTCACAAAATCCTATTAGACAATACCTCCTTTGGAGGCTGGCTTCCCACCGATTTCTACTTTTTAATGTTTCTCCATTAACCAGTTCACTCTTCATATCACGTGGGCTTTGTATTGCTGTATTTTTAAAAATGAGGCTGTTGTACAATACTACAAATGCTTCACAATGGCCATTATATCTGTGTAGCAACTTTTATAATCTGGTCTTGTGATTTATGAGTGTGTTTAACTAATAGAGGTGAAGCTGGACCAAAATCCCAGATCAAAGTGTCAGTATTACCTTCTTTCTGTGATGAGGAAGTTAACAGCAGTAAATATCATGGCTATGATAAAAAAATTCAGAATCGCCGACTGTTTTAACTTGTACAAGAACATTAGTTTCCCAGTGGGAGCTGTGTCTGCACGTGCACTGTCGGAATTCATCTCATGTTTAAGAGTAGCATTGTATATCAACAGATGATGGTGTTATAAGGACAGGGCTTTTACTTTGTTACGTGTTTCCACATACGTAGAAGTGATAATGAACAAATTGAGCAGGAAACATACAAGTCTCTCTTTTAATGGTCTTTAAGATTTGCAGGAGAGAAAGTGAATAAATTCTCATTGAAAACCAAAATGCTGCACTGACAAACACTGTTCCCCGGGGCGGGGGGCTGGAGAGAGAGTGAAGTGACAATATGAGGCATGAAATGGTAGGACTTTGATACCAGTATAATAACGATGTGGTGAAGGAACCTTCATAGAGTAGAACAGGTCCTCAGTTTTACTATTATATTGATGTTTCATTTCTAAATGCTTTACCAATGACAAATACACAAATAATAGATGTTACAAACCTGAGCACTGTATGTTATATCAGTTGTAGGTATAGCAGAACAAATCTACAACAAAGCTATAGACTTTCTGGGCTTCAAAAATCTAAGAAATGATTAATCATTAAATTGTGTATTAAACATTTATTAATCCTTTTAAAGTATTTTAATTTAGGACATTAATATGAAGCTACTATACTGTAGCACTGCATGACTATGTTAGATGGCATATTGATTTAATGAATTATTTATTCTTTCAATACATTCAGTGAGCCTGATATGATGGACTTTCTGAAGTGGCAGCATAGTAGTATGATTTGATCTTGATACAAAGCACTGATCTAAAGTTCCTTTAAATCTGGGGATGTTCAAGTCTAGACTCGGATACAGATAAGCCTTTGGCAAGCACAGGTGGAACTAAACTGAGTTCTGACATGGCAGCAATGCTGGCAGTCAAGCCCAATTCTTTCCCACAGTGAAGTTGAGAGGGTGGAAAATTATTCTGTGTACATCTTCCTGGAGCTATATGAGACTTTTCAGGCTCATTTATAGAGACTCTTTTTGTCCCAGAACACAAACTGCTTGATCCACAGGCAGACGCTGACCTCAATATAGATGGAAAAGGAGACATATATGCAGCAGCAGTAGTACTTGTTGACGACAAGGCTCCAGTGTGTCCCCATTACAGTAAATTTCTGTCAAATGAACATAATGGCTACCATTAAAATACAAAGAACACCTGTCATCATTTGAGTCCTAAACACCTCATTAGAAATTTCAAGCATAAATGCTGCTTACTGGCAAGAGTTCAAATGCAGATGCAAATCATAAAAAGCAGAGGACCTGCCATATTTTGAAGCGCAGGGATCCTTTATGAAAGTTAGGAAAAAAGTTAAAAAAGAAAAGCCTTAGACTGTAGCTAATTTAATGGTAGGGCAGATGCTTTGTACTTCTGCAATTGCTCTGTAATGGAGAGGAGATAGGCTTTATCATTAGAATATGGTAGTTTTCTAAACAGAAAATAGCACCAGTAATGACCACTCAGCACCAACCCAACTAATGTGGTGCACTGCAATTGCATGCCTGTTTGCTGTATCATCTTTTCCTCTTTATCTCAGCTATCTGTGGGTATTCTGGAGTTACCGCAGTCTGTCCTTCCCTGCTGTTTTGACTAGTTTCATGTCCCATCTAGCCAATTTGATAACCGAAAGAGGATGCCATGTGTTTCCAAGACCTGTGGTTCCTAATAAACAGAGTGGGTAAAGCAGCTACAGTAAGCAGGCTTCTTGACAAAAAAAGGGATGTCTAAGAGATGTTTTTATAATTCTTGGTCCCTGTCGTGATAAAGTCCTGATGCCTTGACCTTTTGTAGAGCAGACTGTCCTATGAAACAGCTGGTCAAAATGGAGCTTGCCAGAAGAATGCAACTAAGGAATTTTTATACTGTGGCTATCATAAAATGCTCCCTCCTGCTCCTAGGAATGTAAGAGTTGACAGATTGAAACATCCTTCATTGCACTGAAAAGAGCAGCAGGGGGGAGGAGGCACCTTTTGCCCTGCCAGGGTGCCAGCGCCAACCTTCTTTTATAGGTCTGACTGTGTGCAAACAAGGTTGACAGTGATATTACCTAAAAGGAAACGCAGTACATGCCGTAGAGCCTTTTCTTAGTCAAAAGAGACACCTTCCCAGTGTGAGATTTTGTAGAAACTCTTTATAAAGCTGCACATGAATGAACACTATTGAATGTGTTTAATGCGAGAGAGACTAAAATCTTCCCTATTAAAAGATAACAAAAAGCCTCCAGGAAGCCATTTGCTGCTGCTGTTATAAACATTCATTATTAACACTACTTTGTGAACTAAGAACAAAGCTATTTTGCTGGTAGGACAGACCTCCTGTATGTAGCTCTGAAGCACATTAGTGACATGCTGCAGCAAGTATTGATACTCAGCAAGAAAGCCTTTGCTACTCCTTCAAATTTACCCTTGTTAGGAATAGAAATAATTGCTTTTTATGTTATTTGTTTGAAGGTGCTGAGTGAGTTATTTGGCCTAGTCGGAGCACTATGGTGTTTTATTGCCTGTCCAGTTCGGACCACCTTATGGCCCCAAGCAGGTTTCTTTAATATCTTTGTTGCAGCCCAGTGAGAATAGTGATATACTTAACAGAATCGCTCAATAGCTAACATATGGGTGGCAAGGGCATCGTGAACAATCAAGCCTCTTTATAAAGGACTTCATCTATTTATGTGGATCCTTCTACTGCTATTTCAGTTCACGTGAGTGTGCCTTGTTCCCTACTGAGCCCTTCCTGTAGGTCTGGAAAGTGCATTCATTTGATGCTGGAGACTCAGGAGGTGAGAACATGCTCTCTCAGTCTCTGTTGGCAGTTAACGCTGGGTTCTTCTGTAATTTACCTGGAAAATGTCAACAAAACAGCCCTCTTACTGGAACCTACGTTGCAGCAATATTGACTATGTAATGGATAAATCAAGTAGCGGGCTGTATTTAACCTCCAAATCAGACAAGCAGTTTTGTGAGCGGGGGAATGAAGGAAACCTGGTTTCTTGTGGATGCATTATCTGTGAGGGGGTATAGGCTATGTGTCTGAGGTTAGATTCTCAGATGTCTAATAAAAAGGGAACCCATGCTACCTTCTTTCTCACAATGAGGACTCTAATGATTTTTTTCTTTGGCTGCCCCTCCTCATGAGGCAGTGAACATGGAGGTTTGCACTACCCTGTCAGTTTTGATCAGAACTTGTCTACAAAATTCAGGCAGGGAGGCAAATGAACACACAGAGATATATATTCATGGAAATAAGCAGTATGAGTATTAGTTACCTGTAAATTTGTTTAGCTCTAAGAGAATCTCTGTCTCATTCAACTAAAAAAGTTGCAATGCCGTGAGATGATGCAGGTCGCTGGTCGGGGATCAAGTCTTTCAGAAGTAAAGCCTATTGCATACTATCTGTTCAATTAAACTGCTGAGCACTCCAGTTCTTTAATGAAGCCGGAATTCTTATCTTAGAAGATACCTCTTCTGCTTCTGTTGCCCGAGATGCCTCTTGCACCTTTCTCTACCTCTTTCTGAGAAACACAGAAGCATTGGTATCTACGTGCTTTTTTTTTTTTTTTTTAATCTACACTGACAAGAACCACTCTTGTTTTATATGGGATGTGCTTGTTCATGTGGGATTTTGCTTCCTTGGTCCTAGTTATTAGGTATAAAACATCATAAGATCTGGTAGGGAATTAGGTGATTTTTCTTCTCTCCATGCCTAACATTTCTTGATTTAAATATCCATCAGATTCCTTATTCAGCCAGTCCTGGCTTGAGTCTGGCTTCACAGTCACTGTAAGACGTTGCAGTAAGCTTTATCACTTACGTATCCAAAAAATAACAGATACACATGATCTCACTTTCATTTCTCTGAGTGATCCATAGTGACTCTATGGCATACGTGAGCATGACAAAATATGGATTTTTGGTTGGGATGCCTTGAATCTACCTCACAACTTCTTATATCTAGGGGAATCCCTTTTGTGACCTTATCTCACTGTTTCACTGACCTGAAACATAGTTCCCTCCTCAATGTTTGTATCAACACTACCTACCTTTTTCTCAGAATAATGTTGCCAACAAAGATCTGTGTGACAGAACAGTATGAGTGTTGATAGGATTTCGCCTTTTTTGAAAGAAATCTAGCACGTTACTGTAGCACGAGTAATCAATAAATTCACTTCTTTCATGAACCAGCCCTTGACACAGAAGGTGATAACTCATCTTGAAAATTGTGTTACCTTTCAAGGCTCATTATGTGGAAGAGTCTTAGAGTATATTAAAAAGACCCTCAGTTTAATGGCACACAGTGACAATCATTTGAGTTATTTGAGTGTAAAAAATACTTATAATACATTGTTTATATTGTTCAAAGTTAATAAGATAATGTATGTCAGTTTAGTGGAAAATGAAGTAGCGTATCTTAAGACCCTTTTAATCAATGAGTGGGAAAAAATCATATAGTCTCTTCAATAGGGTATATGATGAATTATTAAGACAAAAAGATGAAGATGCATCATACACGCATACACAAGGACATCAGGAAACTAGCCTGGGGGATCAGCTTGCGTATATACAAAAGGTGCTGAGGCGGAGGCCTATGCAATGAACTGTCCTCTCCCTGCCCAGGCTTGCTACATGCCTTTAGGAAGCCTGTGAGGAGGGGAGGTGAGAATGAGCTACGGCTCAAATCTTGTGACTGTTTTGCAGGTGGTTTTTATAGACAAGCATTGTGGTCCCATCAAAGATATAAGAACTTTTCCATTGATTTCTTTGGGAAGTCAGCTCTTATTTGTTTTCACAGTTCTTTATAAAATACAGCTTTGATCTGGGTTCTGAAGTCCAGTTTTTTCCTTGGCTTCACTGTCAGCAGGTTCTAAAAAGGTGTTGATATGGGAAGTTTTGCTGGACTTGCCTTTCTATGTTCTTTCTAGAAGATACAAGATGACATTGGCATTGCTTATGATGTGTTTGATTTCCACTTTTTTATGTCTACCTCATCATTGTAAGTCAGGAGCTGCATAACCTGGGTGCTCTGGAGTTGATTTTAGTAGTTTCTAGCTGGCAACTCAAGAAAAAAGGGCTGTGATATTCCATTGCCACTCAGCAGAAATGTGTTAATTCTAGCACATAAGCTGTGTTCCGAATTGGTTAAAAACCCATTATTTAACTTTAGTGTGGGCTTGTTTCTATACTGATAACACTGGATCTGTTTTGGCTTGATATAGGGCTACTGACTCCTGTAAAGGTACTCCTGATCTTATTCTTCCAGCAGTACACTATTCTGGCTTTCACGTTGAACAGCCTTTCAGCAGGGCTTTCTACCTCCATATGAGGGCTAACAGCTGCCTTGGATGTTGGTGGAAATGAATCAGAATGCCATCTCAGGAAAAATATGCCCAGATTACCAGCAGCAGAGCAACACACAGAGGCTTTCCTGTACTGTCCTGCTTGTCTCTGCCAACTGTGGGCAGTCCTGTTCAGCCTCATCCCTCTCAGAAAAGCATATATGTATTTTGCAGGCGTAAATAGATGGATGGCAGTTAGACAAGCTGTTCTGCTTCCTGGATATCTGGTCATGCCACCTAGCAACACTGAAATGAATGCATCTCATATGGTTCTCTCCAAGCTGTATTTAAAATTAACTGCGTTAACAGGAATAGTCTGAAATTTCATACATATGCAAAACTGCCAGAACTGTACTGAAACTTGTTTCTGTTGTGGTCTCCTTCCTGGCTTCATTTATGACTTGTCTAAAAGGCAGGTCAACATGGCACAAACCATGCAAGAAGCTGGTCTTACAGAGCTGGCTTCTATTGTGGCTGAACTTTCATCAGTTTCTAAGATAGCTAATTTTAAAGCTAGCTGAGTATTTAAACTTAGAGCAGCTACTAGCCAGTAGCCATTGCAATATAGACAACTTGTTCAGATATGAGGGATGCTGTGACTGTCAAACATAGAAGTACTTGTTGATGGATGACTCCAAGTTATAGTGAAATAAAATCATAATCCTAGAAGCTCAGACCTTTTTTTGTCCAACATTTGCAGAGAGTTTGTTTACAGTTGCCTTTTGCACTCAAGTGTAGCTCAATGAGTCCTAACTTATGAAAAAAATAGTTGCAGCTATTTCTAGTTCTCTCTATTTATTTTCAGCTCTCTCTTCTGATCTGCAGGGGAATTTTCTACAGGAATTGTTGTAATGGAAAGAAAGTTCCTCTACTCATCAACAGACATTTCCTCTGACTGATTTTCTTAAATGTATTTGTCTATTAGAACAGATGAAAAAGTCTGGGGATGAGTTTATATTTACTAGAAATGCTTTTGTGTCATTCTGGCTTATGAGACTTTCACTCTTATCTTTCATAAAACTTACTATACCTCTGCATGGACAATGTCACAAACCATCCCTGTGCAAACCCTAAACACTATGGGGAAGCTTCTGTGAGGTTTGGCTTTAAAAAATTTTCTTGTGAACATATTTTTCTGTTTCTGAATGTTCCCAAGTAACTAAAATATGCTGCAGATAATGAAAACGAGGAGTCCTTATGACAAAAATGAAATCTTGCTCTTAAAACAAAAAAAAAATCCCGTGGCACTGTTAGATATCAGGACCAACCTGGTAACCTTCTATGGTGAGATAGATAACTAGCTTGGTGGATGAGGGGAGAGCAGTGGATGTTCTTTGTCTCAGTTTTAGTAAGGCTTTCAACACTGTCTCCTGTAACATCCTCATACACAAGCTGATGAAATATGGACTAGATAAGTGGACAGCAAGGTGGACTAGAAAAAGGGTGAACTGCCAGGCATAGAAGGTTGTGATCAGAGGCACAAAGTCTAGCTGGAGGCTGGTTACTAGTGGAGTACCCCAAGGGTCAATAGTAGGTCCAGTAGTATTTAACCTCTTCATTGATGACCTGGACAGAGTGCACCCTCAGCAAGTTTGCTGATGATACAAAATTGTGAGGAGTGGCCAATACAGCAAATGGTCACGTTGCCATTCAGAGGGACCTTGACAGGCTGGAACAATGGGAAGGCATGAGCTTCATGAAGTTCAACAAAGGGAAATGCAAAGTTCTGCACCTGGAGAGGAATAATCCCATGCAGCAGCACAGGCTGGGGGCCAGCTGGCTGGAAATCAGCTTTACAGAGAAGGACCTACAGGTGTCAGTGGACAGCAAACTGAACAAAAGCCAGCAATGTGCACTAGCGGCAAAGAAAGCCAACAGTGTCCTGGGCTGCATTAGGAAGAGTTGCCAGCAGGTTGAGGGAGGTGATCCTTCCCCTCTACTCAGCACTGTTGAGGCCACATTTGGAGTACTGCGTCCAGTTCTGTGCTCCCCAGTGTAAGAAAGACATGGAGTTATTGGAGTGAGTCCAGTGTAGGGCCACAAGGATGATCAGAGGACTGGCTTGTCTCTCATATGGTGAGAGACTGACAGAGCTGGGATTATTTAGCTCAGAGAAGACATGGGGCAGGGAAATTTTATCACTGCTTACAAATGTGTGATGGAAAGATGTAATGAAGACAGAGCATGACTCTTCTCAGTGGTGCCCAGTGACAAGACAAGATGCAACAAACACAAGTTGAAACACAGGAAATTCTTTCAGAATGTAAGAAAAGACTTCTACTGTGAGGGCGGTTGGACAGTGGCCCAGGTTGCATGGAGAGGTTGTGGAGTCTCCATCCTTCAAGATATTCAAAACCCAACTGGACACAGTTCCAGGGCAGCCTGCTCTAGGTGATCCTGCTTTGAACAGGGGGTTGGACTAGACAATCTCCAGAGGTCCCTTCCAACCTCAACCATTCTGCAACTCTGTATGCACCAAGTCCCTGAAGTAAGGCAATATTGGCCACTCACCTTACAAGGCAATGTCTTCCTTCAAGCCAGTTGCAGCTTTCATGCATCAGTTTTATAAAAGGAGGTGTTAGCACCTATTATTTGTAGAGTTTTTGGACATTTCCCATTATCAGATCCTGTCGTCAGGTTCTCATGATTTGCTAAATTTTACCTTATACCTGCTGCCCTACTGCATAAAAAGAATCGTTAATGTTCTGTGAATACATCTTTAATATTGCTGCTTCGTCTCATGGGGTTCTCCAGACTCTTCAGTGAGATCTTGGCTTGAGGATGAGACTGGCTTTTTCATCTCATCTAGCAGGACTGAATAACGACACAGTTTTAAAAGTTAGAGGGAGAAATTCCCTACTTTTTTTTAGGAAGAAATTGGCCTGCTAAGGTGGCATGGTCCTGTGGGTCCTCCCCTTCTTTCCCTCGTCTCTGCACTGGATTCTCATCCAAGACTTCGCCCTTCTCCTTCCCTCTTTTATTTTTCTACCAGACATACAACATTCCTGACTAATGAATAACAGAAAACAGCCTACAATGCTTGTGAATAGCTCCTGAGTGAGAAGACTTAAACATAACTGAAATGGTATAATTGCATAGAGAGACATCAATATATTCTGTTCATTTGTATTTTTATTCCATACATTATGAATCAGAATACCTACTTGAACAACACGTTTAATGATATAGTACTTTATTATGTACATTTTGGTCAGACTGGTAATGATTCCAGTGGTTAGAACATCATCTGAAAAACCAGGCTACAGGAAAGAAACTTGACTGACAATTCTCTGTAATTGTCTCAGATGTTACAGTGGTGTTCTAAAGAATCATGGACTTTTACCTGGGGCTTTATTTTGCAGCAAAAAAGAGACAATAAATGAAACAGTTTTAATGAAATCAAACAAGCTTGCATTTCACTTGGTATCTGGCTGGACTCAAAGGCAATGTAGAACACCCTGTATCTGAGTGTACTATAGACTATTCAGGATGAGATCTGATTTACTCTTATTAGGCTGCAATAAGCAGTTCTTTAAACCGGTACGAAGACAACAGAGCAAAAGAGCAAGTGCCTGTCCCATAACTAGCACTGTAACTGGCTTCTACAACTTAAACTACAAAATGCAATAGAGGTGTCTGTTCCCTTTAATTAAAGTTTGAACAGAAGGATAGGCTGGCTGGCAGGGCCTCTTCTTGTCCCAGTTTAACTAAACTATCCTATTAGCGGGTACTGTTGGAGAGTTCAGTAACTAAAAACGACACTGAGATATTTTTCTAACTTTCGGAAGAAATGTTCTAAAAATAAGAATGTATTCACTGTCTTTCTGCCTATTTAATTTCAAATGCATCAAAGAGCCTGGAGTTCATATCTGCATCTGTTGGCTTCAAAGGCAAAGTTTTGGTACAGAATACAGATGATGAAGAGAATTAAGAATTGGTTTCTCCTTGAAAGACTGTGTAGCCCACCAGTCCATCTTTCAACTAGGATTAATTCTCCCCATACTTTTTAACACATTGCTTGTTGTGGGAATACTTGTTCCAAAAGAGGATAAAGAGGACAATCTCATTAGCTGACCACAATGAGACATCACATAAGTCTTTTCTATATTTGTCTGTGCTGATCAATATAGCAAAAGTTCCTCTGGATAGAATTTTGTCATGAAAGAGTCTTTGTTTTGAGTACCCAGAGAGCTGAGTAAATCTGTAACTATGTGTAGGTGTTCGAGGAAAGCACAGTTTGAGTGTCTGACAGACTGTCTCACTGCAATGCAGTGAGTTGCAATTGGCTTTGCTTTTTATTGATCAAGGCCAGCATATTGCTTAAAATGTCAAGGGCCCAGTTTTCCCTGGGATTTATCATTGCCATTCCCATTCCCTTCTACAGAGGCTCCCAGTTGCACTGTCTTCTAATCAGACTCCTCTATCCCTGTGGTCCCTGAACAGCTTTAATATTAAAGTCTGTGCTAGAAGCAATGGAAAAGCAGCTATTGAAAGTATGATCCCAGTACTGCGATGCCCTATTCTGAACAGCGAAACAACTTGCCGGCTTACCAAGGCATAGACATACATTCACTCAGCAGATGCTTCTGGTGGCTAAAGATGTAATCCTCATCAAAATTTATTTGCAGTTGTCCCTTTACTAGAATTTATCACCTCTTTTGGCCTATCAGCAGAAGGGAATTTCCAAGTCTTCCTTGTCTGATTCAGTGCTAACTTCACCAGCTTAATTTAAACTGTTGGGAGAGATGATTTGAGTTAAGCTGTGATACTTGCACGGCTTAAGTTGCTGCAACCGTTTGCTGATCAAATGTCTGCCTGCATCTAAACTGAGTGATGCTTACAGAAGATGAGTTGTGCCAATCACAACCTCTTCTAAGGTGCTCTGGGTCTAAATAACGAAGTTAGCCCTCAGACCATCCTGAAAATGTATTTATCCTGCAAGAAACTTCAGCTTGAACTCTCTGTTAATCTATTAATCTTAAATATAGCATTCCCTTCCAGTATGTTGAAAAATTGCATGTTGAATGTAGTTTGGGTGAGAGCAAAATGTCAGGTAGGAAACAGACTGAGAGAAGAAAGGGAGTCTTTTTATTCCACAGGATCTCTTTAAAATAAAAAGGATTTTTTTAAAAGAGGCTGTTTGAGGAAGTTTGGAGACATTTGGTGCTTCAAGCACTACAAGTAGAGAGACAATAATTATATGTCATTGAAAATGTTTTTTCCTATCTCTAAACAAATTTCTGCACATTATTATTATTGAGATATTGAAATTAAAATGTCTCTAAATTAAAAGCTTATAGAAGAGTGTTTAGCCCAGCTGAATTTCTGTTATAACAGTTAAGCCAAGAATTGTCAAAAATAGGATCATGTAGTTGGATAAATTCTTTCAGTATTGAGCATCCAGTAGCTTCCATGGAAGAAAATGGAAGCAGGCACTCGCTCGTAGTTTTGAAAATCACTTATGTCTGAGTTGGGAGCAAGCATTGCATAAAAACGTCATGCGTTTTGGAGTCTTGATCTAACTGTTGTAGTCCTGCTCTTGCCCCTTATTTTGCGGATTTCTCCACAAACTGTCTGGAGCTTTTCCGAGCAAGTATCTCCTCAAAGGCATCATCTGCGTTGGTCTTACATAATCGCTAGTAACCCATGGAAAAGTGTGCATGAAGTCCAACTGAAGCATAATAAAGCCTATCTGTATTCAAAATGTGAGCGCACATGACAGAAGGAAACCAACACAATAACATATTGCTGGCTGTTGATTCTAACACTCTTCCCACACAATGATTATAGTGAGAAGAGCTACCTTTTAAGGCTGTGTCACTATCAATCTGGCCACACTGTGGAAAAGCAAGTAACCAATCCTAAAGGGTCTACGGCAGAGTAATTTATCATCTCTAAAGCGAGTAAATGTCATGAGAAGAGGTGTAGAACTTCCCAGTAAATTAAAAAGAATGAACATGCATCTCAGTGTACAACATAATGCAAACCCCAAGAGAGTGAGGAATCATTCTCACCAGTGCTAACAGTGCTTGGAAAGATAAACAAGGAAAATTTTGAAACTTTGTAGCCACTTTTATCCAATATTATTGATTGATCACACAAGCAAAGGCCAAGCATCTCTGTGTTTTAACAAAACACAAAAATATTAATCTATGTTGGCTGAACACCAGCCTTATCAGATGTTAATTGAAGTTGGTTTGTCTATTTCAAGCACAAAATTTGAAGTCATATGACTTGCAATCTTTGGAAAATAAAGATAGCTAGAAAAAGCAGTTCAGTTCCATGGAAACAGAGAAATCCACATATTTTGTTTCATCCTATTATAGAATGAAATGAAAAATTTTCAAAACATTTCTCTCTCCTTTATTTTTTTGAGACTCCACATATGCAGTAGTCCCAGCAATTTGGGCAGATATCTGTGTGTGGATAATTCATGTTATCCCAGGTTCAGTAAGCGCTCTGCAAACAAGACTACCTATCCTCCTTTCTTGGCAAGGTGGGGGGGAAAGTTGAGGCTGCTTAGCTGTCACTCAGCCAAATTCCTCAAGCCTGCAGTATGCCATGTGTGGCACAGTGGTCAGCGGCCCTGCATTGTGGGAGGAAGGCTGCTGTTGAACAGAAATCCTACCATGGACTAGAGAAACCATCCTAACAACGCTGTCAGTGGCACTAGCACGTCTCTCTGAAGCACTTCTGTTTCAAAAGGTAAATGTGTCAGGGGCATTTTTGGTTTTTGACTTGATGGAGAATTATGCTGTAGCTTAAATTTTTCACTCACTTATGTGTCTTAGTAGTCCTGAATGATAAAAAATGGAAACTGGAAGTAGCACTCTGTACTTGCCTATGCCTTCCATATGCTGAAGAAGTTACAATCACTTCTGATCCTGTGTTTAAGAAGAGAAAGTTTAGAGGATGATCTGTGCAGCTCCAGAATGCAAATTTGTCTAAGTGCAGATGCATCTCTAAAGTGTCTTTGCAAGGATGAGGTCAGTGCTGGTTAGGAAAACCAGAGTGAGACTGATAAACACCTCTGTTAAGGACTTCATTTATTCTAGTGCTATAATATTCCTATCACTTATTTGTCATAACCATTGCCAGCTTCAAAAGCAAAGTGTAATACAACTGTTATCGGATGCAACTTTCTTTCACAAAGGAGGAGCTTGTATAAAACAGACAAAACTCTTGAAGGCAAAATGTAGGCCTATGGAATAACAATCACTGCGTCTTCAGTGAAACCAGCATTATACATAGGTTTCACCAGATGACGGCTCTGCCAGCTTTTTAGGTATGGGTCAGTCTGTCTTTTTCTGTGTAAGACTCTATCTGCAACTTGCAATAGTGATAGTGTCATGCTCTCTTCTGTATGAAATACCCATCTTTTCAGTGTTACAACTATATAAATCGGGTCAAACTGCTTTTATTTCCTTTACTGTGCCTGCTTCATACTCCCTTGACACATCAACATAAAACATCTGTTTTTAATGGTCTGGATATAGTACCATAAAAAGAGTTGTTTAAATTTGTCATTGGAAACAGATGTTAAAATGAATTGTTAGTGGTTAAGCCATTTCTTATGATGATTAAACTGCTGGTGACACTGAAACCAAGACTGAAGTGTGTGATATTGAGAAGTGGTATATCTTTCACTGTCTCTGTTAATGACCTAAATCCTGATCTGATATCACACTTGATTTAGGAAATGCTTAGCGGAAATTTCAGACAACATATCACTGAATCACAGAATGGCTGAGGATGAAAGGGACCTCTAGAGGTCATCTGGTCCAACCCTACTGCTCAAGTAGGGCTACTGAGAGCCAGTCACTAAGGACCATGTCCAGACTGGCTTATGAATGTCTCTAAGGAGGGAGATCCACCATCTCTCTGGGCAACCTGTACCGGTCCTCGGTCAGCCTCACAGTGAAGAAGTGTTTCCTGGTGCTCAGGGGAAACCTCCTGTGTTTCAGTGTGTGCCCATTGCCTCTGGTCCTGTCACCGGGCCCCACTGAAAAGAGTTTGGCACTGTCTTCTTTGTGCCCTCCCTTCATGTATTTATACGCACTCATAAGATCCCCGAGTCTTCTCTTCTCCTGGCTGAACAGTCCCATCTCTCTCAGCCTTTCTTGATAGGAGTGAGGCTCCGGTCTCCCTTAATCCTTAATCTCCCTTGATAACAGTGGCCCTTTGCTGGACTCTCTCCTGTAGCTCCATCTCTCTCTTATACTGAGGAGCCCAGAACTGGACCCAGCACTCCAGGTGTGGCCTCACCAGTGCTGAGTAGAGGGGAAGGATCACCTCCCTTGACCTGCTGGCAATGCTTTGCCTAATGCAGCCCAAGATATTATTTGCCACCTTTGCAGCAAGGGCACATTGCTGGCTTGTGTTCAACCTGGTGTCCACCAGGACCCCCAAGTCCTTTTCCGCAAAGCTGCTTCTGAAAGAAGAAAAAGGCCATCTGTACTTGAATTGTGTTTTGCTGTTGTTCTTTCTTGTTACTTTGATGTGAGGCTGTCAGGTATAATTTCTGGGGCCTTGTTTTGCTTAGTAAAGAAAATAGTTTCCTTTTTTACCTCTTACTCATTACATGAGCTACCCCAAAAGAAAAAGTCCAGCTGAAAGGCCAGCACTATATCCATTCTATGGAAGGAGATAGCATAAGATTTACTTAGGGGATAAACTTAAGTGCTTTGGCTTCTCTGTGTTTACCTTGTGTTCACTGGTCATCCTGTCATTAGAGCATGTTCTTTTGCAACGAACAAAGACCTGGCCTGAGTCTTGGCCTCTCTTTCAATGGTGACCTTAAAGACAAAAAGGCCTCTTTGTAGCCATTGGCCTGCATACCCACAGTCCTGCTTGAATAAATGTTTTTCTTTAGTAATTGACATGGCAGGAGGTTAATAGTAGCACTTTATGTCATGGTAACATACTAAAGGTATTGACATTTTAAATTCTTTATCGTAATTGGTTTCAGAAATGGTTCAGGTTGTCTTATAAACATAAAACATAACCTACCCTAAAATTAAAAATGAAAGCTCTAAGAGAACAATTGTACATTTTGATTTTTCTGTGTCACAGTGTGTGGTTTGTTAGCATTTGCATTGCTATTGAGTCAGGATGATGAAAGACCTATAAAGCACTATAAACCAAAAAGTATAACTAAGTCAAAGTGCCCTTGTTCAGAGTAGCTACCTTACATTTTGAAATGCTTCAGCAGGGGCAAGGTCTTACTGAGGCAAGAACACTATGTGAATAAATGTTGAGAAATCCTCATGTCATTTGCTAGCCCAAGGAAGTCTCTAAGAAGAACAAAACCAAAATGTTAAGCAGAAGCACAGCTGCCATACTGTTTGACATCATCAGCCCTCACCTGATTTCTTTTAGTAATGCTTTGGCTATTGATGAAAAAATTGTATCTGTCTCCTATTACTCTGGTGGCTCTGGCAAAAAAAGCACTGTAGCTCAGGGAATCGCCTCCGTTCAAAGGTGGAATCCAATCTCAGGCAGGAAGGAAAGAATTAAGATGTGGGGAATGACAAATTTCTATCTTTCAGCTTTGGGAAAAAAGCTGTACATAATGCTTATGGAGTGCTGAGGAAAGGTCTGAATTTGGTTTATTTTTAGTGCAAGTGCTACAGGACTACATAGTAGCTAGGTAGAAATAGGGAAATTAGTAGAAACTGGTTTTGGTTGAACAATGAAAAAGGTGGCTATCATGGACATCTGATGAGCTGGTGACAGGGAAATGCATATAGGATGGATTTGGGAGACGGAGTGCAGAGCAAATGGAAAAAAAAGCCCCACTGGACTTAAGGCCATAGATAAGGCACTAATTTGAGGCTACAGGGATTTCTGTGCATGTTCAGCTATAATATATGCAGGAGTTCAGAAGAGCTTGACACGCAGGAAGATGATATATTCTTAGTGGGGGTTGAGAGATCAATTACACACAGAGAAAATGCTTAATTCTGAGTGAAAATAAACTGATGAAGTGCTACTCATAACTTGACATAGTCCTATGTGGTGTTGCATGTGAAAGGGTCTATTTTAATCCAATTTGCTGAGGTTATTTGTGTCAAAGGTAATTGCTTTATTTACGCCAGTGAAGCATTTATAGAACCAGCTGCTTGGATTATGTTTTAACGCTAATGGGAAGTATGAAGACACTACTATTTACAGACTCAAGGTTTATAATCTATTAAGGTCAATACAAGTTGCAGTGACCTTAGCTATTCTCAGGATTGGGTCTTTACCCATTAGAGTCAAACAGTCAGCATATTTTCTTAAATTCTGCCTCAGTGCAGGTGTTTATACTAGATCATACTTAAAGGTTGTTCCAGTGCAACATTTCTGTGAAAACTTATCATTCCTAAAGGAATTAATTGCATAAAGGATGAAAGAGACAGGCTGGGTCGCATCCTTTCAGAGAATGTCCTTTCCTAAAATTTGCAGAAAGAGAAAGAAAGAAAAGAGGAGAGCAGAAATAAAATAATTGTCCTAAGGGACATACTAAAAATGTTGAAATATAGTCACTCCTGGTGTAAGCACAGTAAACGAATGGTGGCTTGGTGCCGACATTCTATTCACTCTCAGATTAAATCAGAGCAAGTGTGAAGTTATTCTAATATGAGCATGCGGTCAGAATCCAGCCCTTTTTCATTTTTTTCATAATTTCAGTGTACGATAAAATATAGTTCAAACTAAACACTTCTACTTCCTTATCCTTTGCAAGACTACAAATGTGTCAGGCAGGGTTCTAAGTGTCTAATTTATTCTCTGGATCATTAGTAGAGAGGCTGACCAAGTAGATGCACTAGACTGGCTATGAATTGTCAGCCAAGTTTCTAGGGCTACCCTGCATTACCTGACCTATAGACTGCTGTTGGTCTGGGCAACGGGTTGCGCAACTTCCCTGTTTTATCTGTGTGATACTATTTTCTTTAAAGTCCACGTGACCTCAAAGTTGTGTCACTCTTTTGCGTGGGAACGATATACCTTGCAAATGAGGTTTTTTTAAAAGTCCTGAAGAACTGTATTACTAAGTGTTAAAGTTATGATTGTTAAATTATTAGAAATTAATTCTTATGGCCCAGAGGACAGCTAGAGCATCACATCAGCCAGGGAAAATTTCCACTCATCATAGCCAATTGTCTAAGACTGAAAATGAGAGAAGAGTAGTTAGACCAATGCTGTCTCTTTCTTAGTCATAATTTTCTGTTCAGTATGGGATTTTCAATACTTTCACGCATACTGAAAAGCTTGTATCCTGAAGAGTTAAAGTATTCTTTGTTTGCTCCTTGCAACATATTTCTTTGTGCTTCAAGACTGAATCAAAATAAAAAGAACTTGGCCTAAAAATGCTGCACTGTGGTTCTGAAGGTTCCACTGTGTTATGGCCCAGCAACAGTGAAATTAAATTCAAAGGCTTTGTCTTGTGGTGAAGTAGTCGTGGCATACACTTGTAAAGAAAACTTCACACTGAAAAGATTTGCATCAGTTATTTTATCATGTCAAATGTATTTATTTATCATGTCATTTAGCATCAGAAATCTCTTGATTTACCTGCCTGTTTGCTGTTCGGTGCTAGATAATGTCTTTCAAATGGTAGACAGAGAGAAGATCCATGTGTGCCTTAGAGATGGCACTACTTGTTTCACAGATGGTATCTGAGCAGAGGATAACCCACAAATAACCCATGGATGTCCACTTTGGAACAGTGGACATCCATAGCTTCTTGCAATCCCTGCCATTTTATTCCAGTATCCAAAACTGAGGTGAGATTTGCTGTTCAGAGTTTGGTTTTATTTTTAAACAGTATTTGCCTAAATAACTTTGAAGTCATGACTTCAGAGAGAAAAAAAAAAAAACAACAAATAATGCACAGCCCTGAAGTAAATCCAGTTATCTTTAGCTTATTCCTGGAGTTTCTTTTTCAGCAAGTTTTCTGGGATCCTGTTTTCTGAGAAGTCTTTTATGTTTTAAATTCTATGTAATTTTGTTTACTGTTGAAAAAATTCAAACCTCGTAGGAATTTTGTAGGATCAAACTCAAGCTCTGTGTGTGTGGGGGGGGAGAAAAGATAATAGTGGATAGAATGGGCCCAGTTCTCATTTATTGCAAAGAAAGAAGCCTCAGGGTAGAAGTAAAGTCAATTTACATTTGCTTTAAGGTCCCTTTAAGCCACCAGACTGGAGTGAAATGATAATGGTGAGCAGTATGAAGCTGACTGCTAGGGTGAATGAGGCCATGGCATCAGGAGGTTCGGCCTTATAAAAGGACTTTAAGGAATGTGATATAGTGTTAAACTGTCCCAGTGTATTACCAGGAACATGTTATTGACTTTTTATGAAATTGCATGAGAGTCAGACTAGGACAGCTTTGAAGAAAGTTAAAGCTTTTTGGGAGGGGTGGTGGGTGGTGGGAGAGGCTATACAGACTTCATGCTCCTAGCATTACACATCACTTTATGAGAATCCTTGCTAAAGTCCTCATGGATTGAGGTACTGCCTACAGCAGTATCACAGAGTAGTTATTTGTCTGTAGCAATAGAAATAGCACACATCACAAGAGAAAACTTACTGTGTGCAGTAAAGAAAAATTCAGCTCAGCTTGTAGCCCCAGGAGTCAGAATTTGGAAATGTCCTGCACAGAACCTCTATCTTATGTACCGTCTTGTGATTATTTCACATAGATGAATGGTATTTGATGGATCATTGATGCTTGTGCCAGCCAAATAATGATCAGAGAGGTATTGAAATTTGCTCTGGGTAAGAGCTTTTGGCTGATTTTCATTAGAGATTTCAAATGACCTGATGTTTTTCTGTCTTGTTAAGCCTAAATACTAGAGCAATCAATTTCCTAATCTTTCTCTTGAAAAAGCTATAATGTACTGCACATACAAATAAAAAGAGAATTTTCACTTCTTTTTAATAAGGTTACTCTCCTGCTGCTCATATTCATACTCTTTGTTGAGAAACATTCACCTCAGAAATTACGCACTGCCTCGGAGTGAATGTTGTGCTATAGCCGTATCATATATTTGTGTGTACTGCTTAAGCTTCCTGTGAAGTAATGTTTTCTGTGAATGAGCAGTACAAATGCTTATCTGATGTAATGACAAAAGAGGCACCTACAATGTTATGATATGACCTGTAATGGATGTGAAAGGTTCCTAGCACTAACAGTGTCTGTGGGACTTCAAATTCAGCTTAAACTATTTGAAAAGAGATATTAATCTAAAGTTTTAGTCATTTGTATCTATAAGCCAGGCTATTATCTTCTATGGTTTGCTCTACTGGTGCCATCAGAAAACCTGATCCTATTGAAATCAGCAGGAGTTTGCAATTAACTCGGACAGAGTCAGAGGACAGGCAGCACACTGAATCTTTTAACTTCTGATTTTCCCTGAGTTTTGAACTCTGTTTGATCAAGAGATGTTTCAGTATGTCCTGTTGTATTTCATCTGCTTTCCATTTCTCTTTAGCTATAAAATCTAAAACTCCTTTGAATACTGTTCTTGGTGTGGACATCAATTGAGCAAGCAAATGGTTCATCCCCTATGTAGCCTATTTGTTTCTGGAAAGTCCCAGCCTGCAGGGCTTTCCCTGGCCTACTATAACACTTTTCTAGTAACAGCCCATCACATATAATAAAGAAACATTGAGGGTTTCTTAAACCTGTATGAGGTGAAGGCACTGTGATTCAATCTAGGTCTCTCTGACTGTAACGTGGATTTATGTGAGAACAGTACAAACTATAATTGGCTGGCTTGTTTTAATGTAACATAGTTCATTTTTCATTTGCTTGGAATATGTCTTTGAAGCGTGCGCACACACACACACACACACAAAGTTGCTCATTGGCCAAAGTCATCTTTGCCTCAATCAGTTTGAACACTAAGAGGCAAAGTTCTGTCACAGCTGTATTGGTAAAGATCTGTCTCAGTTCTTCTGGTAAAAGTGAGCTGTCAAAGCAAAAAGAAAAAAAAAAAAAACAGTGAAGAAATACAGCTGACTGCTATCAGCTTCTGGTGCAGTATCAGTGGGCTTTGTCTCACGAGAGGATTAAAGGCTGTTTGGTAATGAGGTAGTGATGAGCTTAAGAAGAAAACAGAGTAAATACTTTGGGCAACTGATCAATAGTACTGACTGGAAGATACTAAGTGACTTGCATGGAGCAGGCACATCATGAATAATTGGCACATCATCATATACAAATTTGTCTTTGCAATTTAAAAACCATGAGTAACTTAAGATGCTCTGACATGAAGTGAGAGTACTTTTGACCTATTTGTCTATTTTGACCTAATTTGTCTGTTGATGCTGCAGGAGAACTGACAAATTTTCATCTTAGTCTGGAAAAGGCTTTGGTAGAAACACATTCAACAGCTAAAACTTGCCAATGGTATGCTTAGTACAAAGAGGGGAAGAAAGTGCCACACTTCCTTTCCAGCCCTTCTCTTGGTAAGGACCAAAGCTGGCCAGAAGTTTTGATGATAATATAATTCCTTTAACTGGGAATCTGAACCGGGAAGTAACCAAGAAAAACTGCTTAAGGCAGTCCCTATACCATACTCTTTAGATGTAGCATGCCTCCAAACCAGGTCCCCAGGAACCATCTGTGTGAAAATCACTTGTTGGATTTAGGATCAATACCCCCGCTTACTATAAATTGAGATCACCTCTACACGAATTGCTTATATGGTAATGTCAAATATAATGAAGACAAATAAAGAAGCTTGCTGTTTGCACAGCAGGATGTCTGTTTGTTATGTCTGTGCTCGTTAATGGAAAGCTACAATTACAGCCATTTTCCGTTAAGTGTTTTACATAAAGCCCTCATGCTGACTCTGTAAGACTTGCACAACAGGTTTGCCAATAAACAGCATGAGCAAATGTAACTATAATACGTTTTTTTTTCCCAGGGAACAATATTTAAATTATTGACTAGAGAGCTAGTGATGAGTTAAAAGGCAAAGGCACTGTACAGCAGATCAAATTTAAACACAAGAGTCACCATATCCAGGAAGTCAGGTTCCTGTCCCTTTAGATGGCAAGGATACCACTAGTGTGTTTGTGCGCTTCAGAATCTTTGAATATTGAAAGAACAGCTGATTGCTGTTTGTTAGTGGTGAGAAATCTGAAGTTCCATGTGTTTATCTCATTTGTTAGAGCCTTTTGTTGGCTTCAGATCAAGACACTCATAATTTCCGCAACATTTGCCCTGTGTTTTTTGTTCATATGTCTAATGTATATGAAGAAATTTAATCTTCACCTTTTCTGCTGTTGGGGATCTTGATGTGACAGAATTCATGTCATATATCATGACCTTGTAAGCATAATTTTCTAGATTATATCCTTGCGTCGAACCAAATAAGAAATTTCTCTGTGTTTTATCAGAAATACCCACACAACCATTTGCTAGGAGTCTCTACATTTACCTCCACTCCTGGAGTTACCTGATAAAAGTAAAAGTTTGGTATCTCTAGCAAGGGATGAAGCATACATTTTCTTTGTACAGGAGAGGACTACTGAAACTGAGGAATCTTGTATCCAGTTCTAACTGCCTGAGGAGTGTGTGCCCCTCTGGCCTCAAACCTTGTTAATTGCCCATACCTTGATCCTCTTCTCCCTTGGTCTCTCCTAGTGCGGTCTGTCCCCTACCCCTCTCATCGTCTTCTAGTCCCATTCTATTTGCTTACATAGTTCAGACTCTGTTCATTAAACTTCCCATGTTAGAGTAATTCTCATAGTCCAATCACGTAATGTTTTTCTCTCAGAGGACTTCTGAGGTTAATTCCCATCACCCTGTGTTCAGCTCATTGTAGTCTGCTTCTCTGCTTTTGTTTCTCATCCCATCTTTTTTACTTTCTTTGATCTCATAGTTTCTTGCAAGGACTGCCGGAGCTGTTCTCTCTACCTGACCTCTCATTTGTTCTCGATCTCCCCTCCTCTGGAGCCTGATGCAGGGCCTTTTGACCACATAGTCCAGGATCAGTATTCCTTCTGCTTCTGTTTCTCATGTCTTCTGTCTCCATGTTACTTCTGTTCTCTCTTTTTCCACAGGTCTGTTTTCAGGCAGTCCTCCTGACCTGTTCCTTCCCCATTTCCCTCCTGCCCTGTTCTCTTAGATCACTGAAAAGGGAAAGAGTTTTATATTAGAACAAAAAGACCTCAGGGTGGTGAAGATAGAGGGAGTGGAAGAGGGAGAAGAAGAGTTCAAGAAGATGGACCAACACTGAACTCATTGCTTGACTTCAGATACCATCTGTGTATGTCCTAAGCATGTTTACTGCACTGTTACTATTTACTAAATGGTCTGAACTAAAACTCCTTTCCTTCTGGAATTTGGAGGTTCTTACAGGGTGAATCACTGATGAAGCTCAGGATCAGCCAGGCAGAGATGGCAGTGTGTGTTGGTTTAGGTGGGAGATCTGTTCTGCAGCTTTTCTGGGAACAAAGGAGGTGACTGCTGTGGTTCTTCCCAAAGACGTTCTTTATGTTTGTATCCATACTGTAGATCCTGTGTTTTCTTAAAGGAACTGTAGCTATGATGCTGGGGGGATGGAGAGCTGAACAGCAACGGTGAAAAATGGGACAGAAATGTCCATAGCTGCTGGGAACATACTGGGAGTACATGCAGGTTGTGACAGATGTTAAGGGAAAAATGAGAGACAGAGGCCTGGAAATTTACCCTTCTTTTGGGTTTTCACAGTGCAAATCCAATGTCAATCAGAAGCTCATGGCTGCAGGCTAATCATTACTAATGCCTACATCTTTCCAGAATAGTACTGCCCATTGGCAACTGCTGCTGCTTCTCTTCCTTTGGGGTTGCCTCCTCTGTGCCATTTCCTCTGCTCCTTACACTTCCAAGTTACTCCAAACTTTCCTTTGTCCTTGCAATCTGTGGGAGTGTCAAATGGTTTGGGATGAAATCCAGGGTGGAAATAAGGGAAATAGTAGTGACAGTAGGATCTCTGAGGTCATGGAACTGTTTGCCATAAAAAGGAGGGAATGCCTGTCATGAGAGCATGAGAAATCATTGTAGAGGAAAATGCTACAGGGAATAGTAGTGCACCGTCATCAGGATAGATTAGATCAGGGCTAGTAATGACAATGATTTCAGATACTAGTTTTCTTTCCCATACTAGAAGTGCGGATGCCAGTACAATATCATCAAGTGATGTTGCTTACCAGAGAGGCAAGACGCAGCTTGTCTATCTCTCCCCAGTGCCTCTTACAGGTTGATGTGGCACCCAGCACAGAGTTCTGTGTGCTGAGGTTGACACAAAGGAAATCTCATCTCACACAGGTGCTGAGAGTTTGCTTCTCCCATTCCATCACTATTTGAGGCCCACAAAATTCCAAGGAACCTATCAGGAATTTGGTTGATTGCTGGGTGCCATTACCCCCAAAGCTTTCCCTCTAATCAACTCAAGTATCACTACACAATTGCTTTCTATCCACACTACTGGAACAGTGCACTCCTAAGAGCCGTAACATGAGGTGATGGATCAGCAGCAGCAGCTCTAGCTCAGTTTGTTGTTTCCTTTATGATACAGTGCTGCACTTGTTGGCTTGTTCTTAAGGGACATTCAGAAGTAGTAAAAGGGAATTTTTTACATCTCCATTACTAAAGGGGTTATTAACTCAATAGTCTCTCGTAGTCTTCTCTCTCAGCTTATTTGGTCATACAACAGCCAGTGATCTTTTGGCTGATAATCTTTGAATGAGCCTAGTGGGAGAGAGAAGTATTCTCCAAAGCAAAGACTTTAATGGCCCAAAGAACTGCCAACAACTATATTTAAATCTATATATATTGATTACAGAGAGTTCCAAAACTCTTTAAAAAAAAAAAAAAAAGTGATGTGTAGTGTGATGGGCTCCAATTGGTTCTTAGACTTGTGATTGAATCAGAGACATCAAAAGCTGCAAAGCACTTATTACTGCCATTTGAGCTAAAAGGCTGTTGTTTAGTAGTGGGAAATGTATTATTTCACATTTTCTATGGCCCTTGTGCAGAGGGAACATTATTAAAAAAAGCAGTCTGTGCTTTTTCGAAGAAAGTATTATTATCCAATGTACTGTACATAGTGGGGGAAAAAGGTATTCACTTGTTTTATTTCAATGTTGCCAGCATTGTTTCATATTTTATTCAAAGACTGCCCAAACCTCTTCATAAGAGAGAACAGCACAATGTTACCTGATTTTAAAGTAGGGATAAGAAGCGTCTTTGCCGAGTTTTGTCTGCTTTCTTATGAGGTGAAAGGAAGTTTTGACTTGTGTCAAGCAAAGGAGGTGTTTCTTGGGCAAGAGCTCTAATCACTAGAGAGTATAAAGCAGCTGTCCCATTCTCAGATGCAGTCTGGACATGATTTGCATAAGGAACTTGGGCGCCTGATAATTATCTCTTGAAAATACGTCCCTAAAAACCCTGCTAGTGCTGAACATTACCGTCTGTGGAATTGAGCCATAGTTTATATTTTCCTAAAGAAAAGATAATTTTAAATGCCAAAACTGACCGAAGGGAGCTACAGTTTCCTCTCTCATGTCCTCATGTCCTTCCACCTCCACTAACAAGCATTTGTCCTTTTCCAGTCAGCTCTATTCATGATGCATGTGTCTTCTCCTTGCGGTTACACAGCGGGTGCCTGGCTTGAATCCTGGCTTCTACCCAAAATTTTCTTGGATATATTTGTTTGATATGTTGGCAAATGTTAGGAAGCAACATGAAGAATTTAATTCTTTACTGCACAGGACAGAAAGATTCAAGTTTTCACTCCTCTTTGATAGTCTCCGCTGGTCTGTGCACAAGTGATCAAATGAGCAAATTGAAAGATTTCTTTGCAAAACCAGTAGCCCAAAGTAATGTAGGATCTATGGAAGCTCAGACCTTTGCTCATTGCCACTGGTGTCCTCTGCATTCCTTATGTTTTATTTGTGTGTCCTGTTGTGTGTGACCATACAATAGAATAGGAATGATCTTTGAAGAATTGCCACCTGTATGAAAAACAAATCCTTTCATGGTTACCAGATTGCACATTTTAATTATGTGGGGAGTAACAGTCTTTGAAGCTGAATCAAAATGAGGAGTCTACTGCAAGGACAATATTTCTTTAATTATATTTAATTTGCTTTTCTGAGTTAAGTTAATTTTCTTTTCTCATTTAAACACTATGTTTTTCGTAAACCTCCAGGGCTGATACACTCACTGGAGATTGAATTCTCCGTTAACTCAGTCATTCTTATGGCCAGAGGATAGGATTGAGAGAGAAAGCAGCAAATGACAATGTTATTAAGGGTTTGTTCTGTGAGAGCACCTAGAAAAGATGTTCTCATATTCAAGGTCACAAAACCAGAATCGTAAGTGATGTCATGACACCATGCATTAGGGGAAGATGGCCCTTCCCTCAACATGGCAAGGTTTTCAAGCTAGTCAAAATCACAGTGGCAGACTAATGCAGAAACTGCTGGGAATGATCTTGTATACTTGCCTGGTTCCTGTATTTCTCCCTGGATGTTCAAAGTTGGCTAGTGTTGGAGACAGTATATTAGGCTCAGGCTTTGAACAAATCTGAAGTGGCTGTTCTTGCATTCTTTTCTTCTGGAAAATTATTTTCTTGTGTGGTCAATCATTCAGGTTAATTATAAAGTTCTCTTTGGCCTTTAAGTCTCTGAGTCCTACAGTGCTGACGCACATGTCATCCCTAGTGAAGAGAGCAATTCTATCAACTGTCATGTTACTGTTTGGATGTTTATGAATAAGAGCTTGTATATAGAAGGGGAAGAAGAGCTGAAGCTAACTGAGTAAGATGTCAGAGAGGCAGTCAGCAAGAAATGGCAGTTTGCAGTGTGAGACAGATAAAAATGTTGATTAATAATCCAAATGTAAATGAGGTTTTTTACCTCATGAAGCATTCATAAAGGAGGCTGAAGGCAGATGCCTGCAACCTAGGTAGAGTTTGAAAATACGGCAGCAGAAAGTGTTAACCCACTATAGAGTATCAGGCACAGAGTACAGGTGATGATCAAGAGATACGGACTTATGAAGACTGAACTGCTTTAAGTAGAAATTGTTCCATTAATTGCAAAAGACAGAAAAGATGAAGGCATATCTTCTGCAGATCTATTTAATGTCTCTTTTAAAGTATAAAATAGTGTTCTGTGACTGTGAAGAAACCTACGTAGGCGAGTTTTTTAAGAAGGGATACAGAATTGATCCAAGAGGCTGTACAGTGAAGAAGTTAGCTTTACAGTTGGAAAAATAGCAATGACAGAAATGAGGCATAGAATTTGGAGGTAAAATGGTGGTGATTCTTTTAGACTTCTGGACTCAGACATTAATGTCTGACAATTTACAGGTGTCATTCCTTCCACTTTAAAATGAGCAGAATTGTCTAAGTTCCTGTCCTCCATCAATCATCCATCAGGGCAACATGAAACTTTGGCAGAGTCCAGCCCTGTGGTGTCCAGCTGATGCTGTGAATCAACCCTGTGGTGGTATTAGTAATAGCAGAGTGAAGGAACTTCATACGTTCCCTGCAATCCCGAGTCTCAGGCTAGCTCCTTGTAAGGCTTGCTTCCTTCATTCCTGTGTCTGGTGGTTTGGACGTCACCTGTAGTGTGGGAGACTGGCATTTTCTTTCTCACTCTTCCCAAATTTTTCCTCATTTATATAACCACTGTGCCCAGTAGCTAAATACATTCCTTTGTTTGGTCTGCCTGGAAACAAATCTTATCATGACAGTGGTAAACACACATACTTTTTCACAGACGCATAACTCCATAACTTCTATCATTTTGTAAGAGACACTTAGATTTTAAGGATGGCAAGCACAAGCAAGAGAGACCTGAGGTTGGGAGGATGCCTTAACTGTGACTACATTACACGTTGATTTAGGGGAGCCCTTCAGGAGATATTATCACAACCATTTAATGAATTTCCTTCATTATATCCCTTGCTGCTTTTTCTCTGATCAGGATGTCAGCTTCCCTATGAGATCACAGCCCTGTCACCTAGAGTGATAGTGCCTTGGGTTCTTTTCTGCTTAAAATGACTTGCTTGTTCATTTATCTGCTTCTTTTCAGAGTGGCCCTAATTATTTTTATTTGTTTTAAATTCATGTCTTTGAATGAGAATGAATCATTTTGGCTTCTACAATGCTCAGGTCGTTCATTTAGGAAAATCATTTGTTTCCCTCCTTAGTTGAGTTGTTTTGTTAACATGAATAATTCATTTAATCTTATGACCCGCTGATCTGGAGGATGCCATCAAACTGAAAGGTTACCCTCTAAGATAGTAATGATCTAATTGGTCCTTTTAATATTGCATTATGGGTAGTGTAAGTGATTATTCCGTTAGACTAGCAGTGCAGGTATCTGCTCCATTATGACAGGGATCACCTTTATTTTTCCTAAGGGGTCAAGGAAGGGCAAAGCAGGGAGAAGAAAGTGACAAGAAAAACTTAAAAGAAATATACAACATTCAGATGGGATTGTCCTGCCTGAATTACATTATAGAATCATAGAATTGTTTCGATTGGAAAAGACCATCAGAAGATCATCAAGTCCAACCGTTAACCTAGCACTGCCAAGTCCACCACTAAACCATGTCCCTAAGCACCACATCCACACGTCTTTTAAATACCTCCAGGGATGGGGACTCAACCACTTCCCTGGGCAGCCTGTTCCAATGCTTGACCTTTCGGTGAAGAAATTTTTCCTAATATCCAATCTAAACCTTTCCTGGCGCAACTTGAGGCTGTTTCCTCTCATCCTGTCACTTGCTACTTGGGAGAAGAGACCGACCCCCGCCTTGCTACAGCCTCCTTTCAGGTAGTTGTAGAGAGCAATAAGGTCTCCCCTGAACTTCCTTTTCTCCAGGCTAAACAAACCCAGTTCCCTCAGCCTCTCCTCATAAGACTTGTGCTCTAGACCCTTCACCAACTTCGTTGCCCTTCTCTGGACATGCTCCAGCACCTCAATGTCTTTCTTGTAGCGAAGGGCCCAAAGCCGAACACAGTATTCGAGGTGCGGCCTCACCAGTGCCGAGCAGAGGGGGACAATCACTTCCCTAGGCCTGCTGGCCACACTGTTTCTCATACAAGCCAGGATGCTACTGGCCCTCTTGGCCACCTGGGCACACTGCTGGCTCATATTCAGCCGGCTCTTGACCAACACCCCCAGGTCCTTTTCCTCTGGGCAGCTTTCCAGCCACTCCTCCCCAAGCCTGCAGTGTTGCATGGGGTTGTTGTGACCCAAGTGCAGGACCCGGCTCTGAGCCTTGTTGAACCTCATACAATTGGCCTTGGCCCATTGATCCAGCCTGTCCAGATCCCTCTGTAGGGCCTTCCTACCCTCCAGCAGATTGACACTCCCACCCAACTTGGTGTTGTCTGCAACCTTACTGAGGGTGCACTCAATCCCCGTGTCCAGATCATTGATAAAGATATTAAACAGAACAGGCCCCAGTATTGAGCTCTGGGGAACACCACTGTTGTGGTTTAACCCCAGTAGGCAACTGAGCACCACACAGCCGCTCACTCACTGTCCCTCCCCCGCAGTGGGATGTGGGAGAGAATCGGGGGAAAAAAAAAGTAAAACCTGTGGGTTGAGGTAAAGATAGTTTAACAGGACAGCAGAGGAAGAGGAAATAATAATAATAGAATATATAAAACAAGTGATGCACAATGCAATTGCTTACCACCCACTGACTGATGCCCATCCCATCCCCAAGCAGCAATCGCTGTCCCCCGGCCAGCTCCCCCCAGTTTATATACTGAGCATGACATCATACGATATGGCATAGCCCTTTGGCCAGTCTGGGTCAGCTGTCCTGGCTGTGCCCCCTCCCAGCTTCTTGTGCACCAGGCAGAGCATGGGAAGCTGAAAAGTCCTTGACTGGTGTAAGCACAGTGTAAGCAACAACTAAAACATCAGTGTGTAATATCAACATTATTCTCATACTAAATCTAAAATGCAGTGCTATATCAGCTACTGTCCCAGCTGAAACCAGGACAACCACTTGTGACTGGCTGCCAACTGGATTTAACTCCATTCACCACAACTCTTTGGGCCTGGCCTTTCAGCTGTTTTTTTTTACCCAAGAGTACACCTGTCCAAGCCATGAGCAGTCAGTTTCTCCAGGAGAATGCTGTGGGAAAGGGTGTCAAGGGCTTTACTAAAGTCCAGGTAGACAACATCCACAGCCTTTCCCTCATCTACTAAGTGGGTCACCTTGTCATAGAAGGAGATCAGTTCAGTCAAGCAGGACCTGCCTTTCATAAACCCGTGCTGGCTGGGCCTGATCACCTGGTTGTCCTCTACATGCCGTGTGATGGCACTCAGGATGATCTGCTCCATAACCTTCCCTGGCACCGAGGTCAGGCTGACAGGCCTGTAGTTCCCTGGATCCTCCTTCCAATCCTTCTTGTAGATGGGCATCACATTTGCTAACCTCCAGTCAACTGGGACCTCCCCAGTTAGCCAGGACTGCTGAGAGATGATGGAAAGTGGCTTGGTGAGCACTTCCACCAGCTCCCTCAGTACCCTTGGGTGGATCCCATCTGGCCCCATAGACTTGTGTGTGTCTAAGTGGTATAGTAGGTCGCTAACCATTTCCCCTTGAATTATGGAAGCTTCATTCTTCTCCCTGTCTTCCAGCTCAGGGGGCTGCATACCCTGAGAACAGCTGGTCTGACTATTAAAGACTGAGGCAAAGAAGGCATTAAGTACCTCAGCCTTTTCCTCATCCTTTGTCACTATGTTTCCCCCCACATCCAATAAAGGGTGGAGATTCTCCTTAGCCCTCCTTTTGTTGCTAATGTATTTATAGAAACATTTTTAATTGTCTTTTATGGCAGTAGCCAGATTAAGTTCTAGTTGGGCTTTGACCCTTCTAATTTTCTTCCTGCATAACCTCATGACATCCTTGTAGTCCTCCTGAGTTGCCTGCCCCTTCTTCCAAAGGTCATAAACTCTCATTTTTTTAATTTCCTAATGAGATTTTTTTGTAACCAGTGGCAATTAAAACCAACGACTCAGTGCTTGCCTTGATGTTCAGTAGAGTATGGTAATTCAACCAAAACCCACTTGGATGGTAACAGGAAGAGAGGAGAAAAGGAGAGGAGAAAACACAACAGTATTTTGATGCTATTGGCACATAAAGGCTAGAAGGCAAGGAGTTGCGATTGCTTTGGAACTAAAAGTTAGAAGAGTTGCTGAAAAACTTTCCTAAGTGAAATGTCATTAAATGATACCACATGTGGCAAGTAAAAGACAAAGCCCAGCAGGAAAATGATATAAAGGAAGACTGAAAAGAACCTGATTTTTAGTTGTTCAGGTTGTAGAACAAGAACCGAACGCAGATTACATCCTCTTCTTTCTTCTTGCTTGTGCAATATCAACAGGTGTTTTACAGCTCAGTCAAGGGGAAAGAATCCTAAAATCAGCTTGTTTTGTGGGATTGCAAGCTCTGGGCATTTTGAGTGCAGGTAGACTCAGAGTTAACAAATTGGAAGAATACTTCATAGTAAGTTACAGGGAAGTGATAAGATAAAGGGGGTATATTTTTAAAGCTTTAAAAATATTGAACATATTTGATAGGAACAAGTCAAATAGTTATAATGTTCATGTGTCCTGTTTATTTCTGAGTTTCTCCTGTACAGGTTTCACACCAGTATCCATTACACTTCATGTATCACATCAGGAAAGTGAAAAGTAGAGTAGCTCTGTGGCTGTTCAGAGAAGTTTGAGCTGATAACTCTTAATACCACTTAGTTGAAATCCAGTGTGGTTCAAACAAGTTTAATATTCTTCAAGCTGGTGTTTCTTGGTGAGGGGGAAGCAGAATACACATCTTCACCACCTTTAAATGTGACTCTAACCTGTCTCTGTAACAATCAATAGAAATGGGACCTTGTCCATTGATTTTACTAAGAGCTAAATCAGGCCTCGCAGCAAGACTGCTGAACTGAGCAAAACCTGAGAGTAAAGAGGCATTAGCAGAATGCGCCCCCCCCCCCCTTCTGGAAGAGGAGGAAAAACTTATCTGTAACCAGACGAAATCATAATAAGAATAGCAACAAACTGAGTTGTGATTTTTGCAGACATTTTTAGAAAAACAAGATGGTAAGCTCTCTGTCATGATGCTGTCAATGTGGAATGCAAATCAAAATTCAGTGCCCCTTATGGCAGGACAGTGTGACCCAACAAACCATTAGGCTGGTATTCAATTTGCAATAAGGTACAGATGAGGGAAAAAAAAAGGAAACACTATTTCAGATAGGAATCCAGACAGTAGGTTTCAGTTATGTTTCATCCTCAAGGCCTACAAAACCACCTCTAAGTTAGTGAAAAATGGCCTGTCAATTTACTGATGCTGTTAATCATAGTTGTGTTAAATATAACATGACCCGAAAAGAAAATTTTCAACTGCCAATGTCATCAAGTGGTGTAACTTCCTCTGGATGCACTTTTTAAAGTGTAATGAGAAGAAATTGGACTTCTGCCAAAATTTCAGCTCCCTGTTCTGGACCTATATGCTCAGGCAGATCACGTCTTGATGGGACTGCTGGTGAGGGAAAGGCAGCCTGTGTTTCTGGTTTTGCAGCAGGGAAACTGTGCTCAGCTGTGGAGTCTTCATGCCTTTTTTCTACCCACTCTCTAATGAACTGCTACCCAGTGCATCACTGGAACAGTAGAATAATGCGGGTATGAGGTAGACACTGTAGGCAAAAAAAACGCAAGGGGAGACACAGGTAAAGATATATGTATCTGATGTATGTGTCATAAGGCTGATGGCCTTATGGTTTGTTCATTCTTCACATTGACCAAGGTAACTACACAAATTGATTTGGGATGGAGCGTAAGTTGCTAACACCACCAAATGAAAAAGTAAAGGCAAACATAATTAAAGTGTCCTGAGGATTGATGGATGGAGAAAGAAAAGGTTTTTTTCTCCTTCCTTGATAAATATTAGAAAACACCTCTACAGATTTGTTCAGTCAGCTAAGCAACAGGTTATATAATCTAGTAAAACTAGTTCTGGTACTACTGGGGTTGTCTAGTATGTCTACTAACAGTGATGTAGCTGCTAAGATGAAATGCAAGTTGAAATGGAAACAAGTGTTTTCTGTTTTGTTTGTTTGTTTGTTTTTAATTTATTTCAAGCTTTACTTTATGGCTATTTCAAATGTTTCTGTTCATTCACAGTAGTGATTCCAAAGTTAATCATTAGCGATCAAGTGATTTGGAGAGAGCAGAATTATTTGCTTTCTAAATGCCAGTGCTCAAAATAGTCTTGGTTCTCCACCAGAGTAGTTGTTCAGGCTGGGAGGGAGTCAGTGTACTATGGTATGGTGTACCACCAAACATAATGAAGAGCTGTGCAAGGTGTAGCATTGATTCAGACTTAGTATGTTAAAATAGCTGTCCATTGGTTATCTTCAAGTCTTTTTCTTCATCCTCATCTCTTCTATCATGAAATCTTTTTATTCTCTCCACAGAGAAAAACAGAGGACTCCTTCCAGGCAGAGGGAACAGCAAGCAATTTTTATGCTGTTTGAAGGTGGCTTCAGGTTCTGCTGCAGGCTGTCACAGTATGAATGTTGTTGAGCATAGCTAGTAAGGGTGCGCATGGTGAAGCTGCAAAAGGGCCTGGGCCTCAGGCTTCAAAATTACTAAGGAGCCAAGAATGAAGCACATGTGTGAAAAATCACTGCATCCCCAGGCACTCTCCCAGTGACTGCCTTCTTGACTTAGGCAGCAGTACTCACTGTGCCAGTGCTCTGTACGGCCCGAAAAGCAAGGAACATTGTTAGTTGATGATGCTGCACTTGTGTCCAGAAGAGTTTCCACCATTTGAACATCTCTGCATTACCTGCAGTGCTTTTCAAGTAGCCATCTACCAAAAGAAATTCAGGTCTTGCCGCCTCAGCTGAAACAAGTTGTGGCTATTTTGGCCTCTTCATTCTCAGACTTATCACCATGACAGGTCTTCATTAGCTGAGCGATCAGACTTGTATTATTATCTGCAGTAAATGACTGGATGGTTATTGAGATTTCTGTTATATTGTTTAGAATTCAACAGTCTCTGCTGGTGTCAACAGGTGAAGGACCATGAGTGTCCCCTTAGAGCAGCCACGTTTGCACTAAGTATGTTAAAGGCAAGGTAGTACTTAGTAGTTCTCATATTCACAAAGGTTTATATGTTAGTGAGCTCTGAAAGTGGGTTGTTTAGAAAAGAGCAGCAAAATTGTGTCTCTCTCTCTGAAAGGCAAGTGAGAAAGTTCCTTTCAATCTATTTATGCAGGCACTGTACTTTATCAAAACTAATTTTTAATTAATTTCATTGGGAATTGTACATCTATAGGCTAGAACGCGCGGGGAAAGGCACGTAGGAGGTACTTATTTGGAGTAATAAAATCATACACGTGATGATGATTCTGAGACTTTACCTATGAATTAATGACCAAAGAGGAGAAGACTCCTCTGTTTGTCATGATGGAGGAGAGATGAACGGCCTAGTTGTCTGCACTACAGAATACATTGATTCTTGTACCCACTTCTCTTTGACACCTAATGTTCCAGGCTCAGTGGTGAGGCATGCGTTTGTGTACCATACAGGCAAGTGAGGGGTGCAAGGTCACTTTGCTGACTCTCCCCACACTGTTCAATTGCAGGGCAATAAGCCAGGGGTTACTTTTTTTCAGATGGGTGAGTGTAGGATTTTGTTTATGCCTCTGCTTGCCAGAACTGAATCAAAAGCACCTCTTAAGAATGTACACTTAAGTGCGTGACTAAACATTTGCAGAACTGAGACTTTCCTGACTTCTCTCCTCAAGGTACAGATGTTCTTTCCTCACGTTGGAGTCACCCTTTAACAACTTTTTCATCTTGCTATTCAGCTGGCTGCTCTGTGGCTCCTCTAGCTGCTGCTTCAGGTCAAGTGGCGCTGTGAGAGGACAGCCTGTTAGCATCTCAGTGAACACTGCTCTTCCTCCTGCCTTGGAACCCTGCTTCTGTTGTGCTTCTGCCTGAGGAAGTTTGTCTTTGCCTTTTAGCGGTAGAAAGAAATAGATATTTTTACAGAGGGCATGGGATTTGGAAACTCAGGCGCAGACTTTAGAAAGCAGCCTGCTAGCTCCTGGGATCTTCAGACCAGTGCCCGTAAGAAGTAAGCTGTGGAGAAAGGGCGACTTGGAGGCAAGACGTTACTAGAGCTATCTGACAATGCAAGGTGAGGTGCAGAGATGCTAAATGATCAGTTTTGTGTGCTTTAGTGATGCTACTTCTCCCTTGGCTTGTGCAATGATTAGGCTTTTACTAGCGAGCTGTGGAAGAACCCCATTTTGTAGCAGTCAGACCTCTTTCTCCCCCCTCTTGGTGCAGATTTTTGCATGGATGCTGTGGTGCCCCGCTGCCTACTGACAACACTTCTGCAGCGAGATCTGGCTGGTGTCAGGCCTGAGGTGTCCTTAGAAGGCGGCTGGTGGGATTGGGTCCCCTTGGCAAGGTGGGGCATTGCCGTCTCCCACCCTTGACTAGTTCATAATCTTGATTTGAGGCCTCTGAAGGTTCACTTTGCCTCAGGGTTTCTGGGACTTCAGCCAGAGCTGCTGGTTTTGGAACAATTCATTAGCTATAGAGTGGCAATGTTTATTAGGCTTGTAATCTGAGTGGTGTCTGTGTTGTGAACTTGGCCGCCTACCTGTGCTTAAATCTTTTTGAAAGCTAATCTTTCACTTTTTTTTTTTTTTTTTTTAAATGGGATTGGAATTCCAACTTCATGTACTTTGTTTTGAAAAATTCAGTGATAGTTTTACAGGTGATTTCACAAAATCCATCTATCCATCTGCTAATCAGGGCCGCCCATTATACTTGTTAAAGGTAATTATCAGTTGACCTGCAAGGGAGGACTTCTGCTGCAGACAACTGTCTGCCGTGTAAAATTGCTGAGAAATTAATGATGCAGGTTCCTGTAAACAATATTAATAATAACATACATGCAAGTGATCTAAAATTTTAATAAAACCTTCAAGATTTTTCTCAGTAATTTGAGGAATGAGTGGAAGCTGGGCCTACATAAAAGGCTTGATTAGACAATGTTAGCAGCCTTCTAGAACTATCCACGTAATAAAAATAAAATAATAATGTAAATAAATAAAAATAAATATATAAGATAAATAAAACAATAACTTAAATAACTATAATGCATAAAAAGTTATAAAATATAAATATATAAATAAATAAATAGGAAGTAAGTCTTTATATTTCTACTTGTACTACTAGTGCTGCTTCTTACATGGATAAACATGAGGAAAAAAGCTGTAAATTGTTCCAAATGCAGTCCCAACTGCTTCATTAACATTTCTGGGATACATGAAAGTGCAGTGCTTCAGGAAAATGTGCTAAGAGGGAATCTAATTTTTGTAGTAGAAAATGTAAGGAGTGCATGGAAAATAAAGAACAGCCATCAATTTTCTACTTTTGGCAGGCTCCTCAGAGGAAAGTGACATGTTTACTGTGCAGGCCAAATCTTTGCTGGCTCCCAAGACAATTAAAAGAATCTTGAAGGCGAAAACATTAGCCTGCCTAATTAAGATAGCATCATTAAATCAGTGGATATATTCTGATTTGCTGTAGCTCAGAGTCTGGCCCTGCGTGTTGTCTTGCATGCTGTAACCAGGCTTTAGTTTGCTTTATGGAAGCAGAGAGATGGTGCCACAGGAGCAATGTACAGCCAAGGTGCAGCTGTGCTCTTCCTGCTGTGGCCTCAGGAAACCTTTTGGAAGAAATGACAGGCCATTTTCCCTGGGGAATTGCATTGTCTTTAATTGATTTATTACTTATACAAAAATCAGATTCCTTGATATGAATACTGCTCAATTTTAAACTGAGACATCACCTAGTATGTGTTTATTTTTAAATTATCTTTCTTTTGCACTCATTTCACAAATCTCCTATAACCTACTTGCCAGCCAAAGAATGTACATTTAATATTAAAAAAATGTTTTACAGAAAACAAATGACCATATATTGAAGCTTGACTCAAGTCTCTCTTGAGTAGTTAGTACAGAGGTAGCAGGAGGGGGCCTTCAGGACTTCTGCACTTCCTCATGCACAGTTCCAATTTCAGGATTTTCCTATATAGCAGACATAAAAAAAAAAAGGGCATGGAGGGGAGTAAGATCACCTTTTACAAAAGTATTATTAAATCAACGCAATCTGTACTCCTGTTCTCCATTTCATATTTCACGTTTTGTCATTTATGATTCACAACTACTGAAGCGGAAAAATAATTCTAGCAGCACCTTTCTCATCTGTTGCTCCTCTGTAGAGCTAAAAAATAAATAAGTGACAGTACTTTCACTTTATAATTACCCAAAAGACAGCTAAGAGGCGACATCTCCAGGCACATGGAGTGAGTCCGTGGCAGAAAAGATCCCGCAGCATCTAATTCTGAGGTTGCTCGCCTAGATTGAATCATGTCATTTCACAGCCTGGTTTGTCATGGGTATGAGGCATCATTAGCTGATTGGAGTGTAAATTACAAGGTTTCATTATTTTCATTTTTCCTTTGCCTTACTGTAGCACCTAAAACCACCATCCTGAGTGTTTTTAAACACCTATTATACTAGTGTTTTAAACACCTATTATACTAGGGACTGGATAAGTCATTAATAGAAAGGCAGTTTTTACTTAGAACTTGCAAGTCAGCAGTTTCTTACCCTGTATCAGGTGACATGCTCTTTCATAAAAAATATGGAGTAAAAAAACCTCTGTGAAATTTTTGTCTTATTTGCATATAAGGCCAAAACTCAGCTTCACAGAAGAGCTGTTCTCAAGGCTCTCTACAGCTGCAATGTACTTTATGGGGAAGCAAATTCTCGTAAAACCTACCTTAATTTTCCCTCCACAATAGACAAAAACTGGCCTCCATGACCACAGCATTTTGCAGGCAGTTCTGTCACATAATCAAAAAGCTACATAAGATTAAAAAATAAAACAAAATGCAAAACTTTATTGATTTACCATGAAATTCTGCATCATTGAAGCATATAAACACATCTTGAAAAGCCTAACACATGCATAATAGTATTTCTGTAATCCAAACTATCTGATCTAGGGTCTTATTCCTCTGGTAGTGCTGATGTATCCATCCAGTGGGTTTCTCCTAAATGTTTGCCAGTTTGATCTGTTTATTTAGGTAAAACCTTAGCCCTCTGCAATGTTATATTCTTTATTCTGTTTTTGTAAGGTAGCTTTGGATTGTTTTACCTAAGTGTAAAAAAAAAAAAATTGTCTGCTTTTAACATTCTTCAGTCTCAACTTCAGCATTTAGCAGAAAAACTGTATGAAAACATTACATTTCTCTCCTTAGTGAGCTGTTTCCTCAGAGAGCAAGACAGGTCAGTTACCCAGGGCGATGTTATGGCTGAAGCTATTGCTATAGAGCTAACTAAATTGTTGGCAGCCCTGTTGCTTTCATTCATAAGCCTTGTTTCTGTAATGTTTTTAGCTTATCTCATTTCTGTATTTAGGTGTGTTTGTGAAAATGGAGATTTAATGTGATAAACCTTAGAAACTGTACTGTCATGTGCCCAGTATAAATCAGTTGCTAGGGAGTATCAATCTGTTACTGACCTTCAGTCTAATGGCAGCTGTCAGGCTTCCGATCCATGGAAGGTACTTTGAGGAGGACTTAAACTCTGTTGTTTTTTCTTTATCTGTGCTCAGTTTTGTCTTTTCTTGGACCTCCCCAAAAATGCTATGAAAGTGGAGATGGGAACATGATGGGAATGGTTTTGGATATCATGGGAGCCAATAGTGGTGAAGAAAACCAGTATCTTTTCTCTGTGATTTCTTAAATCTGTGGTGACTAGGCTTTCTGAGCAAGCAAAAGCCTTATGTACTCTTAAAGAGGCACCAGAAGGCCAAACAACACACCTTTGGAAAGTGGGTAGAGTGTGACCTGCTGGTTAGACTGGAAAGTTTTGTTCGCCAACATCTATACATAGAGAGTGGGTGACCTCCTCTCACCCTTTCCTAGCTTTCAGGATGGCATGAAACATTAGGACTAACAACCTCCAAGTCTGAAATGTGTGCAGGGTGAAGAATGTCAGCAATACTTTCTGCACTCAGCCACCAGCTCCTGTTCAGTCTGTAGTACATCTGTTAGAAAGGCAGCTGGACATAGCTTAAGGAAATCCCTAGATCCCTAAGTAAATGAATCCAATAGATAATTACCATCACAGCTCATAATTAGTAAGTCACTTCTGCTCTGACATCAATTTGCAAACAATAGATCTTGTTATATCTTTTTTTTTTCCTGACACTGATCTACATTAAAAAAATCTCTTCTATGAGTAAGTAGCTTAGACCATGGTAGCATCATCTTTTTATGTTCCAATTGAAATTTTAAAACTTTCTGTAGTTTTCTGGACTTCTTAATTGCCAATTACTTAATTTTCTACCACCTGCATATCTACCGTTTAACTTTGAAAATATGAACACTTTTAAATTAAAGTCAAGTGCATAAAAAACACTTAGGCTATACTTCGGCTATCTGACTGCCTTTCAACTGTCTCTAAGCCAGCAACTTGCAAAAAGATTGAGAAAGAAAAATATCTGCTACATCTGCTTCTGTTCCCAGATCTTTCAAGTAAGAGTAAGGTTCCCGGGAAGGTGCTTTACTACAAATTACACAAGATATCCTTCATGCTGTGCTGACTACTTCTAATTCTGCTGCTTGCATCTTGCTTTCTCTTTGCCTGATTCCATACTTGTTTGGTGCCACTGTGAAACAGAAATTTGGTTTATTTGCCTCAGACTTTCACAGATCACGGTGAATTCTGCACGAGCTAGGGAAATGACAAGAAGGATAAATTTATCTGATTCCTCTCACTTTTTTCCCCTCTTAATTTTAGGTATGGTTCAAAGTTTCACTTTACACATGCAAAAGATCCTGCTCCTTATTGATACTGCAGTAAGAGTTAATTCAGTTAATGCACTGAGTTAGCAAACCTTTTTTTTGTTTGGTTTAAGTGTGCAGCACGCGGCACTCCTCAGAGCGGTGTGTGCATACTCTGCAGTGATCACAGAACGAGGCAGCAACGGGAGACTCGGAGATGAAGAACCTTAGGCTGTTTTCCCAAGCTGGTCACAGGCCTGTCACAGACACAGCAAGGCAGGAGGCAGTGGGGCTCGTGGGTGCAGGGAGTCGGTGGTGGCCCTGTCCCAGATGAGGGAGGTGCGGAGTGCGCTGCACGGATGGGTTGTGCAGAATACTTATGGGGACACATTAAAAAAAGCAACAGTACGGAAACAGGCAAAGATGGTGCTCTGACATGGCAGAAAATGGTGGTTGGAACAAGAACTGTGTGGCTATGATTCCCGTGACTGCTTTCACTTATCTTAGCTCTCACTGTTTTCAAGGATGAAGGATATCATTTCTCTCTTTGTGTCAGAGAGATCTCAGCTTAACAATTAAAGGCGATTGATTTTTCCATGCAGCCAGGGCTCTAATGTGTCAGATTAATAGGGAATTGATCATAACTAGAAAATATCAGTTAAAAGATTAGCATTAGCGGCTAATAGATGTAAGCAATTTAGAAATGTATTACACTGTGACAATGAGGTCAGCCAGCATAGTTTCATTCAGGAGCTGTGCTAATTTATACCACCCCAAAGATTTGGCTCAAGATACTTAACTCATTATTATTATTATTATTATTATTATTATTATTATTATTATTATTATTATTATTATGTGTAACTGCTTATACTGCACCCAGCTCTCCAGCATGTCTGATTTATCACTCTGTAAGATCTATAGAAAATTATTTTTTTAAAAATGCTTCTGGAGCTATCTGCTCATACTGAAAGGAGAAGGCTGCTTCTCTTGACCAGAACTTCACAGAAGTGTCCATCGTCTGATCTTACAAATCAAGAGGCACAGTAGCTCATATGAAAATAGTAAAAGTATATGACAATGTATATGAGGGAGAGAGGTAGAAGCCACAAGAGACTGAGTCTTGCCGATAGCCTAATATCCAGGGGGATGCACAGGTGACGTCATGCTGGATGTGGCTCACTTACCGCAAGCTTAAGACAAAATGGCTGGAGGGTCCTCTTTTATCATAGCTTATCAGAAGGCCTCTGGCTATAGCAGTGTGTCAAATATGACTTTCTGGAAAAGGCAATGTTGTATTCTTGTTGAGCGAAGACACGCTGTCTCCAATGATATGTGTTAAAGGAAAGGCAAAACTGAGTGATCCGTTCAATGCACAGCCTCTTGCATCCACGTTGTTTACAGTTCTGTTGTCTTGCAACTGACATTATTGCTGGTAGATGGTGTTAGAGATTTAAATGTCATCCTCCGGACCATGTTAAAGAGGATCCAACAGTCCTTTCTGACTACAGATCTCTATAGCTACAAAAGCATATAGTGATGGTGAATGTTTCCCAAGGCCTTAGAGGAGTCACCTGAAAGCACGCATTGGAGCTGTCTCTGCCTCTTCTCGCTTCCCCCACCCCTAAACACTTTTAGGTACCATACAACAACCAGAAGGGTAAAAAAAATGGTTAGATAATTGAGCTAAAACAGTAGTAGTTAATGGGTGATATACTACTTGATGGCTGGGAGCAAGTGAAGTACTGTACTGGGACATTTCCCCTTTAACATTGTCAACAACACAAAGAAGGCAGGTCAGGTTTGCAGATGACACTAAGGGGGACCAATCGTACTGTTGACAACAGGGCTTCCATCTAGAGGGTCCTAGACGGGCTTGGGGGTTGGGCAGACAAACTTTATGAAATTCAACAAGGAGAAACACAAAATCTGGCACCTGGGTAGGAATAATCTCTTGCAGCAACACAAGAAAGGAACTCACTGGCTGGGGAGCAGCTCTGCTGAAAAGGCCATGGGGTCTTGTTAGGCAGTGAGCTGAGCATCAGCCCACAGCGTGTCCTGGCAGTGAAGGCAGCCAACAGCATCCTGGGCTGTATGAGCAGCAGCACAGCCAGTACGTCAACAGAAGGGATTGTCCTCCGCTACACACAATTTGTAGTCTGCATCTAGAATATTGTGTCCAGTTTTGGGCCCCCCAGTACAATGATAAACTGGAGCGAGTTCAGTAAAGGGCCACCAGGATGGCTGGGGGTGAGAGCATAGGCCCTCTGAGGAGAGGCTGAGGCAACTACATTTGTTCAGCCTGGAGAAGAGATGGCTTTGGGGGAACCTGACAGCAGCTCGCCATTACTGATGAGGAGTTTATCTAGAAGATGGGAGCTAGGCCCTTCACAGTGGCTGCATGGTGGGAGACAAAGGACATAGATTGAAATGAGAGGTTAGGGCTGTATATAAGGCAAAACTTTCAGTATAAGGACAGAGGCTGTGCACTCTCCCTCTCCATCCTTGGTGATTTTCAAGACCCAGATGGATAAAGCACTAAGTAACATGGCCTAACCTCATGGCTGACCGTACTTTGTGGAGGAGGTTGGACTAGACAACCTACAGAGGTCTCTCCTTCTTGTCTCTTCAGCATCTCAAAGGACATTGGATAATCTGACAGCTAGAACATTCCTTCTACCCTTTTTTGCTCCTTTGTTATTTGACCAATGCCGTGTGGTCTACAGATAGACAAATCTACTGACCTTACAAGCTATGTACCAAAACCTTCATGAATCTCACTGCCACAGAGACTTTCCGTATGAATTGGAAAAGACAAGAAGTAGTTCACAGGTAAGGGAAGACAGTGGTCCCCAAGGATTATCCAGGAGCCTCCATGTCAACATGGAGCACAAGTCTGGTCCCAGTCCTTTGCATATGACTCAGGATGGCGGATGATGGATGAAATGACAACATATAAACTAAATAATTATTGAAACTACTGGGAGCTCCATGTGGTGTGGTCGCAGGAAGAAGCCATGTGTAAAAGAGACAAGTGGTTAAATTCCCTGAGTTGGGTACAAGCAGTGAAGAAATAGAGTGCTGGACTTTCAAAGGCTTTGGAGAGAGTAAAGAACCAGACTATGCTTACACTGCATAGTGCAGAGACATCAGAAATGCTTCTGAATGACCAAATAATTGTAACAAAAGCACTGTAGGTGTACTGATGTAGCTTTGCAATTTCCACTACCCAAAGGGTCATCTCTGCACGGCAAGGTATTGTGCAGTGTTCACATCCCAGTTTCTTTGGAGCTGGTTTAGAGGTCTCTCACGTAATGCTTTGTTGTTCTGTAAGAACACGCTCTTAGGGAAAAGACTGTGACTTTGAGAAACACATTCAAAATTTGGTGCCAACATGTCTTTTAAAATCAAGAGGCTCAAGGGGACCAGCCGCCATATAATATGTAGTAACAGGCTTTCGGACATTGTTCAGACTATTGTCAATTTATCCTTATGTTTGGTCTACTCAGACCCTATCTCAGCAGAATGCGTAGAGAATACAGTTTGTTATGTAGATGGCAGTCCTTCGGAAAAAGCGCTGTATTTTCTCTAAGTGACCAATGTAATGGGGCCTCCATCCCAGCTGGCCACAGTAAATAGTAATGGTAGTAGTAGTAATAATAATAATAATAATACCTCCTGGTGCCATTAGGGTATTCACCTTATGTAATTTCCTTCATGTATTTTGTTTTTAGCGTAACTCACTGTGATGTTTATGGATTTAAGGATTAATTGGCAAAGTTTGCAGGTTCCTGCACAACAGTTAGGTGCAGAGGTCTCACTTGAGTTCACTGGGAGCTAGGTTCCTAATTGTCTGTATGGCCTTCAAAGCCTCTGATCCTTCTTGACTGCTCTGTGCAAGTAGTGACTGTACCATGCGAACATTTATTCCAAGACGCACTTTCACGCTCTGTTTGGAACTGAAATGGAAGAAATTAAGGTGCGGGATATATACTTTGAGCAACTAGAATACTCTTAGGGGACTGCCTCCTTGTGTCACAAGGAGTGTACTCATCATGTGGCACAGTCAGCAGGGGCAAGAAAGAAGGATGAAACTCTCTGCTTCTCCCCCAGTAACAAGACAACCCATCTTTCTGTCCCTGGCATAATCGATGCTTGATTGCTCCAACATATGCACTAGTTGCCAGTGGTGCTATAAAAATCATACAGTACCTGGGGGCTGCTGAAGTAGAAATCCTGGGGTTCAGCTTATTCCTGCCAAGATTTTGCCTGCAAGTGGGTAGTGGAAGGAAGATCTTCATCCTTTTTTACTGTTGTAGTAGTTTAGAGGGAACAAAAGGCTGGCCGTTTATTCAGAATGCTGGAAAAAGAGTTATGATGGCTGTCGGGGAGGATAAGCTCTTCTCTGTCTCAATAACTTCCAAATCTAATTGGTGGGAATTTAGTAGCATGGATTATGGCACACAGGAAAAAATATAATCATAACAATTGTGATAGCAGTAAAACTGATCCTAAGATGTATACAGTGGGAGTGGAAGCAGATTTTAAACCATTTCTAAGACTGTTGATTTATATGCTGCAATGCAGTTGTATAAAGAATGCAGAGCAGATAGCCCAGTGGCCCAAAACAAGTGTACGTTTGCTCAACTGCTTCATGAAAAATTGCACTTGAACTGAACCTTCACGTAACCTGTTTGAATGCAAGTAGCAAAGGCAGGACTGTGGCATCTAGTGAACTTGCTAGAAGGAACATAGGGAACGCTGTATTTATTTTCTGCCCAGGCAGAGAATCCATGGTTTCTTTCCTCTGACTGGCTTTCTGTGCTGCCAACTGAAGCCCATTGATTTCAGGGTCTTGGGTTTGATTGATTGTTTTCTGTTGTCTATGTGATCTCATGTTAAAAGAAAGAAAGAGGCAGGGTGATTCTGAGCGTATGGGTGGTCACCACAAACACACAGGCTCAGGGTAGAAAGCTGATAAAAATGTCCTATTCAATTGCCTGGAAATCTCTGCCCTGATAATCAGGAAAAGCTACTATCTGAAAAGTCCTCCTAGTACATTCCTGCTGTTGCTACCTTCCTGGAGGCGAGAGACGGCATGTGGTATCAGCATTTTAGCCATTAAGGCAGATCTGGTGAGGATTTTTGTGATGGGAAAATCCTCCCTGACAGAAGTTCCTTTCTATGACATTTCCAACAGAAAAGGACCATCAGTCAGCCCTTAAGGCGCTTCCTGGTTGCATTACTTCGTTCTGAGGAGACCATCTGCTGGCATACCTGAACTGAATAAGTCTAAGATAGTAAAGATGAAAACCCAAAGAAGAGCAGCTCTAGAAAAGTTCTGAATAAGCCGCTGTGAAAAAAACAACAACCAACCAACGCCAAAATCCATGTACTCTCGGAGTATTTGAAGACTGCGGTGGGCTGGCCCAAGCTGGCAGCCAGACTCCCATCCAGCCGCTCACTCACTCCTCCCCACCCCCAGCAGGACAAGGGGGAGAAAATAGGAGTGAGAAAGCTTGTAGGTGAAGGTAAAGACAGGGAGATCACTTACCCATTACTGTTGTGGGTAAAACAGACTCAACTTGGGGAACTTAATTCATTGATGATTAAAATAAATATTTCATTACTGATTCGAGTAGCAGAAAACAAAAAGACAAGCATTAAAACACATAGGAAAAACGCCTTTCCTCCACCCCTTCCCAGGCTCAACTTCACTCCAGGGTGCTCTCCTTCCCCCTTGTTACCGCTGCAGATTACGCTCAGTCCTTTCAGCCAGGCCACAAGCCATGAAAGGGGGAGTGTTGGTTACAGTCAGTACACAGCAATTTCTCTCTGCTGTTTCTTCTCACACTTTTCCTCTGCTTCCAGCACGGGCTCTCCACAGGACACAGTTCCTTCAGGAATATCCATCTGTACAGGTCGTCCATGGGCTGCATGGCAACACCTGCTCCTCCATGGAGCACCTTCTCCTCCTCTGACCTTGGTGTTCCCTCTGCTGTTTCTCATTCTTTTTTCCCTCCTCCTCTGCCTGTCTGAAATTTTCTGCCCTTTCTTAAGTATGTTTTCACAGAGGTGCCACCAGCTTCACCAGCGGGCTCAGGCTGTCCATTGGGTCTGGCTAGAAATGGCTGTGCCCAGCACGGAGCACCTCCTGGTCTCTTCTCAAAGTCGTCACCCCGACAGCTACCCTGCTCCAGCACCTGGCCACCTACAACCAATACATAGGCAAAACCAAAGAAAAAATCAACAGGCCCTCAAAGTCCAGTGCCTGGATAGATACTTGTCAGGCCTCACTGTGATAGCAGGTTCGCTACTGAAAAGTCACCTTGACATCACTTGAACTTCTCACAGTAGTAAACAGCATGTAGTTCTGTTTGTAGCTTTGGGCCCTGGCTTGTTCTAATTTGTGCATCCTCTTAGCCAAGACAGCAGAATGCTAAAACCAAAAAATCTTTAATGTGGAGCATACTGTTCATCCTTGGTTTATGTTCTCCCTTTGCAGTGTAAACTTCTCATGTGCATCTGTTCCATTGCCCCAAGACAGAATTTGTTCGTGATATAAAAAAATGTACATTCAGCTATGGGTAGTGCATCCTCAAGCTGGCTGTTACCTAGAGAGGCTGCCTTTGGCCTTTCGTTCTTCAGGATTTGGTGGAAGAGTGCATGGGGAGAAGGGAAAGATCAGTTGTGATGCATCAGGCTACTTTGCCAGAGTGTTTGGCAGAATATTTAGCTAAGAAACATTCACCATCTGTTTAGCTTTGGAAGGAAGGTGGAGAAAAATAACCTCCTGAAGGTTTTGCTCTTGTAAATATTTTAAAGTGCCCTTCAAACAGTCTTCACCTAAACATATATTAAATGTCTAGCTGATACCAGCTACCCAATAGTATCAAGAACAGATGGCAAGCACTTTGTGTCTTCTCAGCTCTTGTGGCAGTTCAAATGCTCTACTATGCTTACCATATATACCCTTCTCAAGTGTCATTCTGGAATGGGGTTGATGCCTTTGTTTCGCCAATTTGAACTGCTTTGCCAAATGGTCATCTGTTGGGGCCCACTTGCCTATAAGAGGACACTGTTGCAGTTATGAACAGTCTCTTCTAAGGGATTCAGCATCTCTGAGTTTTGACTCTTGTTCTTTTTCTAAATTTTTCTCCAATTCCAGTTCTGTATGATGGGTTAAAATGCAGAACCTTTCTAATATCTTTCATAGTTATTTCTGTCTGGGTGAGTTAACTGAATATCCCAGATCTAGCTGTTGCTAAAAATATGGCTAAATTCCGATTTCCTTCCTTTTAGATGGTTTCCCCTTGATTACAGATAGAAATGAAATGCAGCTTACACCTTTTGCCGTTGGATTTAAACTGACCCATCTGTCATCTTCCATTTTATTGCTATTACTGTGTGGTGCTCAGCAATCAATCAGCTGTCAGCAAAAGAGCTGCTTCAGTTTCTCTGTTTTTTCCTTAGAGCTATGCAAAGCAACAAGAGCTTCTCAGTGTCAAACCTGGGCAGCTTGAGAATTCATCTCAGCTATATTTACCCGCAGATTAGGTAGTAGTAGTAGCATTGTGCAGAAGGCAATTCATTAGAAGTCTTTTTAATGATAGGAGAAATCACTCGTTATAGGCACTCATTTCTCTTCTATGGATGACAAATGGATTTCTGAAAGTATTATCAGCTACAGGCTCAGCTCTTCAATACCTGAAGTTGGGTGAAATGAATCCCATACTTAGGAAATTTCTCTCTTCTCACCTTTGAGAAGCTGAATCCAAAAGGGCACAAGCTACAATTGCACAGCAGTTTGGGTAACAGAATCTGAAGGGAGAAACAGTGAAAGCAGGAATGATGGAGAGGCAGAATGGGGTAAAGAAATGAAAAGCCATAATGGGAACATGTGAAGAAAGAAACAAACCAAAACTGACGGTGATCTTGTGCTATATTTAGGAAAATAGAAAAAAAGGGAAAAAATTATAAGAACAGAATTTAATAGTTCATTTGTTCTAGAAATTTTTGAGCTGCAGTAATTACTTCCAAACTACAGCACTTGGAGGAAAAAAAAGTAAAACTATAGAGCTTCAGAAACCTGGGTCTTAATTCTTAACTTGCAGAGTGGCTGCTTTACAGGAAGTTGTTCTTTAATATAATTCAACCTAATGAGACTGCACCAAGTGTAACTTGAAGTAGAATTTGGTTTATTATTTCCCTAGTTATTGGCTAAGAAAATTGAATGTGGGCAAAGAATCACATCTATCGTTCTTGTGACTTATATCGCAAATTGCCAATTAAAAGAGTGGCAGAGGACCAAAACACGTTTCCTTTCATTCCCAAACACGTCCATTCCACTTATGTTCAGAGACTCAAATTAAACAATACAAGGCAATTTCTTCTTCTTGGTGGCACTGCATAGGATGTAAATCAATATGGAATTTGGCTTTTACTAATCTTCAACTTCTGTCACAGTCTATAGCTAGTGTGCATACACCCAGCATGGCTTAAAAGTAGCTGGCTTGATACAGACAGCTGTGGAGTTGTGACAGCACGGAGTTCTGCACAGCCTAACCACATGAGTATTTACTCATCTTCTCTGACGCCTTTTGCAGTCTGTGAACTTTGTGCTGCTGCTGTTGCACTTCTAATGATACTCCAAGCGAAAACTAATTCACGTGTGAGATGAAGCCACAGAATGACAAGTCACTGCTGACATCCACTAGGGCAAGGCAGAAAAAGGATTTAAAAGAGCTGTGGAGAAACAAATGGTGTTTTCACTTCAAAGCCTCCCTGGTAAAGTTCAGTAACACTGTTGCTTCCAAGATGAAGTGTACTCTTAATCAGCTAAAATCCAGACTGATTGTGTATTTACCTCTTTAGTATAGTATCTGAGCCCTCACAGTCATGAACATTTTTTCCTCTTATCTCTCTCTGTGAGTTAGCTTAGTACTAGTATTCCTGTACTAAATATGGGAAAATGGAGCAGAAAGAGACTGTTTCCAAGGCCGCGTGAGGAAGAGGAACACATGATTTAATTCAGCTTTCCCCGGAGAGTGTCCCGGGACAGAAACCCACATTCGTGTGGGGTTTGTTAGAAATGTGAAAGGCAGCACGGGGTTTCTCAACAAGAATGTAAGTCAGAAAACATTTGCTTTTATCACCTGGACTCATGTAGAGCTAACTTGAGTATCTTCATCTTGAACAGTATAAAAATAAACCTTAGTGACTCCAATCACCAGGCAGTTTTTCCACATTACAGGAGTAGCCTGAGTTAAGAGTCCTCTCATCCGGACATCATTTCCCCGTTATAGTGAGAAGCCATTTGTCATTTCCTTTATGTGAACTGCTACTGTAGTTTAAAAGAGACAATAGCTGTTTAACAAGGATTCTCTCTCGCTTTCCAGACAGATGGTGGGGCCCAGTTCGCACAGGTCTAAGGACATCCCCTGTTCCAGGGGACCTTTTCTGTGCAATAATGGCATATCTTAGTTTACCATAGAGCTCCCCTCTTGTAAGGCCTCTTGATAAGGTGTCTTCAGCCCTACAGAGACAGGGAAAGTAGTAGATAAGGTGATTGTCATCCTTGTATTCTCTTAGGACTATCCTGTTTGCCAAGTATTCAGTTTACAGGTTGCAACATTAACACTGAAAATATGAAAGTCCATTTTTCGTACATACCAGAAGACATACGGCTTGAAGGCTATCAGGTGCAGCCTTGGTTTACACCAGAAATACTTTGTACTCTACCCCGCATCAAAAATCTTTTCTTTCTCAAATGCCTGCAGAAGATGTCAGCAAAATGGGATCTGTACCTGTCAGTTCGTTCTTTCTACCCAGACTTAAGTGACATCAAAACCTGACCGATATTTTATGTTATCATGTGTCTGCACTGCTAGTCTTTAAAAGCTGTATTTTGGATTTTGGTCCACTACCATAATCCCGTATCTGTTTCATTCACAGGTAAGAATTCATTTTCTAATTTCTAATCAAGCCTCTCCCCCACAAAAATAATATATCTGTATATATCATTATCCAGAGAGAGATGAGCCTCACAGCTGAAGAGGCACAAGAGGATTGCTTATACCCTTGATTCTGTGAAATACATTATGTTCAGTAAAATGGTTTCTCATACATCTGTTGCAGAGAGTAATACAGTGCAGCAGGAATTTGTTTAAAATTATGCTCTCGTGCTCAAACCATTCTGTTTGCTGGAGTGCTGCTGTTATCCTTGCAGAAGAGAGAGGGGCAGGATAGCCTTGCTTTTCAGAAACAGTGTGACTGTGGTAGTTAATAATCCCTTTACTGTATAGATTATTACAAGTTATTTTAGATCAGCAGCTAGGAACAAAAGTAAGGCTGACCAAGTTGAAGAGCATTCAGAGACTGTGCATGCTCTGTTCCTAATGATTCGAAATTTGCTCTGTGAAAGAACGCTCTGCTCAAGAGGTTTGTAACACAAGCTGTCAGGTGTCTTTCTCCTTGTTTTTCAGAGCCAGCCTCATAAATTTTAGACCTTGGCACTGTAAAGTTTGGTGGGGTAAATCAGCACAACATCAACAGATTTATCCTTTTTTAAGCCTGCATGCTCTGTACATTCCAGCGGGCTGCTTTTCTGAACAGATTTTACTGGTTCATGCCATGAAAACGTGAAGACTTGATTTTACATCTGTGTGGTACTGACTTCATTAGGTTTGCTGTAGATCTGTGCTGGGGCAAGGAAAATCACAACAACATCACCAAGCCTCATGAGTGGGATTGTCTGTGCACTCATCATCTTATATTTCCAAGTTCCTGTCCAGAAAACCAGATGACTTGTGAGCTGCTGGCACCTAGATTGTTTCACTCTTCAGCGCTTTGTAATACTCAGGCTCCAAGAGTAAATTAAAAGGAGGAAATTCTTTGCTGCATCCAGACTTGACTGAATGTAGCTGGCAGAGGGACTGCCTGGAAGTCAGTTACTGCTTCCTGATCCTGGCTCTCATACTGTTATTGCCTCTTCTCTTTTTCAAGCTCATGATAGACAAGGCCACATTCGTAACCTGAGTGCTGATTTCTACTTGGCAACTTTCTGAAAGCATCTCTTGATGTCTAGAACTTACTGGGGCAGGAGGCTGTTTTTTGAAAAGCCTTTTCTCAGTACTTAAAAGTCTTGCTTAGTACGTCCAAGAGAGGCAGGTTGTGAAAAGCAGACATTGAGAAAAAGGTCAAGAACAACATTATTTTGGTCTAAATATAACTGAAGTGGAAGACTTCTTGTGTTTCAAAACTAGGCAGGAGAAACCAGTCAACAACCAGCCACCACAGGATTTTCCCATTTTTGTGTTTAACCACACCGCCTCTTCGTCCGTATTACACAGCTCATCTGCTGTGTAGGTGATTTTCTAGTGCTATTAACAACTTAGTAGGAAATTGAGGAGCTCAGTGTCAGCTTAAGCCGTGAAAAAGTATCATGTCTCTTCAAAGAAGAAGCAAAGAACAGTTATGTGATTTCATCAATATTCCTAGCCACTTCAAGGATTTAGTTCTAGTGCCCTTTTTGATTAATTTACCATATAATACACACTCTCTTCCTATTTACACACAGTCATTTTTCCAGAGGATTGGCACACTGGAACCTTCATGAGGGAAGCAGCTCTTGTTTCTTGAGTTATCCTCAGGGAATTTACATGCCAGTAAAATGAGAAGGAACAGGTTGCTATTGTTCATTGACAGAGATATTTTGGGTCTTTCATGGAGAAACAGTTCTGAAAGCAGATAACCTTTTCATCTTTTGTTCCAGTTTCAATAGGTAAGCAAGGAAAAACTAGTTATGAACAGATGTAAAGCTAGAGACTGGCAGATCAAAAAGAGCCTCTAGGAGCCCAGTGGGAAGTTTGGATCATTTATAAGATTGTCAAGGCAGGTGTATGTCTCTGTGTGTGTGAGAAATTGAGTGGAAGAGTTTTGCAGAAGTTTGGCACTCGGGACTGACTTTTATATGAGGACAACAGGATTAAGAGACATTTTTGCTCAGCACTTGAGTCATGGTAGCTTCTTATGACCCTGGGGCATTGTGGAGTATGTCATAGCTCAGTATTCGTAATGGGTTAGTGCTCCAGCTGGAAACAGTTATGAATATGAGGTGTGTCATGGCATTCCTTTGAGTCCAAAGGTAGGTTAAGCTATTGAGTTAAATGCGATGGCATTAGTAGAAGGTGGTTCTGCGGAATAGCCTGCAAAAACAATCTTTAAGGCATGAGGATTGCCGTCATATCAGTTTAAGGAAATCACAACCCAGACCTTTCCACAAAAGCAGACCTAGACGTAGTAGTCTGAGAAAAAAATTCACATGCATCTGCAGACAGCTTCATAGAGACACATTCCATCTCGTGCTTCAAAGCTGTAAGTCTGAAGCAAAGCAGGACAATAACATGTGAATAGTGCTCACATTGCAACTAGCCAGTCTGTGTGTCTGTGAATGAAGGTTGTTTTTTTTCTACAACTGTCTAACTCCCTTAAAACTCTTTTTCAAATAATGAGAAAGGGAGAAACCTTTTTAAAAGCACTGGTGACTGCTTACTTTAATGTGATCCTAAAATATCTGGCTCCCTAATGTTCAGTTTATTTTTTGTGTAATTAATATTTGGCAGCACTTGTTGGGAGTGAGCATTGGAATAGCTGTGTAACATATGCAAGTTTATTTTATTTCATTTCCAATTTTTGACGTATGTGTTCGCATTTAGTTATGTTGGTTATGAGTTAGTATCTGCTTCCTCTGATAACAGGGAGTGGACTGAATCGCTTTAAATTAGCACAGCCTCTCAGAGTTCAGTGCCACTTTATTCTTGCTGAGGGTCTGCCCCTGAATTCTAGTGTTATTCTCCCTAGTGTTAATCCATGCAATCTCATCTAATCCAGATCGCTATTAGAACTCTGAACTGAAGCTGTCCTGTCATGCATGATCTTGCCATGCTGTTTGTAAAACAAGCTTTCTACAGAACTTTCCTGAGAATGAAATGGAGAAGCTCAATCCTCTGCAGGGAAGACAGAAATAAAGAAGGAAGCTGGGGCAGCAGTTTTGGAGTAGGTTTTGTTTTGTTATTTTTTTCCTCCTGAGAAGAACTTTGATTTTTTTACATTAAAAGTAAATGGAAGGATTCTGTGTGTTAATTACCTTTCTCCATTAAATATTCCTTCCAAAACAAAGTTCTTAGTTTTTAGGATGACATAGACTGAGTATCAAACATTCTGTGTAATGTCTGTCTGCTCTAGAATCAGTGCTATGTTTTCTACTATATTCAGTTAATACCTAATATTTGCTTACAAATATTGCATCGCTAGCTTTGTGAGTTGTTTAATAGTTTCTATACATAAGCATGGGCATAGTTTATTTATGGGAGGTGGCTGATTTCTAAATCCGTACATTATCAATGGTGGGGAATTTATTGTTTTCTGCAGGTGAAGCATGTTATTAATCAGGTATACAGTGTAAGGCATTTATCATCAGCTCTAAGTCTGGGGGCATACTTTGGACAGTCTGAATTCTCTCTGAACAAGCTTCACCTCTGTTGACTGCACTGAATTATTTTTCTGTAAATTGCATAATTTATGTAGGGTCATGAAATCTGCTAATGCCATTTTTCAATATATGCTGGTACAGCAATGGCTACTGTCTGTGATTTGTAGCCTCTGGAGGGTTGTGGACAACTTCTAAATTGTGACTATTATTTGTTTAAATTGTGGACTAATCCACACCAACATCAAGACCTTTTTCTGAGACCACATAGCCAATTTAGAGTCCATCATTGTCTACATATCACTGAGGTTTCTTTTTAAATTATTTTAATCTGCTGAGCGATCACCAGCCACTCAGTATCATGAGCTACTCTTCTGCAGTCAGTTTCACTATCCTGGATAATTTTGTCTCAGTACTAAACGATCTTATCTCATTATTTACTCCAGGACTGCTTAATAGTATGCTGAACATCACAGATCAAAGCATGGGTGCCATTGATGACCTCCTTAATTTTGAAAATTGATCATGTATTTTATCCTTTTTCAAAGGTTATGATGATCATTTAATAAGTTCTTAATCTAGGGAGGACTATCTTATCCCATGAAAACATAGTGTCTTTAAGAGCACTCAGCAAGGGAATTTCTCAAAGCACTATAGAAGTGCTTATAAACCGTACCAACCAAACCATCTTTATTTAGACACATGCTGACTCCTTCATAGAACTCTAGTTATTTCTGATATAAAGCTACATTCCATAAAGAATTTTGCTGTTCCCCAGTGTATCGCCCTTGTGTCTACTGAACTGATTCTTTATTAGCATTTCCATCAACTTGCCTAACGTGGAAGTCAGACTTCCTGGATGGACTGGTTTCCCAGACCACACACCAAGCTCTTTTTCAAGATGGTTGTCCATCTGTGAATGACTCCTTCCCTTTCAGTTAGTTAACCTGGTTCATGGTTAACAAAGTGTGGTTAATCTTATCCACAAATCAGTTTATCTTGTCTACTATTGAGCAGCGTACAGGGAAACAAGAGCTTGGCAGGCTGATTAGCATTAGAGGAGGAACTTAAAATTATAATATATTCTGGTTCAGTTCTATAGTCTTGTCATATTTCCCCTTGGAATAAATCAGAAGTGTATGCAGCCACTTTTGCCCAGATGCTGCCCTTTGTTATTAATTTATTTTGCAATCTGGTTTTCATTATTTTGGCAGAGATAACACACTATTCTCAGCTGCCTATTTAGGAATCCTTCATGCAAACTCTAACAAGTCTCTGGTGCGTTTTTCTTTTTCCCTGCCTCCTTATTGATCCCTCAGCTCTTCCACTGTTTCAATGGATCATCGTTTTTTGTGTCTCTATTCCCAGAGATGGAAAAATGCAGGTAATGCCTGAGACTATAAGTATCCCCTTTGCTGCCTTCTCTGCTCTTGTTTGTTTAGACCAAGGAACAGCTTGAAAATTAATACATTTGAGAGTCACTACCAGTCTCGAAGACTCAAACCTGACTACTAAAATGGGCCCAGAGCAAAAATTCAGGCTAGAACTTCAAAGCTGATTTGTCATTGGGCCAAAATACAACTGCAACCTCAACCTAACACATATATGAGGAAGTTAAGGTAGAGATTTTCATGTTTAGAGTTTATACCTGCAGGTTCAAAGAAAGGTGCAGTGTGTAACTCTGCTCTTCCAGATGGCTAGCATCTCACAGTCTTCGTTTTCCTCCCAGATTCCCTTATACCTGAGTAAGTTTAGCTGGGTTATTCTTCTCCCGTTGTGCTCATGGCAACTCTACTAGTTGTGGGTTGGAAGTATGCATCTTCTTTCCGTGATCCTGTGTGCCAGCTGGTCAGTGCAAGGAAGTCAGGGTCCTTGCTGCCTGTTTCAATGCACTACCCATTTGCCCATGGCTAAATGAGTTAGCAAATGGCTAATTAAAACATCTCTGAGCATCTGATTGAAATCATCACCCCGCAAAAAAAGAGCACATGCAAGAGACCATCTGCAATAACCCCATTCATTTCTTTGCAGAAGTTATTCGTTCCAATGAGGACTGCCAGTGCTTTCAGTGGTTTGAGCTTATCTGGTGATTTTGCGCAGAGGCAGGAAGCCGTGCATGTTCCGTCCCACCAGCTGAGCCATGGGAGTGAAAACGCTCAGCTGGGAATGCTGAGTGGGGCTGAGCACCTGCCAAAGGTACTAACGGTATCAGCTGGATCGAGGGGATGTCTAGCTCTGCCCTCAGATACACACTGTTCAAAGCTGAGAGCTTGTCTCTGCTCTCACTTGCACCCGTGTGAACTGGCAGAGCTTTCACTAAAGCCAGTACAAAACTGGGACAGCCAGATGAGAGCCAGGCCCTGACAAAGTGTGCACTGTACGCAGCTGCTGCCAAGGACAGCCAATCCTCTCTAGTCTGTTACAGTCCAACATGAGCAAACTTAATAAGCAGAAAAAATCTGTATAAAATTTTAACAAGAAAAATAACTGTTATTGTAAAGTCTAAAGTTTTTACGTTGCTTTAAAAACAGCATGCATAGGTGTAAAACCCCATTTCTCCCTATGCATTAGTGCTATTTTATGTATTTAACAATACAGCTTTCATGACAGTAGTTAATCTATTTTGTGCAATAAACTGTCCTCCTAATGTGATGCAATCAGAACTAATTACTTTTCCATGGGATACAATCAATATTTGCAAGTCAGTACTGCTAAATCATTCCTCCCACAAATGGTAATGGGGAAGCAGATCACAAAACAGAGAATCCTTCTTCAAGAGAAAATAAAGCTTTGTGAAAAACAGAACATTTTCTTCTGGTCTGTAGTGAATTATAATCTTGAGGTGAAAATAGACTGCAGGCCAGGCCACTTTAGACTTCAGATACTATATTCCTGGAGAACTGATGCATTTCAAGTAACATCCTGCTTCTGGAAGGCAAGACATGGTGAACTATTTAAAACAGGCCAGCACCTTTGAAAATCATGTATCACTTTTGAAAATATATGGCCTTGTTTTTAAACTTTGGAAAAAAACCAACAACAGAGGAATCTGCAGAGTTGTTTCCCATGAGGATTGTTCAAAGACCAAGATACACAGGACATCACTAGTCACTGGATAGCCTTTTGCCAGAAGCACCTAAAGGCTTCTAGACCTCTAAGAAGTGATGATTCTGCCTACCGTGCTCCAGTGAGCTTCCCCTCAAGCCTCTCCTGCACCCCTGCAAGTACATCCATGCGCAGAACATCGGACACAATGAAAATCTCTTTCCTGACGTTTATCTTCTCGGGAAACAACTAGAGGTGCACTGCAGAGAGGAGGCCTTAGGAGCACTGATTTTTAGTAATGATGTCTTCAAAGAAAATGGAAGTATGTAACACAGCTCATGATAGGCATAGTAGAGATATCATTGCCCATTGTTTGAGAGACTGAAACCTGCTTCAGTTTGGGCAGTCACTCTGTACCTTTGTCTCACAGAGAATGAGGCCTTATTCTGTAGCAGCTAAGAGAAACTCTCCCCTAGGTTCAGGGAACAGATGCCATAGTCACTTGACTCTAATACCCTGAGCTCTCTTACCGGTGAAAAACTAAAAGGCATCAATAAATGGTCCTTAGTTCTTTTTAATGTTATAAAGGGCTATAGGAAGATTATAAGGCATTACTACATAGAGCAGAGTATATTGTAAGATGCATCATCTCTCCATTTCCCTTTTGAAAAAGAGTTGCTTTTCTATAGCAACCTTTCAATTCAATCACTAAATTGTTTCAAATAGCATATCTTAATCCTGCAGTGGGTGTAATAAATCAGAAAGTACAGAGAAAACAAAGTCGTGCCAGCCTATTTAAAAAAATGTACCTGTGACAATATTGAAAAAAAGTATTTAATTGAATCCTGAACTTCCCGTATCAATAGGGACAGCTACAATGTAGTACCATTGATCAACCTGTGATCCAGAATGAGGAAGAAATTTACTACCATGGCCTTCTCTTCCCGGCCCATTAATTTCACAAACTGTCATCAGCTGTTTATGGCAGCCTAATGTCAACATGCATCTCGTTCAAGACAGCAAAGCAAATGGTCAAATATCAATGAAGATTAGGGTAAGGACATGCACTGCTTAGTGTTTACAAAAATCTCATCAAGACATCTTTAAAAAAAAGCCAACCCCCACATTTCCAAAGAACACACCAATATAGACGTACACGGCATCATGGCTCTTGATGTCAATGATCCCTTCACAATATAAAACCTCAACTTTAAACACCTCATTAAAAACAAACAGTCTCATTCAGGGGAGTTGAAGAGGATTGAGCCAAACTGCCCAAAGCCATTAAGCAGTAAATGCTGGCATATATTGTCTTTCCTTTTCAGATTATAAGATCTACATACTAAATCATTTTGTTTTGGCATTAGCCTTTAGCTTTCCTGTCTTCAAATCCACCTGTGTAAAAGGGGACTGGATTTTCTGTGGATTTTCTAGCCTTCTATTTGGTCCTGACTAATGGACTACCAGAAAAAAAATGGACTTCTCTGCAGAACAGATCCTTAGGTGTATTGTCATAATGACGAAGAGGCTTGCTATAAATCTAAGCACTGACCTTGCTAGAGTGTGTCTGCGTGTGTTGGTGTGCGAGTGTGCACAAGATCACATTGTTGTACAGAGCTTACTGTAAAATTGAGGCCTAAGGTCCAAGTTGTCTGATATGTCATACATTTGTACTCAATTAATGAGCACATGTAGGCATAAATAAGGATAGAAGTCAGGCTGGTATTATTATATTTTAAATTAAAAATTTTTAAAAGTGAGACAGTAGTTCTTTCAGTAGAGAAAACTGTTGGAGAAATCTAAAGCATACACAGTAGCAAGCTATCCCCAAGGAATAAAGTTTCTTAAAAAATTCTGTAGCAGTTCTTTTTAATCTTCGTAACTCGTGGTCCTCTAAACACTTTGTAGAAGTGATGCGGGTTTCTTTACATTTCCTATGTGTAACTTACTTTAGAAAACCTGGGAGTTTGCTTTTCTTTTCTCTTCATGACTTACCATTTGTCATCTCTGTCTGCTGTATCTGTAATTCTCTATTTTTCTATTGAATCTTTTTTGGAAGTGGGGTAATCAAAACTAAATATTGTATTAAAGTATGGGGAAAACCCAGATTTACACTGTGGTATGTAATGCTGTTTTCTGTTTTCTTCTTGGTTCCTTTCTAATAACTTATCATATTCTACTTGCTTTTTGAACACCAAAGAGAGTTTTAAGAAGATTAGTGTTTTTCACCATTTCTTTAAAAGAGCTAGAGCTCATCCAGTGGAATTATAAAAGCAGCAAATTTAAAACAAATCAGAGGAAGAAGTTTTTAATATATCAAGTAGTTACACTGTGTAACTCAGAGTTCCAAGATGTCAGAGAAGCTATAAATACAAATAGATTCTCATAGAGCACAAAACTATGGTGATTATTGAAGAATACAGGATGCAAATTTGTCTCAGAAAGTTCCTGAACTTCTGATTGCTGGAAACTGGGAGAGTGTTACAGATAAAAGACTTGTACTTATTCCTAACCAGCTGCTACCAGCCACGATCAGAGAAAGAATATAGAACTCACCAGGTTGTGGCCCAGTCTAGTGTACCTGTTCTTATAGACAGCACATTAGACAATTTTCAAGGGTTGGGGGTGTTCTTTGTTGTTGTTTGTCTTGTGGTTTGTTTTTTTTTTCTAATTAGGAATTTGAGATAATTAAAACAAACAGTTCAAGGCAATGGAAATGGGGAGACAATGCCCTTAACCATGCAACATGGTATAAAACTTCTAGGGGCATGTTAAACAATTTAAATAAATACAATAGTAACATGTTAAAATGTACACAGGTAATTGAAAGCCAAGACCTAAAATTTTGCTCCATTTGTTTGGATAGAGTTTGCAACAACTAGAGAATGGAACCTGCATTTGCTTTCAGGTAAAAGACTACAGGATGTTCCCAAGGGAGAAAGCACTGGCACCGTGACCATTCCTTCCGTTCATGAGGGAGGGAGAAGCTGCAGTCTCGACTGAATAATTGATGGCGTTGTCCACAATGTGCCTAAGGTAACTGAGGACAGGGTCAATACAACACTTTCTTTCAGCAGGCCCCACCACCTGTGGGCTCACCATACCTTACCTATAAGTTATAGCAGTTGTCTCTGGTGGGAATCCAAATGGAAACATTGCAGTTGTGTCATAAAATACCCTCAAGGAGAGAAGAGTTCAGACTAGGACAAACTACTTCTTTCTTCAAAGTTTAAGCTAGGATAATTTTTACCTCTTTGATTGGGTCATTATTCAAAGTGCAAAAAGAGGTAAGAAATAATTTTAATGAAGAAAAAAAAAAAAGGAATGCCAAGCATGAATTTGTACAATGAAATTTCCCCCAAAAGGGAAATTCCCCCAAAGTCACAGCACCCTATGCCTTGTTTTGTTCTGCTGAATAAGATCCCTTCTATTTCTGCCATCCAGATTTCCTGGAATTAAGGGTTATCTTTGTGTTAACAGGGGTGTCACTGGAGGTGAAGTTATGTAGAAGAGCAAAGTGTGAATGCTGATAAGCATTTTCCATTTCATTCCCTTTCAGTAGAAAAACACCTGTGAAATCTGGAGGACAAGTCAAAATAACAAGAGGTTTCTGAAAGGAGCACCAGGGGATATTTGCAGCAAACCCTGCCAGTCTGTGCTGTAATCCAATTTATCATGGGCAAGTAGCGTAGATAGTGGAGAAAGAGGTAAAAAATACTACAGACAGTACAATAAATAGAGTTTGTGTGGCAACTCCACAGCCATTATACAGCTCTTTATTTTTAAAGTCTGCATAACTTACAAAAAGATCCTTCTCAAGGCCAAGACTTTCTGTGGTCTGGAGGCTTATTTTGTGTGGAATGCATGAACTAGAACTACACCCATAAGGAAGTTGTGTTTTCTCCCACAAGAGCCCTCGTGTAGTTCTCAGTAGTCACTGAGAGCGGAATTGAGCCATAAGCCACTAAACACGCACTGGAGATTGAGTTGTGTTACGGAAAACGCATCGTCTTCCCCCAGCTGACAAAATGTCCCTGCAGCCTGGAGCAGGGAATAAGGAGAGGCTCCTGGCAGGGGATCAGCTGGGAAACTGCAAGCAGCACAGGAACATTTGATCCCTGCAGTTTTACCCGCAGTGCTGTGGTTTTGTTTGTCAACAGCATGAGCTCCTGCCTAGAAAAACCCAGGAGACTAACGCCTGCACATGGTCGTTCAGGTTTTCGGTGGGCTTGATCCCTTCCTGAGGTGCCCATCTTGCTCACTGACCATGGAGTGCCTATCAAATCACTCAGCTGTTGTCTCAGGTGCCTCAGTCACATGCTCCTCTGTAGATGAGATGAATCTAGCCAAGCTTTCAGGATGCTTACAAATCAGAATGAACAATCAAAATCAGTAGCAAAATAAATGGATTGTAGTAAAAGTACATAGGCCTTGCAGAAATCTCACTGTAGTTTGTTTGGAAATTGCTTCTGTTTCAAAGCATATTCCCAACCCATTCATTTTTATTATATGTTCCCACCTGCTTGATTTGTTCATCTTAAAATAAAATAAAAAAGCAGCAGAAAGAAATAATGTTAGCAACACTATAGATATTTCTGCTGGGTAAGTCTAATAAGAATCATGTTTGCAGTTTTCCCCAAAGCCAAAGCAATCTGTTTGACAGTGGTATTATCAGCAGTTAGGGAGAGTGATACCTCTGCCAAATGCCTATGTTTTTTTTAATATTTAAACAGACTGCGGATTCCAAAGAAATGAAATTGAACTGCATCTGCACCCAGGGTACATACACATGTACTGGGAGCAGCACTCAACCTGCGTGGAGTGTCTGCGCTTTCGTAAGGATTTGGACTTGGCCATGAGTGTTGCTTGCCAGGCACGTTGGTATAAATGAATAAGAGAGGAGTTCTTTGCTCTATTTGCAGGGCCAGCACAGGATTTGCCACCTGAAAGCACTGGGTTTTTTCCTCAAGCTGGTTCTTTTGGTGGAAGTTCGGAAACCTGCAGTGTTTCAGCAGTATCTATTTCCTGTCAAGAGGCTGCTAACAAACTACCCAAAGTAGAAATGGTTAGAATTCCTGAGGTGTTTCTGCTTTTCTGGACAGATAATGAAGCGGGCCTAATCCCACATGCATTGCTGGTGCAAGCACTCCCGTTGATGCAAACAGAGTATGTGCAAGAGCAGGGGTGAGCAGAGTTTGGAACCTGTGGTACACGTATGAGGGAGATGTCAAGTCAGAGAAAGAAGGCAGAAATTTCAGGGGTATGAGAATTTATAAAAGCATGTAGGAATGGCAAGAGCACAGTCATATGTCAAAGATTGTGGCTTAGGGTATCCTGCCTCTTCCCTGTCCCTGGACTTGGCATCATGTATTTAAGGAATTTGCTTTAGTAAAGGTTGTAACAAGGCTGTTGCATGTTTGATTATAATGCATGGAAATTACCACCTTCTTAACACCTACAGAATTTGCTGGAGTCAGACCATCTTTATAAACATTTCTATGCTTTCTTAAAGAATTCTGGAGGGGAGCTGCCACAACCCTGCTGAGTCTCAACATCACCTAAAATTCCAGAGCAAAAGTATCCTTGTATTCTAGAACTTTCCTTGATGGATTATTTTTCTCCCTTTTTCTATTCTTGCTTTTATATTTTTCCAGACTGTCAGGTTCAGATTTGAGGGACCATGTCTTTTCTGGTATCCCACTTCCCTTGAAGAGTTCCTGTTATCACAATTTATTCCAACCAGCAACAAAACCAGGCATCTGCTCCCTCCTGCATGGGTTACATCACCTGAGTGGGAACCTCTAAATCCTTCCTGTGGTATCCATTGTGTAGACCAAGCGATATTCTCTGCTAGGGCCTCTGAAATTCGCTCATGTTGATGCAGAAGCTCTGTCCTGAGAAATTCAGACTTACAGAAAAATGTTAGTGTTTACCCTGCCAGGTAACAGCCTAGTGATTGAAGCTGTAGAGTTATTGGGGTTGTATTGGTCTTTCCTTGCCAACTTTGTTTTCTTTATTCAGTTTGTTTGACAGAAGAGCAAACACACGGACTGTTTCTGGTCACAGTCCAAAAACACGAGACAAGATGCAGAGGGAGTTTTTATTCTTCCAAAATGTCTGCTGAAGGTATGGGCAATCCCTCAGCAAGATTATTTCATCACTAGTTGATTGCTGTTATTAATCTCTATTAAGGTCATTATTTCCAAAGGGATCAAGTGGTGATAAATCTCCACTGACTTCAAAAAGAGCAGAGTGCTAGTTCTCTTGAAAAGCTTGACCTAACCTAGGAGATTAAAAATGGTCAAATTAGCAATTCGATGCTGTCTTTTCTGAAAAGCTAATTTCAATAAGATTAAACTATTGCTCCAGAAGAGACCTCCATTATGACAGGATGTATGTTCACATACAGATATACATGTGTATGCTTTGCATTCCCCAGCTGCACTTGGCTACAAAACAGGAATGGCTCCAGTGAGACAGTGCAGTCCAGGCAGTAGACCTAGGGAGGAATGGGTCTGTGTCCTCATATGGAGAAGGCCACTAAAGATCTAGGATAAGAAAAGCTATGGGAGGAGAAACACAGAGAAAAGAAAACATGTGGTAGAAAGCATCTCAGAGAAACTGCAAAGACAGTGAGGAATAGCTGGTTCATATGAGGTCCCAAAGCTGGAATTCAAGGCAGAAATTGCCCTGGATTTCCCTGTGTTTGTTTTGTTTGTTTGTTTGTTTGTTTTTCCCCTGGAGAAAAAAGGGTTAAAATCTTGTAAGTTTTAGATTAAGAAAGTCCCAAGACTCAGCCTGTAGGTTCTGAGGTGTACCCTAGAAAGGGAGGTTTCCTTCAGTGTATAATCATAGCTGTTAGGTGACCTGCTGTACTATCTGGCCATGCAGGCACCACAGGCATTGGTACTGCTGAATCTTCTTATCAGGGTCTCTTGTACACTGTGTTGAATACATCTGTGGGGGCAGGGGAAAAAGGACCTTCTCTGCATCGTGCCAGACATCAGCTAGAAACTGGTCAGAGACTCACAGAATGGCTGAGGTGGACAGAGACCTCTGGAAATCATCTAGTCCAACACCTCTGCTCAAACCAGTGTCAGCTAGAGCAGGTTGCTCAGAGCCGTAGCCAGTCAGGTTTTGAATATCTCAAAGGATTAAGACTCTACAACTTCTATGGGCAACCTGTGACAGGTTTTGATGACTCTCACAGTAAAAAAGTTTTTTCTTATGTTTAAGTTGCATTTCCTGTCCATTTCAATGAGATGGGAGCCTCACTGGACTGATTTGTTGCTAAAGTTAAACAGGTTCCTGGCCATTGTAAAAGGCCAAGGTAATAATACCTGCCTATCAAGTGACAAATTCTGTCTGAGATGGTGTAGCAAAAGAAAAAGCCATTCTTCCTCAAGGGTGCATGCTCTCATGACAGGCTTGACAAATATAAGTATTTTATAATAAATGAGCTGTCCATACCCATTCAGTGGATTTGTATGTGGCACTTGTGAATTTAATCACTTTCACCTGGTATTTAATGATTTTCACCTTGTGGAAGATCTAATTTCGCTGTGCTGTTGTTGAAATCATGGTGTAAACAAAGCAAATTAGTCACTGTACAATAACTGTTCTGCTCTAAGATGGACATGGATCTCTAAATGGCATGTGAATTCAAAGATTTACAGTCAGATGAATTTTCAGTGGTTTGTAAATAACTAGGGTAGAATTAAGTCAGTTCTCTGAGACTATGGATACTATCTTTGTGAATTAATTATCTTATCCTTACTACTAATTGATCAACATTTGATTTCTCAGTGATCACTTTCACTTGACATCTTCCTAAGTAGTAGTTTTACAGAGAAGGAGGTGAAAGTCTAGCTGTCATTTCTGGTAGCAGATGTAAGGAAAGATTTAAAATAGCATTAGTAACTGACTTTTTTTTTTCCTTATTCATAATTTTTCTTCTGAGCTTCCAGCTTTATTGCTTATGATTTCGGTTTTGGGGTTTTTTTCATTTGCTTCTCTGCCTTGTTAAATCTAATTTCTTAAAATACAGTTCCGTGTTTTCTGTGGTCTGGAGCTGAGTTAATGCAATTGCAATATTTTGACATTTTCTGATTTCATTTCTTTTCAGATTGGACAGAAAAAAATCGGTAATATACTACTAGTAAACACTAGCTCAAGATGGCCCAGCTGATCAAATATGGTTGTTAAACCACTGAGACTGAATTAACTGGATCTGAGCAGCTACTTTCTCTTAACAGGTGGAAAATGTCACAGTTTCAATCAGGGAAAAGAGCATAGAATCGTAGAATCATTTAGGTTGGCAAAGACCCTCAAGATCATCGAGTCCAACTGCAAACCTAACACTGCCAAGTCCACCACTAAACCGTGTCCCTAAGCACCACATCTACACATGTTTTAAATACCTCCAGGGATGGGGACTCTACCGCATCCCTGGGCAGCCTGTTCCAATGCTTGACAACCCTTTCAGTGAAAAAATTTTTCCTAATATTCAATCTAAACCTCCCCTGGTGCGACTTGAGGCTGTTTCCTCTCATCCTCTCACTTGCTACTTGGGAGAAGAGACTGACCCCCACGTTGCTACAGCCTCCTTTCAGGTAGTTGCAGAGAGCAATAAGGTCTCCCCTGAACTTCCTTTTCTCCAGGCTAAACAAACCCAGTTCCCTCAGCCTCTCCTCATAAGACTTGTGCTCTAGACCCTTCACCAGCCTTGTTGCCCTTCTCTGGACATGCTCCAGCACCTCAATGTCTTTCTAGTAGCGAAGGGCCCAAAGCTGAACACAGTATTCGAGGTGCGGCCTCACCAGTGCCGAGTAGAGGGGGACAATCACTTCCCTAGGCCTGCTGGCCACACTGTTTCTCATACAAGCCAGGATGCTACTGGCCCTCTTGGCCACCTGGGCACACTGCTGGCTCATGTTCTGCCGGCTCTTGACCAACACCCCCAGGTCCTTTTCCCCTGGGCAGCTTTCCAGCCACTCCTCCCCAAGCCTGTAGCGTTGCATGGGATTGTTGTGACCCAAGTGCAGGACCCGGCACTGAGCCTTGTTGAACCTCACACAGTTGGCCTTGGCCCATTGATCCAGCCTGTCCAGATCCCTCTGTAGGGCCTTCCTACCCTCCAGCAGATCGACACTCCCACCCAACTTGGTGTTGTCTGCAAACTTGCTGAGGGTGCACTCGATCCCCATGTCCAGATTTAAAGATATTAAACAGAACTGGCCCCAATACTGAGCCCTGGGGAACACCACTTGTGACCGGCTGCCAGCTGGATTTAACTCCATTCACAACTCTTTGGGCCCGGCCATCCAGCCAGTTTTTTACCCAGCAAAGAGTATGCCTGTCCATGCCATGAGCAGCCAGTTTCTCCAGGAGAATGCTGTGGGAAAGGGTGTCAAAGGCTTTACTAAAGTCTAGGTAGACAACATCCATGTATTGCATTCCATGGAGTGATGAATCTGGGAATATCCAGAGTAGAGAAGTTGATATAAATCTTGTCCAGACTTCCTGTGGTCTTAGAAGTGGGACCCGAGATATGACTAGGGACCAAGTTCCAGTGCTGGCGCTTCTTGACACCTTACCAGAAACCTCACCTTTTATCTTAACTGAGAATTATTCCAGCATTCATTTAAAATACTTTAAATACCTCTAAGCTTTGAGACGGTGGAGAAGAACTAAAGAAATGTGGGTGGCATAAGGACATCCTGAAAGCCCAGAAGCACAATGCAAATAAACTTCACAACAGCATAAATAAGTATGTGCTGCTTTGGGTTTCAGTTGTGCCATTATTTTGTCTCAGGCCTGATACGCAATTCTTTTTAATGACTGCATTGTCAATAGCACTATCTCTTGCGATGTTTCTGGCATTTTTCCATACCAGAGGAGTCCAGCTTTGGGATTGCATCCTGTTCCCATTTTAGACCCTGTGGACCTCAGTGGGCATTGAATCAAACCCTTTCCTTCAAAATCCAGAAAGGGGGTGGGGGGAAGAGTCCAGGCCTCTAAGGCATGTAATAGCTAACCCCATCCCATTGATATCAATGGGAACTGAATGCAGACATATCGTGATTTGTATCAATAGACACATCATTGAAGGAAGAAGGATATTTCTGGCTCAGTTTCATTTTCTGTTGTTGAGCAATTCAGGGTGCACATGAATTTACTCAAACTATTTTTCTGGTTCTTACAGTTCAGAGTTTGGAATTGGCCTTGCCGTGAAAAATGATGGAGTTGCATCATCCCATTGAAGCAGGAGTAGCTGTGCTGCCTCTGATCTCCTGGGTACGCAGAGAAGGCAAAGAGCATTCCTTCATTGTCCTGGCCTATGGCTGCAAGGCAGCAAAGGCAGAACTCTTCTTTCTGAAGATTTTCTTAAGGTATTCTTAAGAATGCCTTTCTTAAAGTCTCACACAGAACTGACGCTTTTGCACACTGCTTAAAGGAAGAGAAGACTTCACATGCCTACTTAGTGTGTACACATAAGACCTTACTGCATTTTTTAATTCTTAATATCTTTGAACAACCCAACTGCTACAAGAAAAATCTGATAATTACATTTTACATTTCTACCTTGAGGTCTTTTGCTAGGTAATTAAGCTAAATAACTCTGAGCTAGAGTAAAATCTACTCAGTTCTGTTTGGTAGTAGTAACAAGGGATTGTGTTCAATGAAAAGATCAGCAATCCCGGCTAGAAACAGATTTTGTGAATGGTCTGGCCCTTTTCTTTACATAGCTTATGCTGCCATCCTTAAAACCATTCCAAGTCAGTTCTGGAAATGTGGTAGCTCTTAGTTTTAAATGTAATTGTTTGCTAAGACAAAGTCTATTCCCTTTCTTGTGTCTGTGGTACACCAGCTCCTCAATTCACCTGTGAATCTGAGATTGCTCACATTGCCAATCACTGTTTAAAGGTGAGCGCAGCAAACATTGGGCCTAAATGACCAGACAGGAAACCAGGACAACTCATTTGCAATCCCTGACTGCTGTCAGTCATAGTATGTGGAAAGCCACAAGACTGTGATTGCATTGGGTGAAAGCAGTGTATCCACACAGACACTTTGCTGGTGAGAATAGTGTAAGACAGAATGAAGGGAGAAGAACAACTCAAGATGTTATAAAGCTGCATCCTTTGGTCATTTAGAGAGTATTGTATGCCCTGTGTAATATCTTGCTGCACAGCATTGAGCAATCATTTGCCCCTTGAATGTATTGAGTAACTGTCTGTGCTTTGCAATGCTATTAGGGTAATTGCCTGCCTGTGCGACAGCTTATTGAACATCTACCTAGTGATATTTTATTGAATAATTGCTTGACAGATGTATTGTTTAACTCAATAGTTAGTTATTTTGCTTGATATTTTCTAGGTCTGAATGGGGCAAGCTTTCTCAGGAGTGGGCAGTCTTTTCACCCAGATTTCTTCAGATTTGCTCATTTGTTCTTCCAGGAAGTTCTTTATCCCAAAGAAAACTTCATGGCCCTGCTTCTGACACCACTGCTATGGTATTTTTCTTTGAGGTCTGAATATTTTTCATGATTCTTCCCCTGTTCGTCTAAACAGCTGGGTCTGCTTTTTCAATGAAAGTTCAGTGGTTTACAAAGAAATGGCACTCATCAGGAAGCAGTTCATTATTCTTTTTCTATACTGTGTGAGCACCTGGACTCCTGAATTTCGGTCCAGTGCTTTATGGTGTCAAGCACTGACCATATGTACAACTAATGTATTTTGTCACTGGAGCTAAGGAAAATTCAGAGCTTTTTCCATCATGCTTCAGGTGTGTGGCAGGTAGCATACCATGATGCTTAGCAATCATTGCTGTTGCTGCTGCTGGGGTACGGGCATCATTCATCACTTCCTCTTGATTTAAGGCAGGGAACATTTCAAAAGGCAAAGTGTGTTACAGAAAATACGTTTTTCAACATTACCTTTTGAAAAAGCGCAGTCTTTTCTAAAATATGCTGACTCATCACGCATGCAGCCCAGTATTGCTAATTTCTTCTTACTGTTCTTTTCTTATGCTTAGCCTATCAGACAGTGAAACTGATTCATCAGTATGTCAAGCCTTACTCTGCAAGACCAGAATGCAAAGGAACTACACAAGGCTATTACTCAGAATTGTTAAAAACAGATATGACACAAGCCAACAGTGAACTGGACTGACAATTTAGTATTTGGGATCAGCAGTTCAGATATAGGTTTTGCTTGTTCTCTGAGCACTGAACAAAAGACTTGGAGTAAAGGCAAGAGCTGGATGACTCTTAGTCATGCCGTGAAGTCATTTGTTGGGTGTTTTAAGAGGTCTATTATCCTCACTGCTCTGAGTAAAACCCAACTTGGTCTGTTCATGTGTTATTTGCCTAGACAAATGCCCTCTTCAGTTTCAGTTGTATGTATTCCTCTTTGTTGCTTCCTCTCTTTTCTGCTCCCTTTTAGTTGGTTGTGGTGATTCAGCTCTGTTCAAGTGGTGAGAAATATACAGAGATGCTTATGTATTTCTGGCAAAATAAGGGTTGTGATAAACATCACCGTGATAAAGAGAAAATGGCTAATAATGTATTATGAGTGATGATGAAGATAAGCAGGCCGTCTGCTGTCTGAAAGGTTATGTGCAGAAGTGTCCGATGTTAAACCTGTTGTAAAGTTGGAGCACATGCTGTTCCAAACCTGAATGGGTATATGGAGCAGAAAGAACAGAGTCCCTGCCTTGTTTGGGGTTGTTGGTTGTCCTCCACTCTTCAGGGCGAAGAGTGGATGCTGTCTCTCGTGCAGATGGTGTAAGCAGGGCCAATTTCACCTACATGAGTCTTGTTAAGAGCTATAGGTCCACTGTTGCTATGATAATACTGCAAATATTTTACTTGTCCCAAGGCTCGGTGGCCCTGGGGTATGATGATAAAGGAGAGCTGGGACAAGCACTCAAGGCTGGCTGTACCTCTTCCCTTGCTCATGGGCAGTCATAGGATGTACTGGTTTGTCTGTGTCCTACACTAATGAGAATGGAGGTAACCATTAAAAATAATTAAACAAGCTCCCTTTGTGGCAGAAAGCGGCCAAAATACCTGTAAAAAAAAATATAGATACATACACCTATAGCAGTCAGGTAACCTAATGGTAACTGATATGCTGTGAACCAGATACATTGAGTTATCCCAGGAATAGCATAGCTAAAGGCAGGGGTCAGTTCTTTTGTGAACTGAAATAGTTTATTTTATCTCTAGTGGAATCAAGAAAACTAGCAGGGCTGGCATGGACAGACAAGTCCAAAAGTTGCTGAAGGCCTGAAGGCAGAAAAAGGACATGAAGCACAAGTTACGTACATCTCCTGGGAGACAGTGCCAGGCAATTCTGTCTTTCTTTCTCACCTGGAAAAACCTCTCCAATTAATGTTTTAAAAGTCCCACTGAAACTCTACTGAATATTTTAGTGGATGAGGTGATTCTCTTTTATATTTTCCTGGTAAATATTTTATTTTGCTCACATGGATTCATCAAGTGAGAGAGGTTCCTGTATTTCTTGCGCTTGTCTTAGTGCTTGTATGAGCTGCCTCAGCTTTAGCTGTTTTGTCAGCAGTGTGAAGGAGTAAATTATCCAGAGCTCCTCTTCACAGCACCATTGAAACGAGAGCTGGGAAACTCCACCAGACCACTGAGTCTTGTTCCTCCAAATATCAGCTTTAAAAACATCTCTGTTCATGGGACTTCGGCCACTGCCCATGGAATATTACTGCCAACATAGCCTAGTCCTTTATCCTGACCTTGTCAGGAAGGGAAGGAATCAAGAGTACCAGAAAGTCCCTCTGACAAAATCCCATTGTGTCTTTCCAGGTGAAATCCAACTTGTTTCTCACAGAAAGTTTTAATCAACTTCTATAGATTCTATTTAATCTAAGATATTTAAACTGGATCTCCAGTGATCAGATCTAGACACAAACTGAAGAGACTAATGCTGGTGGTGTCTCCTGGTCATGTTTTCCTCTACATGCCTGCCAGTTCTCACTTTGGGAGAGCTTTGATGCAGTTACTAGTTGCCATGTGGAGGTTGCTCTAATCTTAACCATGCATGTCCATACAGTACTTTGTTTCTGCTTTGTTTTTTTGATAGATTTCCCCCAGTAACAGCTAGCCCTATGAAATCGTGGAAGTATTGCAATGCTCAATGTTTAAGTATTAGGTGGCTGCTTCCTACAGGCATCCACAGATCTGAGTCAGTGCCTTGAGTGCTTCTGTTTCATTTAGGGAAGATTAGGTACAAAAAGGGGTAGTCTGCTTGAGCTGCTAAATGTGCCATCTGACCTACCCACTGGTGAGTGGAGTAGGGCTTAAGGCTCCCCTTTTTGAGCAAAATAATCACCATTCCAGGGTCCTGGTGGAATCAGGAAACCTGAGAGAGATGCCTAAGGACTTCAGGCAGTGTCAGACTTCAGAATGGGATCCTAAACAGGCAGCTGAGGAGCAAATGAGGAGCAAAACCCAGCATAAACCAACATAAACTGTTCAGCCGCTCTGGATACCTGTCTCTGAACCCTCTGCTATAGCTGGGACCCACACTATGTACAGTACTCATGCAGGAGGGGACCCAGCTGAGTTTCTTAGGACTCAAGCCCATATTTCTCATCATCAGGGATCTGCCTTGCCCAGGTGACCCTTGACACATGTTCAGGTCTTTCAGTATAGTCTGTGCCATCCCAGCAAAAAAAACCTCAAAACCCAAGAAAACAAAAGCTAAAACCCTAAAAGATGTACTCAACCAGAAGACAAAGCAACAAGATTCTTTCGACCTAAGACTACCACCCTGTTTTACCTAGCAACTGCTTCATGTTAAAAAACTACTCTTGTTATAAAAGGAGGCAGGGACTCCTTTTACTTCATTTGAGTATAGATTGACGCTTCCTCTTGTGCTGTCTGGCCAGCTCATTATCCTGAAATGTGGGTTTGAATCTCCTCAGGCAGGAGGAAGAATTAAATCTGTCTCTCAGGCTAGGAGAGATTATAGGCTCTTCCGAAAGGGAATGCTTCTTCATGTCCTCCCCACCCCCAGTATCTTAATAGGAAGTGGTGAGGTATGTCTTGTAGGAAGGTCCTGCCTAACTGTGCGTTGGACATGCTCCAAAGCTTTCTGCCCCATCTGCCCCATCAGGGTATTTAGGCAGGGAAATATCCAGTTTCTTCCTCTGAGTGACCCAGGTATGGGAGTGTTCAGACCTGACACAACCAAGGTGTCTCCACACCTGGGCAGGAGCTGATCACGTTGCTGCCCATGATAGGAAATCCCGTTGGAGCTCATGCACTTGAGTAGCTTGACTAGCAACAAGGTGGGAGAGGGGATCTCAGCTGCGCTGTAGGAATTGAGTTAAAGCTAATGTTCAGGCAGGATTTGGGGCTGTATTTTACAAGTGACAGGACAGTAGACAGTTCAGAAGTTTTATTTACCTGTATGTTTTGTGTGTGTGTGTGTGTAAATGTTAAGCTCAAGAAAAAAAATGGAAAATGGATTAATATTTTGACACATTACTCTGCCTAGTACTCCCTCAGCATCATCAGACACAGAGTACACGTTACACAGAGCTGTTAGTGAGGCAACAGCAAAGAGGCCTGATAAATGCCATAATATATACAGTTTGCCCAAGTCTGATGCCCAGTTATCTTTTAATGACGTGAGCCAAGTTTCTCTCTCAGGCTGAGAAATCCCAAATGAAGAAAAAATTGGTTAGGAGTTTATGGATTTTTAAAATTGTTTATTTTTGAAAATATTTTTATTTTCATAACAAGTGCAATTTTGGATGATTTTTTAATACTTTTCTATTAGTCAAAAGTACAGAAAAAAATTAAACCCTGATGTTGATTTTTTTTTTCCCCAGGTCCCTGAAGGAAAATAATGTTATATCAAAAATGTCAAGTTTATTCTGTTGACTATGATATATTGTAGTGTTAAATGTCATCTAGTGGTAGGTGAAAAAACCCCTTCTGCTATTTGCTACTTATCTCTATGACAAGTTTCACTACATTAATTTATTATTTCGATTGCATTTATTCAGCAAATGCAAATATAGTTACATAAAATTTCAAAGTAGTTATGTACAGAATATATGAAAAATGAGCCCAGCTGTATTGTAAAAGAGAGACTTTTCCCCTTTTTACAGCAGGATCAATCAGTAGAAATTATCCCAATTTCTGCTTGATTGGCTGAGCTCCGCACAATGAATGCTACAGTGCAAAAAACCAGCTAATTCCGCCAAGTTCCGATAGGAATAACGCTGGCAGATTCCTTTTCTTCCTTTTGTTTCTTAAACAGGGATTAAAGCAAACAATCGGTGCATCATCTTAGACTCTGTCTTATGCATTAGTTCCTCTGCTTTCCTTAGCACATACCTTCTGATGGTCTCTGATTGATAAATGTGCAGTGTTTCAGATCTGTTTGCTCACAGCTTTCCTAGCAGCATGTTTCAAATCTTCCCTTATTTTTTAAAAACCACATGCCGTGTAATGTCATAAATGGAGTTTGTGAGAAAGAAACAATCCAATCCAACAACATATGCTTTTTATGGTGATGTTGGGTTAAGGGATCGTTTTTATGTCACTTGTAAAGGTTCCTTCCTCCAGGTTCCCACCCTCAAATATCCTGATTGTGAAAGTTATGATGCCAGTGAAGGTTTAGTGAAGGCTCAGAAGCAGAGCATGGCAAGAAATGGCTCAGCAACACATATATTCTTCGTTTAGGAAATAAAAGTATTGGAATCATTAAGTAAAAATTAAAGCTTTAGTGTCAAAAAAGTCAGAAAACACCAAAGATAAAGTCTTCTAATTAGCTTCTGAAGCTAATATAAAGTGCTGAAATATTCCATCCCCTTGACATCTCAGGTCTGTTGTACAAAACTGTACAGAAAAGAGCTGGCAGAGCCATACCGTTGTATACAGAGTTACCATTTAAAAAACTAATTTAAAAATGTGAGTGAATGCAAGTCACTTTATCTGTATGAAAATAGATGGAAATATATTCAATGCATTTATGGCATATGAAAGGTTATATTGAATGTTATATGGTCTTGACCTTTAGACTAAAATTGGCATTTGATTTTCAATGCCTCTGTGAATGTTTTACTTCCTGCTCAAAACCCTTTCTAAACTGTGAAGACTGCACACCCTATTGCAATATTGATCATTTTACACTGATGCTGGTAACTTTTCTTGGCTTTATAAAGTTAACTGTTGTTTTGAAGTGAAATTCTGAATTTTGGATCCAGTGGGATTACACTGGGAATAGACTTGTTCAAAGCTGAGACAATCCATGTGCTCTAATCTACCTGCGGAGCGTGTGACTGCTCTTTCAGAAGATTAGTCATTATGTCCTGGCTTCGCTTGAGTTCGCACCAAGACATAGCCTAAAAAATAAAGGCTGACACTAAGACATAGCCTCACACTAAGACATAGCCTTAGACTATGATAGGCGTGAAGTTTCATTTTATAATGCCTTTTATAAAGTCAGTCACTTGGACTTGGTATTGTTATTCATTTTATGTTACACTGCATTTCCCTATGCCATGAATGTCTGTGCACAATTTCATATTTCACAAGTAATCGTTCATTCATTCATTCATTCATTCTTCAATTTTTTCTTTTTTTTTTTCTGTTTCTGTCCTCTCTTTCTCTTCTGTAGAGTATAATAAACTTATTACCACCTTAATCTTAACACCACCACCTCACTCAACTGCTCTAACGTACTCAAATTCAGAACAAACATTCTCCACTCTTACTTAACATTACACCCAGCAAACTCTACTTCAGATCTGAAGAAAGGTTTGTGCTTCTTAAAGCTTACCTGCTTTTTTTCCCCGGTCATATCAGTAGCAATATCTTTTTATAAAAGATATTGTCTCTGTTATTAATTGTTGCCATTAAAAAGCGACACTTGAGGATCAGGACCTCACAATGAGACAAGGCAGTGAATTTACTCACACACAAAATTAGCATTCTGAATAACCTGATTTTCTCAGGTCTTTTACTTTTCCTGCATTTCTAGACCAACTTGTACATTTGTGTAGGATAGTCTCCTCAAGGCACCCAGACATATGCTTGGGAACACACTACACGGTAGTCCCAGCATGTCTTTCCCAGGATCGATCCCCTTCATCATCTTTATGCCATCTTTTGTGCCTTCTTCATGTTTGTGTTAGAGCAAATCAAAAGAAAGCTCCAACCCTTAAAAACCAATGGCTGAATTGTCTCCCAAGGGAAGGAGTGATGCATCATTCTGCAGCAGTGGTTTCAAGAATTATATGACACGCATTTTTTAAGGCATTTTGAAATACCTTTTTCTATTCGGCTGTGACCAAGGTACACCACTCAATTAAATAACGATCCTCTGTCCACGTTAGAATTAGCAATTTGATGACCAGCACAATGAGGTTAGCAGGCTGCTGCATTAGACAATAGACTGCATCATCTACATTACACTTAGGTTCACTTGCAGCTTGTGAATGGAAGAGGGATGTTTTCAGAGGCTTGTGTGGAGGTGTTAGTTCAGATCAGATGTCAGTCCAGAATGCATCAGAAATTAAAAAAGACAGAGTAGTGTCCAGAGAATTCCATTAATGACTAATGCAGGTCAAGCCCCAAGGGGAAATGACCTGTATTTAACAAATTTAATTTGTGATTACACAATATTGATAGACCTAATCAAATAACTTGATACATATTCTTAGTACTCATCAGATTTATTCTCTCAGGAACACTATCAGTATAGAGATTATATATTAAATCCAGAAAAGCTATTTACAATATGTATTACTTGTCGGGGCAGTCATATTTGCTGATTAATGTAACTATAATATAACATAATAATATAACTATCCCAAGCAGGAAAACGCAATCTGGTTGAAAAAATTACACTGCCTTTTTTTAGAGGCATAGTAACATGCAGACTTGTCATTGTTACCAAGAGAAACTTGGCTGAGAAGTCAGATTTAAACTGCAATGCTTAAGGCTCCCCGTTTGCCACTGTGCAGTTCCAAGACTGCCCCATGGAAGGATGACATAATGCAGTGCTAGCTACAAAACAAGACCTAGATTTTTTTCTCATTTAGGAAATTGTTTCTTACCCCGTCTTTTGCCTAGAATAACTATATGGGACCTGACCGTGAAAGATGTTACAGTAAGCAGTATTGCAGTAACCAAAAATCAGTTGTCAGTGTTAGGGGGTAGGATTTACAAAGCTGAGCTAGGTGTTGAAGTTCCTCCCGCCTCCATTGCACGGGGAAGATGCAGGTGTTAGGATGTTCTTTATAAGGCACGGTACACAAATATGCTGGGGTGGCCACACAAATTAATCAGAAAAAAACAAGGAGAAGGTGTGTCGTATGGTGGGACACCTGCTTTTTACATTACCCCCACCCTAGGTTAGAGAACTTTACCGGGAAGCAAGGAAAATGTGTTTCCATCCTGCTTTGGCCGGAGAGGTTTTGGCTGTGCAGTTTGATAGCCAAGGAAGCGCCCAACCTACCTGACTGTAGGTACTGAGCTGGAACTGGGATGACAGGGCCAAAGCTGAAGGGGTGGCAGTGTCATGGCAGTGTCCCTCAGAGGGATGGGAGGAGATCTGGGGAGTGGTGTCCTTGGGTTATTTTTGGATTGTATCCTGTGGCTGTCTCATACAGAAACAGATCAGGGAACTGGAACAGACCCCAGTGCATCTCCCTTCTGGTAGATATTTCATTGCTCTAGCCATGTTTATTGTTTTGCTCCAGTCTAACATATGAGAACCTGGCGTGGAGTGGCTCCTCACCTTGTATGTCCCATTTATGTTTTACTGTCAATTGAGCCAGCCTCCTTTTGAGACTTTTCTTTCCCCAGACAATCCCTCTTACAGTAAGTGCAGCTGTAATGAACTCCCTAAATATCTTCTGCACTGCACCAGTCTGAAAGGAACCTGTACCTTCCTCATCTCAAGTTTTTGGTTTTCTTCTGAAAAAAAAACACAACCCAACACAACCACAACTCCCTGCCAAATCCCCAGACATTGCTGCTTTTTCTCTGAACCCTTCAGCACCCCACTTCACTTTTGATTGTTCAGTGGAGCATCCTTCTGCACTCAGATGAGGGATTATCAGGCGTTATCTTCCCTCCTCCCTTGTGTTTTGCATCCCTTCTCCTGGCAGGCAGTGCTATATTCTGGACCCCACATTCTCCAGCAATTGACCTGCAAGTTCCTCCTTTTCTGGTGTGAATCTTCTCATGCCTGTTCTGCCTTCTGCTCTCTGTCAGAGTTGTTTCTATATATTTTTTTTAAATTTATCTTTGTTTCTGCTGAGCCTTCTTTCCCCTGCTATCTCTTCTTTACACTATCAAGCTACCATCAGCTGCTCCTTTGGGGTTAACAACCTTTCACATCTTCTGCACAATCTCTGTTATTACTTCTCTTCCTTGAGTCTCTGCTGCTTAGCTGCAACATCTTTTCTTTGTTGCTTTTTTGCTACACAAAACCAAAACAAACTAAAAAAAACCCAAACCAATCAAAAAACCCCAAGCAACCTCCCATGAAAATTCCTACTTGCAGCCCTCTGTTCACTGCCTTCCTTTCACTGAGCTTCAGCATACTGACACCGCTGACATGACCTTTTATTGCAACTGACTGCACACTTGCCTGACTCCCTGCATCTTGTCTCTCTGACATGCCCCTCCCTGCCCACAGATGCTACAGGGTCTGTAACATCAAACATAAATTAGCAGAGGGAAAGTGTTATTGCTTCGATATCTACTGTTCCTTTTTCTGCTTTTCAGTATATGGCAAATAACAGCTCCTGAACAATAGCGTGCTTCTGGTGTTGGTTACCAACCTGGAAAACTACTCATTTTAATTATCTATCTTCTGCTGTTTGAAAAGCAGCAGTGTTACTGTTGGGTGAGACTGCGCTGAGGTTTGGCTGGCTTAGAACCAGGCCCACCTATAGCTCTGAACTGCAGGGGAAAAATTGCTTGATATGAGTGAAAAAAACTCAATCCCTCCCCCCCAAACTAGCACATTTTTTCCTGTTAAAGCTCAGAAGAGCTCTTCTAGTCATGACACTATTTCACAAAATAAGGTGGCCTTCTTAATGAATAACGTGACTGTGTAACTGGGATAAGCAGATGATTGCAACGCAGTAGTAATGTTTAATTCCCCAGAGGGAATGGAGGCTAGTTTATAAGTACCAAGCATGTGCATCCTTCCAAAAAAATAGTGAATTGTGATACCTGTCTCTGACAATAGGAAACATTTTCACAGGCTGAAAGTTCTTAAAAGAAAAAGAGCTAAGAGACAGGATACTATTAAAGACATGTGCCTCATTCACTGCATTCAGTTGTCCTTCATTTAGAGTCACTGCAGAATAGACAACTGGCTAGTGACTCATTTGCAGGGGGAAGTGTGGTTAGTTTATCTAACATTATCTTCAGGAAAGGATGAGTGAATCAATCATATCAATTATTTTTGCTCGCTCATTTGATCTCTTCTCAACCTTCCTCTCCCTCAGGAATCTGACTGTTACAATACTTTAAAATGGTATGGATGTTTTTCTAATGCCAGCAAAGTATAGGCTTTGCCATTGCTGATCCGCGCATTGTAGCAGCGCATCACTTACAGAGAGGAAAACCACAGCACTAATAAAAGGCCAATTGTCTTCACACTTTCTCTCTATTAATTTATTTTTCTCTTCCTCTTTTTCATCCTTCCTTCTTTCTTTTTATGTTGATGTAGGATGTTTATTGATAAAGGAGTACTTCAGAGCCAAAACGAATCCAAAGATGAGTGGATCTTGGTCACCAAAGGTGGGCTTTTCTACAGCCCCTCAGTTTTTAGAGGGGTCATTGTTAGAACTGCCTGTCTGTTTTCCCCATTATATCACCAAAAGCACACAACCTCTTGAAACTGGTCATTATCTGCTACTCTGACTACTGGAGAGAAAGCAGGAAACATGTTTTCTGGATCCTGAAGCCCATTGTCTGGGACAAGAAAGAGCAGAGCCATCCAAGGTGGTATACGGAGCAGAATGGTGAACATCCTCCAGAAGACCTGGGCTTTCCATAATAATCTCATACTGTGGAGAGCGTGGGCTGTGTCTGCACTTGTTTTGCCAGTCCAGATGGCTGTTAATCAAGAAACCCATTATCCTTTTGCTGGCAATGACATTGAGGTAAATTCCTGCTTCCTCACATGCTCTCTTATTTTCACCATTTTGCAATGAATATGCAGTAAAAATATATTCACCTGTATACAGAAAAACTCACCATGAAAAAGGCATTTATGGCATTGCCTGCACAGCATGGGATACAGACGTAGTGTCAGGGATCAGTATTTCTAATTTTCATGTTCCATTGGAGTCTAAATGCTGCCATCACTCTTTCAAAAGTGTCTGCATTAGTCAGGACTATAAAGCCTAAAGAGAATCATGAGTCTTTATGACAAAGTCTGTTTCTGCTGCAACCTGTTAACATCTGCAGTACCGCAGTGTTGCTGCATTGTCAAGGGGTGGATTTATGCAGGCACTCTATTATTTAAGAATGGTGGGCTTATTTTCTAAGCTCTGAAAAGCAGAGCCAGTGTTGCTTATGAACAAATTCACCTTCCTTCACTTTGCTACCTCTCTGAATTCATATCCCTGCTTTTGGGGAAAACACTTGCTGGAGAACCTCCTCCTTTCCAACCATAGCAAAGTAGGTGGCAACATCTGGGTCTTGCTCGGAGGCAGATGGCAGCTAATGCCTGGCTGAAGGGGGCCCAGGGAGCGGAGGCTGCTGGCGACGTGACCAGAACCGTGTTTGTGCTGGCGGCAGTCATGGTGCCGTTTGCTGGTGCCTAGTGTCTCTGGCTGATTCCCAACACAAATTTGACAGCAGTTCATCATATGTGAGCCAGGCCTGTTTGAACAGGGCTTCCCTGCTCTCTCCTACCTTCACCTGCTGTAGATTTGCTTTGAAGAACCTGTGTGATTGCTGTGATTGTGGCAGTAAGTTTTGAAAGGCCTCCTTAAAAGCACGTGGCCTGTAGGACCCATAATTATTGCCCTGAAGACATATTGGAAACGGGGGTATATCAATGGGAAACAGCTCAGGTCAGTCAAAATAGGTGCAACCGTTCCCTTCTTTCTTCACCCTGCATCTGGCAGGGCTGTTTGATTCTGCCCCAAAATGTTGCTGAAGTCCCTCTGTGCTGTATATGCTTATACATTCTCCCTTCATAGCGACTTCTAAATCTACAGAAATACTGGGGAATTCTGGCTGTGTAGTTTGAATTTTTCATCTTGTAATACCGTGATTTTACCAGTTGGCTTATATAGCCGAAATGGAAAACGGCTGCACCCGAACTTTCAAATTTCCCAGTGGTGTTGCCATTGTTTGATTCTTGTTGCAGAATTTGGAAGATTTCCTTCTTTCCAGTCCTGGTGGGCACCGAGACCTACAGCATTTGGAGTATGTTGCCAAGGGTTTCCTCTTACTAAGCAAACCACAAACCATCTGTCAAGGCCTTTTCAATCGCTAATTTAGAGGACAGATGGGTCACGACTAAAATAACTCCAGCTAATTGAACTTGTCAGATAAAACTGTCCAAACCCTAGCAGGCCTTGCTTGAAAATATGCTTTAAACAATTCCTGAAAAAACAGTCTTTGAAATAGCTAGGATGTTTAAAAACAAATAAAAGCTATCCCATGTGAACTCAGAGAATGCAAGACCTCACTCCACAAATCTCAGGGAAAACTATTCTGTTGGTCTTGGACCCCTCACAAACTGTTAAGAAGGAACCCTTTTGAATCTTAATTGATGATGCCTTGCTCATACCCTGGCATCCAAGAAGGAATCGTTCTCTTATACCCAGATGAGACATTTCCTGTAGAATTAAAGCACACCGTGAAGAAAATGGCAATTAGGTACTGAAGCCCACAACAGCAATAGCTGCATGTGAAAGTTAGTCATGCAGTTGCAGTTAGAATTGCTTGCTTATTAAATTTTAAAATATGACCTTAGCATTACTGTTACCATAATCTTGTAAATATTTAACAAAACTTCATCTGCTGTAAATGGCTTAGTTCAGTTGGTTTGTGTGGAACAACAGTGATTTATACATACATAGGTGTGTGTATATCATTATCACTATCTGTGTGTCGCTTCATGGTCAGATGTATCGGCGGTTCGCCTTTGTTGGTCTGCCTGGTTTACAAATAATATAATGGTTACCAAATCAAAAGAATCATGGGAATCAATTACTCATGAGAGTATGTGTACTTCAAGTCCTGCTCTCTTGGAATAGATCGCTTCCTACTTTATCTCCTTTGACCACTAATTGCAGAGGGCAGTTCTGAGTTAAATGACCTGCAGGGCAAGAATTATTTATAAAAGACTACACACATAGGACTTTGATAATTTTTTAATGCTGTATAGACAAGAACACTAAACCCTGGAGGAGACCGTTGCATTTGTAGTCACAGCTTGAAATGCATTTACTTTAACAGGTGACACCATGTATCACAAATATCAAATGTGCAATATTCTTTTTGTACTTGGCTGAAACTAATGAAATCTTTAAAATGCTGTGAGGCATATCCATGTAGAAATATGTTTGCCCTGAAACTGCAAGTCTGTAGAGCTTTCCTACGCGTGTCTCGTGTCGAGTCCTTCTGTCACGAAAAGCGGGTACCGGTGTCTGTGCGTAAGCATAAGCGTATGTGTGTGTGCGTGCGCGCACGTATGCTGGAGGGAAACGTCAGTTCAGACTTTTTCTTCGTTTTCGTATGACTTAGGTAAACTCTCATGATCTCCTGCTGTTTCCTGTTAGTAGACTGTCAGAAGAAAGATATTTATTCAACGCCAAATATAACTTCGTTTTTATGTCTTAAGGATGTGTTTGTCGTTCAATTTAAGGAGGAGTTTTATCATCCACCGGAGTTAGAAGTTTAGCTAGTATAAATTAGCTTAGAGCTGCTGAGATCTGTGGAAATGCAGTGCAACAGATCCTTAGCTCTTTTGTGTGTGGATGCAATGTTGGAAAACTTATATTACATGGTATAAAAAGAGAAAGAGCAAGAGAGGGGGAAAGAGAAGAGTGAGAGAGAGGAGTTTTTTCCTAAGAGGCAAAAATTAGTTTCTCCAGTGTTCAAGATTTTGGGGAATAAGGAAATACTTGCATAATACTGACTACCTGATAAAAAAAAAAAATAATTGAGGGAGCCCATCCTCATTCAGTAACTGGCTGAGAAGAGCAGAGGCACAGCATCTGGAGCTGATAACTGAGAGGGCCTTTCTGGGACGCTTCCCTTCAGATTAGCCAGAGCGGAAACATAGCTCAGGCTCCAGCCGCACCATCAGCTGTGAAGCTTGTTAGGATCCCTCTCACGCTGAAAAACCTCTCACTCAGAAACCAGAGAAAGTCAAGTTTTCTTACCAGGCACAGAGGCAGGCACCATGGGTCTGCTTCACTGAAGCTGAGTATTCCCCTTTTTTCAGGTGAATCTAAACAAATTTAGATGTTTCAGAAGAGTTATACAAAACTCAGAGTTTAATGTTGCTTCCTCTTAAAACTAGGCATTTGTGATGAATCCTGTTTTGAGATTGCAGGTAGAGCTGAGAAACATTTTATGATATTCTATTTGGAAGGGCCAATCTGTAGTAACCAAAACCTACTATACGGAGGCATCAACTGAAATAAATTTCCCATTAAAGTTTCAAAAATGAATTAGATTCAATACCCTTGAATGTTTCATTGCATCATTGCTAAAATGTAAAAATTGCTAGTTTTCCAAATCAAAAAGTTTTCATCTTGAAATGTGGGGTACTTCAAAAAGTGGCTATAACTCGAAACTTGCAAAATTAATATTTTTTCAGTTGCCCTATACTGTCATTTTGTTTGAGTTTTAAGTTCATTAAAAACTTGCAAGAGTTTAAGTTTCATCTGATTTGTGTCAGGAACATTTTTGTTCACCTAGAAGCTTGTGTAGAATGGGCCTACTTCTTCCTCTATTGCTGTAATGATTAGCTCATCTGTTCAAATGAAACTCGGGGCTTGCCTCATCAACTGGAAATTTATGACTTGACAAAAATCTCCTAATACTTCTTATGCATCTATCTTCCCTTCCAGTGGATTAGAGAAAAGGGAGAAGGCTCCATTATAAATACAACCAACTTGTCTCCTAAGCATTAAAGAAAAGCAGCAAAATTCAGAGTTGTTGGGCTGGTTGCACTCCTAGCTTACTCCCTCAGCTCTGTCTATTGGCAGGTCCTCTGAGTAGCAGGTGGCACTGGTAAAATGTGCTCTCCATATGTTTTCCTGTAAACTGGACCCAGCAGAGTGACAGCTACATTTCTGAGCATTTAGGCTCGACCTGTCCCACATCCATTCCCAGTTATATAATTTCATGAGTAATTGCAAGGGGATGGTATTTAGCCTTGAGTTCATTTTAGATGGAGCAGCCTCCCCGTTCCTGTGATGATGTTTCCGTATTCATGTGGCCAGTATTCGTACCCTTGGTTTGAAGCAATTGCCTTGTTACCATGCCCTGATGAGCCTTTCCTCTGGCCATTGTAGCCTTGAAAGCTGGAAATTGCAAGTGCTGCAGGCGGTGAGCAGCAGGGTTTGATTAATCCAAATTCCATTTTCGCATTATTGAAAAAGGATGGGACAAAAGGAATGCTCTGCAGCTGAGTGTCAAATATAGTTAGAAATATTGCAGCTATGGGGATGATGATGATATGGGTCATGCAGTAATTATTTTGAGCCAGGAATATATAGTGAGACCGTATCAGAAATTTGTCAGAGAACATCATTGCTTTAACTCGTGGTTATATAAGAGTTCAGTGAGAAGGCCAGACTGCAAGACAAGTGGCTTTTTGTCCATTGTTATATTAAAAATGTGATTTTCACCAAAACTATGCTGAGCTACAGGCTGTTAACACAATACATAGGACTGACATGAATTTGACGCACAGCTCTGTATCAGAAGATCATGAAGTCTTCATGCAAACAGGAAAACACTCAGCTGCTGGCCACGAAGTACAGCCTTGGAGTGAAAATAAGAATAGTACCCAGAAATAATGATCACCTTCAGAAGTAACAATGGCAGCTTCGTCCCTTTCCTTATTCCCATTTGCTACAGATTCACTGATGTTTGGGGTTTTGGTTTGTGTTTCTTTGCTACATCACTTTAAACCTGGATTTCGTATTCTTCTAGATCCTTCTCTGTTGCCGGTGTCATAGCCTCATGCTTCCTTGCTGTGCTCATGAGAAGTGAGGAGGTTTTGTTAGCGCCATTTCGCAGGTGACTGTGAGGAGGGTGTGCTGCTATTTCAAGAGGGAGCAAGATATTAAATGCATATGTGAAATAGAGAACAAGATTTTATTTCTCTGATGTATAAATTCCATGAATTTCCTCATTTCCATGGGTAGGAAGAAAATGATAGAAATAAACTCCAAATGACAATGTTCATTTCTGTACTGTTCTGTCCAGAAATTGATGGGACTGAAGTCCTGTTACCAAAATGCTTCAGTTCAGTCTTAAAACTCACATATTTGCTATGAAAACACCTGTATATTTGGGAGCTGTAGCATTGGCCCAGAATTTTGTCTAATTGTTGGAACCTCAAAATTGTTTTAAAATATGCTCTTTCATAAAGCCTTTTCCCGTTTACCGTCTGGAGGGTAATTCGCTGAGCATAAACAGACCAAGATGTAATTCTTCTTGCAGACTCGTACCAAGGCATGCAAACAAAAGATTGCAAAGTGTCCTATGCTGGCAGAGCAGCTCTTTGAAGAGATTGCCATTTGATACAGTACTGACAAGCGCTGCTGAAGTCAAGCACAAGCCAGGTTAGTGTAACCTCAGTTGCAAAGGCTGCGTGCCCTGCGTGTGAGTTTTGGCCTGTACCAAGCAGGGACTTGCAGAAAATGGGAGTGCCAGGGGCAGGGCACGATGTGTTTGAGGGGCTGTTCCCGGGGATCTGCCTGGAACAGGTCACCCTCTTTTGGGGTGGGGATGGGGCTGGACTCATGGATCTGATCCCTGCTGTGCCTCAGGGCCATAAGACAGGCCACGTCTCGTTTTGCACGCTAGGTGAGACTCAGCTGGTGCCATCCTACCCCTCAGGGTCAGTGCTGTGATTCTTTCTGTGGTGTTTTTCTTGTGATGAACAAGTAGATTAAACAAGTAAATTGTGCAAGTAAATGCAAAGAGGCTTGGGAACGCTGGGCAGCTTTGGACTTCATCACAGCAGTGGAGAGAGTGGAAGAAGCTGTTTTTCAGGGATGTTTTCTCTGGATTGGCTTGGGTCTCCTTGTGTTTCCTGGTAGTATGCTTGGCAAAGGCACCACATGCTACTAATTGGCTCCTCTTTTCTAAGCTGCCCAGCTTCCAGTAACAGGTTCGCCTCATGCCCATGCATTACTACGCTACCGTCTGCGCTGACTGGGGCACAGAATGGCATCGGTTGACTACAGTTATTTCCAGTTGCAGCTGCCCATCAACTAAGTCAGACATCAGCTTGCGTGCTTGTGAGTAATCACTGCACAGATCAGCAGCCAGCTTGTGTCTCTTTTATGGTATGATTTTTAAGCAGCTTATTTTCATGTTGTCGGTAGCTCCTTTTACCATTAATTGGTTTTACAGGCACATACTTTGCTTACATCTATGCCACAAGAAGGAGAATGAAGAAGCTTTTAATAGGCACTCCTAAGCTTACTGTGTAGTGTATTTTATGGACTTGCAATCCCTTCCTCTTATTCTTCAGCCTGGATTCAGTATTAAAGCAGCCGCTTATGTAGGGCAGGAATCCTGCAGAGTGATCGCCAGCAATCAGAACATTCAAACTCACGTTGCTGTGCATGTGCATGGAAAGATCATGTCACACTTCTGCAGACTAACATAACGTCAGTATTTCTAGTAGTCTGCATGTATGTCTCAGCAACCTTAATGTTCCTCTAATACAGGGTTCATTTGCTGCCTTTTTTCTCCCCAACTGTGAAACTTCCTCAAGTCTTTAAAACAAAAACTAAAGCAACGTCAGCTATGTGGGGACAGCAAGCACACACCTGCATCCATGAGTGCTCAAGAGCGCTCAACCTCCCTGGGGCTGGGCCAGTAGGACATGATGCCTATCCATCCCGGCCGCTAGCTGCTCCGCATCACCATCACTGCCATGGTGCATCCCCTTCCTCGGCGATTTGCTGAGACTGAGCTGCTCCCTTTCCAGCCAAACAGCTCATTTTTATCTGTCAGTGTTTGGTGTCTTACAGCGACCTCCATGAGTCAGGGTGTGATCATATGAATTGTTACTGGCAGGGAGGATGGGATAAGCAGGCAGAGGAGGGTAGGGGGTAATCCCTTACTGGGTACAGTTGTAACTGAGAGAGGAAGTTAAATCAGACCTTGGACAGTAGGTGTCAAGGAATAAACCAGCTTTCTTAATTCATAAACATGGACATATATCAAATAGGAGTCCTGCCCGCCTTCACACGCAGCTTTCCCACAGAGTACGGAAGGAGGGAGGAGGGCAGGAATCAGTGAACAATGAATGCACTCCACAAGCTACACACCTGCTGTATTAAAAGTGAGTATCTCCACTCCCCTGTCTTGTAGAAGCTGATATAAGCCTGGAAGAGTACTGAGAGAGCTCCCATTCAGTGGAATTTTCCACTCAGTTTATATACATATGCATGCTGTGTGCTGCTGGGGTGCTGGCAGAATGGATGCAGGTATTACAGAACAAGGGGCTTCCTCGATGTTTTAAAATACAGTGAAAAAAATAAGGGGACAATGATAAGAAATGGCTTATAAAACCTGGCTACTCAAAATGCTGTAAAATAGCGTTTAGTCTGGGAGTGAATGGCAGGGTTTCACAAAAGACTACTTATCTGAGACCCCACACATCAAGTTGAAATGGTGATTTTTTTGTATTTTTATTTATTTCAAATTTTGCAGTCATTAGAATCGATATAATATTAAAAAAAAAAAACAAACCAACACTTCTGACACTGTCAGCTAAGAGTGGCACTTGAATCTTTCATTTTTCTCTGTGCCAACCATCTGCAGATCTTTAACCAAGGGCAAGAGAAGGCACCTGTAGCTATTTGAATATATTAGGGCATGATGTGCACCGTGGTGGGGACTGATCCCGGGTTCTCCACTAACTTAGCTGAACTGTCTCATTTGAATCTCAGGGCTGCTAAAGAAGAAATGGTCACTGCAGCTACTCCTTACTGTTTTGGTTGTGTTTTATGAATGAGAACTAGTTTTAGGTTCATGCCACCATGGAGGTGTTAAGAGCTGTGAAACCTCCTTGCAGATTAATGCACATGTAAAGCAGACCAGGGAAGACAGACAGTACAATCCCTGTCCTTGCTTTTTGCCTGAAACAATTGCTCCCTGATTAACATGCTGGCTCTGATAATCTCCTTTTAGTTTTTTTTCTCAGGCATTGTATGGCAAATCTGGGCCCACAACCTGGAACATAAATTTCACTGGGCAGATAGGCACATCTTGGAGTATTGCAGCAGCTATATAATTTCTCCAGTCCTAGCACTTACAGAATAAGAAAGTAAGCTCGAATGAATGAAGAAACTATTTTTATGAACTTACAGTGCGTGTACCTCTTTGCACTTCTTTCCAGGTCCACGCAAGGATACCCACACATTTGCTGTATCATTAGGGGCTCACATACAGAGCCTCACCATTCTACAGCTGGATAACTATTTAGTAGGAGCGTTCAGGCTCCTCTAGGACCCTGCTTACATTCTGCTCTGTAAGCCAGTGTCCAGCTTGACTCTGGTCATATCCTTGCTTGCTAATCCGAGAAGCAGTAATAAAAAAGTGATACTTGTGAAATGATGCATCTGCTTTCTTGTATCCAAAATTTGGCACAGGAAGGCAATTTAGAACTTGAGTTTCTTAAGAGAAGCCTCTAAAGCTACCTTGCACACAGGAAAGAAGGCTGACAGAAGGGAGCTCAACCCTCCTATCTCCTATTGATGTCAACTTCATGTCTGAAGAAAGATTTACCTTCCTTCTAAAGGTCAGATTAACTAGGAAAAGTGAAGTTTTAGTTTCTTAAATGAAGTTTCCTAGCAGGGTGCTTCAAAGAGGATATTTTTCTGTTCCAGTCTGTGACTCTGAGCCTCAGCTTCTCCTTCCACTTTGCTATAGATTAAAAAAGTATGTTACGCTTTTTCCTTACTGTTACCCTTATCAGCATTATAATGCTTATTTCGAGTTAGTTTTTTGTGGGTTCCTTGCTAAAAGCTGAAGAGACGACACACTGTAAACAACAATATCTCTGCTGCTGAGAGCCAGTTTTGCATACTGAGCTTTGTATGTGCAAAGATTTTTTAAAAATGTGAGTTTGATCTACAGATTATGAGATATGGAAAAGAAAAGAAGGAAATTTTATTATTTTATTTGTATTCTGTTTCCTCTTTTTCATTTTTTGTGGACAAAGAAAGAGGGTTTGTGTTCTTTTCCTGACCTCAGGGGCCAGAAATATTTTTAATAAGAAAAAACTGAAATGTTCATACAATTCTCAGACACCGAAGTAGGGCTTTAATTAATATCTATATCTACACATATTTTTGTGAGAATTTTAGATAATCTGTATAGCTATCTCACATGATATAGAGATACATATTTTGTTATGCAGTTATCTATCTATCTATATATGTGTATCATAAGACAGGCTGTGAAAATGTTACAAATTGGCAACGCTGTGCTTAGAAATGTTTAAAAAAAAAACCCAACCAAACGATATTGTTCTGGTCTACCAGAATCAGTCTGTTATTAATGCAGGACTCCCTACATTCAATCATTTTGAAGAGGCTCTTAAACCATTTCTTTCAGCAGTTCTTTAATTAATCCCTTTGTATAATGGATGGCAATAGAGCCTTCAGCCCCCCTACGAAGGGCTTGTAATTCTAATGCCACTTTCAAGGTCTACAGCTTGCACAGTTAATATATGTTAGAGAAGTATAATATATAATAGTACAGATATGTAAGTAATACTGCAGGTATTTTAGAAGCACGGATGAGCTGCAGGAAGATTAATGGAATTTGACAACATGACAGAAATGCTGCTGCACAAGTACATCCATCTCTAGGCTTTTTGTTATGTATTACTGTGAGGGAAACAATCAGTGGAGTAAAATACCCTTTGATAAGTGTAATTTGCTAACAATTTGCAAAACATGGTAACGCGCCTTCTTAATTTAAAGGCATTTGACAGAGATATCTTGACATTTTCATTACAGGAGCTGTCAGGAATTATCTGGAAGAGGAGAAGAGTCTTATTGAAAAGTGCCTATTTATCTTTGGTAATTTAATAATCTATAGTAGTAGGGTCAAGTAATTTTTTATGATACAGCCTTTAATCATCTATCAATTACTACTTTTAATTACAGCTGAGTTGCTAAGATGTATAGAAGTCTTCCTGAGGACAAAATGAACAGCTATAGCTCTGCTCTGAATCGCGCACTATTGCCAAAGAGACAGCAATTCCCTTTCTCCACCACCACGACATGAATGAAATGTCTGTTAAAAAAAAAAAGGTGCTGAGTCCATTACACCTAATGCTAAAGATCTGGTTATGTCATAACACATATCTATGACAAACTGAATGAAGATTACAACAGAAGTTTTTGTGGCTTTTTCTAATTTATAGCTACTTGACTTGCCCTTCAACATTTCTAACTGGCTAGCTACACTAACAGCTGTAGATATACTTTCTAGATAATTGTGAACATCTATATGGGCCAGGATTTTTTTTCATACCAATCACTCTGACACTGTTTGAGTCTCTGCCCCAGGGAGAAGGGAACACCTTGCCTGGGAGCCATGAAGGTCCGCTCAGAGCAGGGCGCTCCCCGTGCTGAGCATTACCTCTCTCAACAGCACGGTCCAGGCTGTCACACGTATATTGATCACACACACTGTTTTGGGTAGATAAAGATACACAACGTTAATACCCCCAAAGTAAAAATTTCATAGCCCACTGGCCACCCTGACAAGCTGCAGTTCTCCCTTAATTTCGTACAATAAATTTTGCTGTGTTCCCTGAAGGCCACTGTGTCTCGTTGCTCCTTGGTGGCCCTATTCATCTGTGGATGAGGTAGCTTCAGAGGGCTTGTCTGTTAATAGCACCGCGATAGCTTTACTGATTCTGCAGGCTAGTACTGCAAGAGTCCAGCTGTTCATAAAAAGCAAGTAAATCAAAAGCCAGTGTACTTCACACCAAATGAAAACTACTTTTTTTTATCCCTTTATGTGTAGGACTCTCCAGCCTAAAACAAAGATGCATACAATGACCCTGCAAATAAGATCAGTGTAATTCAGAGACGGAAATTAATCTGTCAAGCCCTGGCTTTGTTTGTCACTTACCATCACTGTAGTTTCTTTTCATCTTCAATTCTTGCGCTGCTTCATTATTTGCTATAAAGAGTTTTATTTAGAGGAAGAAATAGAAAGAGTTTATGCATCCATTATTTAATGACGGGCTTTTATCCTGGGGGGGAAATGGGCAAGAAGGAGTCTGATGGCAGAGTGAAGTGAATTACAGATCAAAAAATTTCCTAAATTTGGCTGAGAGTATATGACCTAATTTGCATAACTCTGGGATTATTATTAGTGACTTCTTTCCTGCTCCATTGTTGGGGTATTTTTGTTTTCAAATTTAATTGCTTGTGTATTAATTTTCACAATTCTGGAGCCAACATCCCTGTGAGATCTAATTTCAGGACTGTATTTCCTCTTTGGAAAATAAGAGACTATTTCACAAAGAGAAAGAAAAATCAAGAACAATGGCTTCTTTGAAATAACATACATTATTTCTTTTCAGAACAGCAGTTCTTTTCTAGGGCTTCTTAGGAGAGGGTATTGTCTTTACAGAAGATTTGCCTGAATACAATTTCAAGACTCTCACCAGGCAGCACAAAAGGCCAGAAGAGGCACCACAGCATTACTCAAACTTGCCTAAGTTGACCTGATACACAAGGGGTACCACTGCGATTAGGCTGGGCAGAGGGGAATTTTACCCTGCTCCACTGCCTCACTGGCTGATGTTTCATGGAAAGAGGGGGATAGCCTGCATGTAGCTCTAGTGTAGTAGCAACTAAATTATACCTGATCAGAGTGCCTTAGTATATTGTATGTACAATCTAATCCTCTGTAGAAGGATACAGGTTTGCCCACAGAATGTATGGATTCAGCAGAGCTTTATTTTCAAACAGAAATAATTTTAGGCGTAAGAGTCAGGTGCCAAAAGTTTTCCAACCCGCTTTCGGCAGTGTACTCCGTGTGCTCTGCATTGCTGTGCTGATGCAAAAGAGCCGTACAGCCGGCATAACGGGCCACCTGCACCAGCATGGCCCCGCAAAAGCTGCACCGCCAGCAAAGCTGCTGCGCAGCATGTGAATGTGAGCCTGGGGGACACAGGATTATTGCCATGGGAAGGATCTGCTTTAATTCTCCTCTGGAGGAACAAGTGCATCCACTGCCAGTGAACAGCAGGGCTTGGGGGAAACCGCAGGGCTGGGGCACTTGTTGCCAAGCCTTTGCCTCCCCACTGTGGGAAGGCAAGTGGGGTGAACCAGCTGGGAGGGCTCAGCTGAAGGCTAAACACCCTCTTTTCACCAGGGGCAAGACAACAGTATTTACATCAGATTTGACACCACTTCCAAGATATGTCTCAACAATGCCCTCCCTATCTTACTCCTTATTTCTCCACATTTTTAATAATAAAATTGTGCCCTCCCCCAAAAAAGTAAAAAAGACAAAAAAAGCTTCCGAAAGAGAGTATTTAAAAAAACCTTATTACTATGAAATGAAGCACAGGGTAGGACAAACAAAGAATTGTACAAAGTGCACATTGCTGCCTAAAGATGCCTTTAATGAAAAGATGGAGAAGCTTATGAATGCTGGAGCGCTGGATCCTTGTGATTGCCTAGGACATGCCAGAAAGCATACAGAGGTGCTTGAAAAGACAGCAAGGCCTTTTGTGTGATGAGGAGCCCCCAATTTGTTGCAAACATGGTAGAGCTGGTAAAACAGATTCTGGAGTCTTCTGGTTTCCAGTTAAGCTGGTAAGAGCAGGGTGCCCCCATGCAAACAAAGTGCTAAACCTGACTGTGTTATGGGCACGACAGGAGTCATTACCTCCCCGCCCCTTTTCCTAAGGCTGCTTTGTCCTTGGTTCCTAATTTCTTTACTGGTGTCAAACAGCCTGGCTCCATCACAGTTAACAAAGTGGTGCCCATTTGTACTGCAGCAGGCAATTTCCTTTAGCCTGAAACCAGTATTTTTTGTAAGGGGACACTTGCCTCCTTCCCCACCACTAATGGTAGCTGTGGAGTGCTGCACACCCTAAGCACAAAGGTGTTTGCACAGCCTGCCGCACCACAGGAAAGCCTGCAAGTACAGAAAGAGCAGAACAGGCCCCAGGACCTGAAGGTGTAAAATACGTTACACCCGAGTCAAAGGAGCAAAAAAAAAAAAATCATGATTCACGGTCCTAATCTTGACTAGTGGGGCCTCTGCGGCTCTGCTGAGAAGAAGCATCAGAGAAAGCTCTTCTCTGTACCATCTGAAATTAAATTCATGATTGAATGTATGTTTCTGATAAGTGAAAACACTACATCTCTGGAAAGAGAATGAAAGCAAATGACCTTTCAGTCATTTGGCCTCTGTGGGACTTAGAGGAGCTCCTGTTCTACCCTGTAAAAATGTCTCTGAGCAATTCTGCGTTAAGGCTACTCCTTAATCCAGATAGGAAGATATTATTTTGTCAAGACACTAGAGAAACTCCCTCCAGAGTCAGATACTTACAACAAGGGCTTTCTGGCAAGCAACAGAGCCACTAACAAAGGCTTTTCTGAGCTTCACTGACACATTAGACTTTGGATGCTGTTGCTTCCATTTCTACCTCTGTTTAGTCCTGCCGGTTGGCCTAAAAGCCCTGAGGGCCTTGGCTCTGCGATGTCGCAGCTGTCCTTGCAGTATCTTAAACCCCAGCAAGATGTAGGAGACTGCAGACCATATGTGTGCGTGGGGATAGGTTGAGAGATGACCTATTTTAAGGCCAATGCATTATTTTCTGACAGTAACTGAGAGGAGATTCACACTTAAAAGTTATTCTTGAAAGGATGATTTTTGCAGAGCTGGGAACACTGACTCACTCCTGCCATCCTCTCAGTCTCCAGTGCGTGATGCAGAGGTGAGGTAGGAGAAGGAAGCGAGTGATGTCTTGCTTTTGCTGTGATAGAAATAAGGGCTGGTTTGTAACTTGGCTCTTTTCCTGAAAATTTCCAGCATGAGATGGGAGACTGCAAATAGCAAATCACAACTAGCTGGCTTCTGGTGCATAGAACAGAAAGGCAAAGTTTTCATTCCTCTTCCAGACAATTGCCTAAAATACATCAAGACTATACAGACCCCACGGAAGAGAAAGACAAGATTAGCTGGCTCTCGCATGGTCTTCTCATACTAAATCTAGCATAGTTAGAGTTACAAACGTCACCACGAGACAAGTTTAGTCAAGACACATATACACAGATACACCTTCTCCAAAGAAGAGGGTTTTTCTCCTCCCTTTACTTTTCCTGTAAATGCCATGTCTCAGCTCTGCTGCTAAACGAGTGCATTTGCTGGTGGAAATGCTCCCAATTTTTTCTTCCTGTCTCACAGTGCAAGCGCTATCCCATCCTTGGGTTGCACCATGTCAAAGTAACGCAGCTGCAATGAATGCAGTTACATTGGGATGCAGCTGTGTTTACAGCAATGAAAATGTGAGGAACTGCATTATTCAGGCAATGGAGGAAGGAAAAGTGATTTAAAAGAGCTATTTGGAATGGTTGATGCTTTTCTCTTGCTTAGGTAAATTATTATTTTTACATCTACATGCCCAAAAGGCAATTTTAATCTGTCTGTGACTACAGGAAGACAATTTGCCGGTGATATTTGGAAATATTGTAGATAATATTGGACACAGAGAAAGAGCATTCTAGTACAAATGGAAAAGGTGTCAAACGTAATGGTAATGACTTCCTCAAAAATACCCTCACTAATGCCTTGCAAATGAAAAGTGGGTCTCTGAAAATTTTTCATCAAAACAGTTTGGTTTAAAGTACAATCCGATTAGTCACAAAGGTTATTATGCAGTGCAAAGTTTTCAAAAAGTGTATTCTGTCAAAATTTATGACCTCTCATTGAAAAACAAAATCCAGCTGGAATATACTTTTGTGTATTTTTCTGAAAACTAAGAAGTTGCATTTGGAAGCATGATCCCTGGTGGCTGTACATTTAAGGCCACAAATTCCATTTTTGTGTTCTGAGTTGGGTTACATCACCAGGCTAAATCTTAAATTTAGACTCCCACAAGAGATAAGCTGGGAATGCAGGGAAGCTTGACAAACCTACCGCAGAAAAAATCAAGCACAATGTTTCAAGGATGCCTTTCTTTTCATTAGGAAGTTAATGAGTTGGAAGCGTGTAAACCATAAGTAAATGAAGAACAGAGCAACACAAGAGATGATACACAAAGACAGATGGGTGTATCTTCCAGTACTTAACATTATAAAATCAAAAAAAAAAAAGGCCACCTCAGTCTTTGCTAGAGAGTCACTAGCCTACTTCAGCTAGACTGAGTTTCAAAAGGCAAGCTTCAAGGAAGCTTTGGGTGCATCTCCAGCTGGGAACCTCAGAGTAAACAAGCACTTCTTTCTCCGATGCTTGGAGCAAAGGCAACACAGAGGGGGGTCTGTTATAGCAATGTTACACCTAAGCACTAAAATATTGCTCAGTGTAGAAAAATACAAGCTAATACATTTCACAGGGAAAAATGCCAGCTATATTCCAATGGGAGGGAAAAGCACTAACAGCAAGTGAAATTAGAAATAAATCAGGTGTAAACTGTGTGGTTGCAGACTTCAGGAGAAGAAAATAATACATATGAGGAATTCAGTTTTTCTGCTGCTGCAAGGCTGTAGGACGACAACCCCTAGGTTTTTAGGACATTTCACTAGTTTCAGCTGTTAAACCCTAGCTTGGCGTGGCTGACAAAGATTACAAAGGACTGATGATGATGAGTAAGGAGAAGTTAGAAGAAATGAGGGCTGAACTCTTATTTGAGAAATTGTAAAAAGCTAACAACAATAACAAATCAGTGGCAGACCTGTGCAGAAAATTATATCCTCAGGATTTCCCCTTCACTAGCAAATACCTCCAAGTAGGCAAAGGTCTCCAACTTCTTTACAGTGGTAGTAAAACATCTCAGCCCTACAGCTGCAGGCGTCCTGGGCAGCTGGTGCAAGGGTTGCTCTGGCTTCAGCAGCTAGGCTGTTCACTGGGCTGTGGAACAGACCTTTGTTGCCTCCTGAAAAAATACCTTTTTTTTTTTTTTTTTTTAATGGTCATACAACACCTTTGCCTTCATATCATACATTCTTGGGCCCAGCTCAACGATGATCTGACTGTGTCTCATTTGGCCAAAGAGTATTTAAAGACAGGTTTCAAAATGCCAACAGAATTTAATAAATTCTAATAGCACAGCAGTGAAAGGATGTTTTTGAAAGGCATTTCAATGGCGTGGCCCAAAAAGAGGTTGAACGAGAGCGAGACCCCCATGGTCAGTGAGGAAATACTGGGAAAAATACGATCCGCATTATACATTTAATATCAGATGTTGATAATGTACTGTATGATACAGTCCTGGGTGGGAAAAGAAATAAGAGCCTTCACTCTCTCGCAGTGCAAAGCTGTATACTGCCACAGTAGAATAAAAGCGAGAAACAGATGCAAAAGAAGTGGAAAAAAACCATTCAGGCAGCTTTCCCGTCGACACTATACAATCTATCCAAAATGTCTGAGCAAGCAGCCTGAATGAAATTAATAATCGGTTTTGATCAGAGGACCTTGCTGTATTATCTATTTATTTATTTATGTATCATCTGTGCACACCCACAGCCAGCAATAGGGTAGTAGTCAATGTCTTTATTCCTAATGTGGCTTATTTTTTCCAGGTTATGAAATGCAGGTTAATATTTGATCTTATATCAATAAATCTCCCCCTACTAAACATATAAAGGTTATTCTGGAAAATACATCCGGGCATGGCCATGAACTTCTTGTGACAGTTTGTAGGAGGAGAAGTTCACTAGGAATCTGAAGAATTTCACTGCACTTACATGAATATGTGAATATACTGGTGCCAGTCCCCGTTACAGTTATGGTCACAGGTGATGTTACGGACCGGTATTTGAAATATGTGACCTACAAATTTAATATGAACTCTTACGGACTCTGTTTCACCATCATAGTTGCTGGATGGCATTGATTTCTTCCGTCTCCCCCTGCTTATCTCAAGCTCATTCATTTTGCTTGTCTTATTGATTTTCATGTTCATTTCATACATTATCTCACCGGAAGCTGGTAATGAATCAATGTGGCCTCCTAAATCCGTGTTCTGTTATAACCCTTTGGAAAGAGCCACTTACAGCTATCTATCTATATCAAAATGCACTGAGTACCTATTGTATACATGTAAACAAGAGAAGACATCTTTGTCTCAACCCTACTCCTGGATGAAGGCCTGTACAGTCTTTCTGTTGAGTGCATGTATTTTTAAATGCCTGCCATGATAATATGGACTTAAAAGGAAAACACTGGAGCAAGCTAGAGAGACCTCAGTGTGTCCTTCATCTTTAGTAGTTCCATTTTTAGTGGCTCACTTCCCAACCTTCTGCCTGTAAGTTGCCTGCCTTCTTCTCAACCCCTTCTTTTCCTATATCCAATAATACTGGAAGGACTTCAGAGCGGGGACTAGCTCTTATTCTCTGCTTACATTGCCCATAATGTGCAGTTGTTATCAGAAAGAGTCTCGTTAGCACAAAAGGGACACCTGAAGTATAGATAACAGCAATCCTAATTATGCAAAAGAACGCCAGGACAGCTATGATGACAAGTTGTCATTGTTTTTGCTTCCTGCTGTTCTTACATCTTTAGGTTACGTTAAAATTTAATGGTTAGTTCATTCCCATGGATGCACTCTTTATTTATCCTAGCTGGCCTGCTGCAGTATGTAAGGCTGTTGATACAGCTTTCCGCTGTACAGAGATGGGCCTAGCTGAGAAAGGAAGACTTGTACTTCAAACTGCTGCTTGAAACTAGTCAGAGTAATAACACAGGAAACTAATTTCTACTTGAAGATGTTTTCAATGGGTACTTGAGGGAAACATAACAACATCACAAACATCCTAAATTAACCAGCACCTCAGTGACAGAAAACAGTACATTAAATTCAGGGATTTCTCCTAAGAGATTTCACGTGAGTTAAAAATCTACTTGGCTGAACAAAAGTAGAAGATGCATATGTTCATTCTGGAGCTCTCCAACATGAGAGCCAACACTGAATTTTTAACATCCGTGTATACAACATACAGTGATGACTGGCAATAGTTGTGTGCCTCATTTATTTCTAGGCTCACACAGCCCTCCTCCTGTTCCACATGGGAACTGGGTTTGAGCAGAGCCTTGCCACAGAGGCCCCCAGGGCCCCGCGGCGCAGGTCAGTGGGGCCTGCAAGTCCCTGCTTTGTGCCAGCCACCTGTGTTCCCCAAGGGACAGTGTGCCAACTGCATCACGCCCGGTGGTTCTGGCTACCCGCTACAGGACTTCTTGGCAGGGATTAAAAGTAGTGGGTTTCTGTGACCGCGTTGCCTGAGCAGCCTCCTGTGACAAGCCAGGCTCAGAGTATTTGGAAAGACTTAAAGGCTTGATTTGCAAAGGTTGAAAGCTCTCTGATTCCCATCTAATTCACTGAGGGCCAGACAGCTAACGACTTTTCTCAACCCTGAACAAATCAGGAATGCATTGGTAAACAAACTTGTAGGGCTTGCTTTGCTAGAAAACATCTTAGTGTTCCACTGCCTCTTTCTGCTTGTGCTCTTTATCAGCAAATGCTGTCCTAAATGTGGACAGACAGACTAAAATTAATGCTGATGTATTGTCGTGGTTTAACCCCAGCCAGCAACTAAGCACCACACGGCCGCTCGCTCGCTCCCCCCACCCCAGTGGGATGGGGGAGAGAATGGGAAGGGTGAAAGTCAGAAAACTCGTGGGTTGAGATGAGAACAGTTTAATAATTGAAGTAAAATGAACTAGAAAGTAGTAATAGTAATAGTAATAATAATAATAATAATAATATACAAAGCAAGTGATCAAAAACGATACAATTGCTCACCACCCACCGATTGATGCCCAGCACATCCTCGAGCAGCGATCGCTGCCCCCCCCCAGCCAACTCCCCCCAGTTTATATAGTGGGCATGACGGCATACGGTTTGGCATAGCCCTTTGGCCAGTCTGGGCCAGCTGTCCTGGCTGTGCCCCCTCCCAGCTTCTTGTGCACCAGGCAGAGCATGGGAAGCTGAAAAGTCCTTGACTGGTGTCAGCACTACTTAGCAACAACTAAAACATCAGTGTGTTATCAACATTATTCTCATACTAAATCCAAAACACAGCGCTCTACCAGCTACTAGGAAGAAAAAATCAACTCTATCCCAGCCAAAACCAGGACAAGTATACAGAAAATGAACTGCCAGAGCTGAGTGAACACACGAAACCTGTATGCAAATGCTTTGGAAACAGAAAGAGCTCTGTAACCCTTCTGCCAGGGGATGTTTTTGGCAGTGAAAAGGGTTCAGGTATGTGAGGTGCCTCTAAACTTCTTAACCCCTACAACAAACCTTAAATTAGCCTGCTCCTCATCAGGCACTTGGGAGACTAGATTACATTGGGCTGAAGCAAAACCTCCCCACTCACAATCACCACCTGGAAGCCCTTGCCCAACTGGACCTCCCAAATGGGCTCTGCCAGGCTCTTGGGCAAGGAATTTAAATTAATTCAAGAATTCATTCATTCAAGCAGAAGCACTAAAACACTTCAAAGCAAAAACAGGCAAATGAATCAAAATCTCCTATACTCGTTTGCCTTTACAAGCTGTTTTGACTTTAAAAAAAAAACAAACCCGAGGCACCACAAGGCTTACCAGCATTGCAATTAAACTGTGAGTTGACAACATTTGGTTTTGTTAGCTCTCCTGTGGCTAAGTGAACAAATGGCTTATATGATATTAAAAGATTTTTTTTTTATCTGCTCAGAAGCTATTCCCCATTTACAAGGCAGAGCATGTGATGCATTTGCCCTCCTCTTGTTTGGGTGTTTCTGTTTTTCAAAGTCTCAGTAAAGGTTCAATCAGTGGGCCCTACAGTAATATCTCTGGACCAGGTATCATCAATAAGCATCTATTTTATACAGTGCTACAGGGAAATTTCAAAGCCCCTCCAGCTCCAAAGCTGCCTGCACCAGAAACCCATGTGAAGTCTGAGGACATTCATGAGCTACACCTTGCATCTGCAGCAAATTACCACCAGTAGTCAGTGACCACTTTAAAATATCCTCACAGTTCTTCCAGACAGTTTTACAAGAGGCCTAATTAAAATGGTCTTGGTTAGAGGAATTAGTCCATGAAGGTCTGTTAGGTAACTGCTGCCTGGTCCTGCCCTTGGGTCACAACAACTCCATGCAACGCTACAGGCTTGGGGAGGAGTGGCTGAAAAGCTGCCCAGAGGAAAAGGACCTGGGGGTGTTGGTCGACAGCCAGCTGAATATGAGCCAGCAGTGTGCTCAGGTGGCCAAGAGGGCCAATGGTATCCTGGCTTGTATGAGAAACAGTGTGGCCAGCAGGACCAGGGAAGTGATAGTGCCCCTGTACTCGGCACTGGTGAGGCCGCACCTCGAGTACTGTGTTCAGTTTTGGGCCCCTCACTACAAGAAGGACATGGAGGTACTAGAGCGTGTCCAGAGAAGGGCAACGAAGCTGGCGAAGGGTCTAGAGCTCAAGTCTTATGAGGGGCAGCTGAGGGAGCTGGGGTTGTTTAGTCTGGAGAAGAGGAGGCTGAAGGGAGACCTTATTGCTCTCCACAACTACCTGAAAGGAGGTTGTAGCGAGGTGGGGGGTCGGTCTCTTCTCCCTAGTAACAAGTGATAGGATGAGAGGAAACGGCCTCAAGCTGCACCAGGGGAAGTTTAGGTTGGATATTAGGAAAAACTTCTTCACCAAAAGGGTAGTCAGGCATTGGAACAGGCTGCCTAGGGAAGTGGTTGAGTCCCCATCCCTGGAGGTATTTAAAAGACGGGTAGATGTGGTGCTTAGGGACATGGTTTAGTGGTGGACTTGGCAGCGCTAGACTTGATGATCTTGAGGGTCTTTTCCAACCTAAACAATTCTATGATTCCACGCTTTGGTGTGGTTACAATTTCCAGTTGTACAAGGTGCTTCATGGTGACCTGTGAGCAGTGGCAGGTCTGTGAGATAACTCCTCCTCCCTAGACACATCGTCCCCTCCCGCCCCCGCTGTGCCCTGGCTTAACCCATTTCTACCTGAATGAGCCCCTGCAAAGCATAGTTTTTACTGCCATCTAATGTCTACCCAGACTGCATAATCTCCTGCTGGTACGGTATATTAGACTAATGCCATTAGACCATTCGATTCTCCTGAACCTACTTATCCACAGCAGGACACCTGGTTCATCACAAGTTGCCTGCCCCATTGCAGGACCTTCCCAGCTAAATCCGGCTCATCTCTTCGCAGCATCATCCTGCAGCCTGTGGGTCCCCCAAATGCCAGTGTCACGTGTGACCACCGCCTAGCACAACTGGGGCAAATGCACCAACTGCATTTGCCAAGACACTGGAGTCTGGGGTTCATTTTTGGTCCTTTCTGGATCCAGCAGCCAATGTTTCTTGCAGCACCAAGGAGCATCCAGGAGAGCTCTAGGCTAGTGCCTGGATAGCTGTTTCGGGGAGTCCAGCTGGCAGCAGCACCTGGCGCAGACCCTGATGCCCTGTCCCAGCCCCTGGGGAAGGTCTTATGCCTGAAAATCCCATGGGAGAAGGTTGGGGGATATCGCCACAGCCGTGTGGCACACACCCCTCGCTGGCCTGGGCTGTCCGGTGGGCTGCGGGTTACACAACCCATGGGGCAACACCGGGGAGAGACCCTGGCCTCCGCTCACCAGGCAGATTTGGAGGGGCAGAAGAAAATTTGATCCGATACAGCCACCAAGGACGGTGGACCACAAAACCCTCAGCTTTAGCAAAGAGGAGAAATGGGCTCAGGTACCCCACATCTTGGCAAATGGCAGGGAAGGCATATGCCTACGTCTCGCATGTGCTGAATTTAAACTGCCTGGAAGGACTGCACAGGCACAGCAGCGTCCATTAACTAGAGTCTCCAAGTGCTTATTTCAGCATTGTTTTCTACCGTAACAGATTTGCACGGCACTTAATCTCATTCTAATTGACCAGAACTGCTGATTGTGTTATAATTAAATTGCAGTCTAATTTTACTTAGCTATAACTGATAGAACACAAAGCTACAGAAATTAAACCACGACGAAAGGCAACTGCACTAACCACTGCAATGAATATTAGGCCAGAATTAGGCTGAAGAAATGTGGCAGCAGACCACCATCACGGCCACCACTATTTAGAGAAATGAATATTTAGGGACCAAGGGAACCTAAAATAGTTTTTTAACGTGTGTTTTTTTCCACATCCATCGCTCTAAAATAGAATTTGGATTTCAGTTAAATGGGCAAAACTGAGATTGTTGGATGACTGTCATTGTGGGCTCAGCTTTTCTCGACATGTTGACTGGATACTTACTGTTGGGGATGAAGCCCATGCTTCTAATGCCCATTTTTCTACTGTCATATTTCTTCCCTCTTGCCAGACCAACTATTTTATTTAGCGTGTTGTAGAAAAGTCAGCTCATCGTGCAGCTAAAAGATCAAAGATGCTCACTGTGCAAGCCCTAGAACTAGGTCATTCAGTTCCCTTTCCAGATTTAATCTTCTCTCTCTTTTGTACTAATGAACCTGCAGTGGAGGTGGCTTTTTACATTTCTTGGGCATTGAAATGAAAGCCGCCATCACTTCAGCCCATGCAAAAGTATGAGAAAAAGCTCTATGTAATGCTGGAGAGCAAATTCCTGGAGGTCCCAGTTGTCATGCCATGCTCTATAGAGCGTATGCTTTACTAAAATAATTATATATACATATTTCCAAAAGCTACTTTTCATGGGGAGCTGAAAAATTGTATCAACCCCTCCCCATACAAAACAGGGACCACAGACTGCACCAGCAGTGTTAACGCTGGGGATTACTCCCTTCATGTCCGTCATTTCTGCCTTCTCCCCCACTGGCCAGTAAATCCAAGCCTACGTGGAGATGTAAACTTTAACACACGCCAAGACCTGATATCATTCTCCTTGCGGCACTGCAGTGGTGACAAGGCACCTACAGCTTTTACCTGGAAATAACCCAATAAGGGCTACTTCATCAGCTTCAGCCATTGCCGAGTTTATCTTGTGGTGAACTGCACGCCTCTGGTCTCCTCCAGGATTTTGTTTTTAAGGGCAGGGTAGCTCACAAGCACTTGTTTTCCCTTTGATAAAGCATACCTTTTTCAACAACAAAGCTAAAATCCCAGGTATGCAGTGACTTACGTGGCTAGGCCTTCTCAGGAGGGCTAAAAAGTAGAGTGATGCTTTATTGCTCTAGAAAGAAAAAACATCGAGAAGAAACCTGGTTTGGTCATTAGCCTGCCAGACTTGGGTGATGCTCCTCTGAAAGCCAGGCTATGGCAGGAGTGACCTCAGCCCGAGAGCTGAAGACTGAAAGCCGCAGGCCCGTGCCACGTGATATTTTCTCTTTTCACTAACCAACCCACATGAGGTTAATGTGCAGAGCACATCCTACAAACAGATCATTTTTCAGTTCGTTAAACATGATTGCTAAACTACCAGTAGCTCTTCCTCAATTACCTCTGAGAAAAGTGGCTCACAACTAAGTAGGAGCAAAAATAGATATTAAACTGTTTATCCCAATGAAATCTCGTGCTGTGCAGGATAATTTCTGTTATTATTTGGTTTCTTTGGTGGGGGTGGACAGAAGAACTGGGTTTGTCTACACTGAAGTAGTTTGTTAATGCTGAAGAGACGTGTTTATTCAATGCAGCAAGCATTCATTTTATGTTTCCAGAATTTGTACGATGAGCAGAGCTGACCAACCTCTTCCCTCCAACCCCTTCCATCACCTTGCTTGACTCTCTCCCTCCAGCAATATAAAAACGCCAACCCTGCGCCTTTTCACCCGGCTCCGTGGTTCCTTAAGAGAGGTCTCTTGCAGACATGCAGGGCCATCCCTTGGCCTGAAACCTGACTTTCAGACCCTGGTACAGCACTGTGGCACCAGCAGGAGGTCACTTCTGCACTCTGCTTTTGCTGCTGGAGAGGGGCTGGAGGGACAGGATCAAGGTCTGAAGGAGGCAGCAAGGAAGAAGGCAACCAGATGAATACTGTATTTAGCACATCTTTTCCAACCCTGCCTCTAAAGGAAGGAGGGAAAATCTGCAATAAGGCTGCTGTTTCTGGTACTTGGGAACAAGCTGGGGAGGGATGGCTGGTGCTGGTTAAGAAAAGACAAATCTTAGAAATTTGATAAAATGCAAAGCTAGCTTTGAAATCATTTTAGGCCCTGCCAGTCTGGTTTATTAAATGGATCCGGTTTTACTTGTAAAAGGTATTTGCTCAAAAATCTGATCAATTTATGACTTTCAGATCTAGCCTGTGGATACAACCCCAGTAGAACTCCATTTCATGCCTCCAGAACAGCTATCAGTGTCATGAAACCTCAGTTTTTCATCCAAACCAACAACTGACAGGCCTAATTAATTACAAAAGAGCTGATGAAGGAACTAACTTCCAGCTAAGTCTCAATCATCCGTACTTATTTAAAAGCAATGCCCCAGTCTTCAGCAAAACCCTTCTATTATGCAATACAAATCAGTCCAGTTCTTCATCTGGGAGCAAAGTGCTTTAGTGCTACTTTTCCCCCAGCCGTCGAAACTGCTGTATGACTGCCATTTTGGGGAAAGGAATAAGATTTAGATTTGTGTTCCCAACTGTGGATCCAATTTTGAAACCTTTACTTTGTATTCGCATTCCAGAGGGATGACTGTACAATGACGTATAGATGGCATCTTCCTCAATTCAATGGACAGACTCCAAAAGATCAACTGATCCTGGTTTCTATGCTTTCCAGCATTATAGCTTTTCCTAAATGACAGACTCCTTTTCAGGGTACCTGTTCACCAGGTCTGTTGGTGTCATGCCACAGTAAGCTCCTGACCTCAGGAGAGCTGCAGAGCCCAAATTACAACCGGTCTCTTTGGTGGGAATCTCTGTTAACTAAGTTGAAACCAGCCAGATCTTACCCAGCTAATTAGCAGGTAAGAGATCCACGCTTCCAGGGAGTGATCAAGCTCACCTGTTTTAGGAAGCATTAAAGTACCTACCTGTCTTCAGCAATGAGAGAGGGAGCTTACACAAAATGTTTAGATTACTAAATTAGCTGAAATTGAACCCACCCAACACATAACATGGCAGTACTTCCATTAAAATGACCCAAGCTAAGCTATATAAATGTAATTCCAAATGGTGTTCTTACTGATGTCTAGGCTGATGGGCTCAGTCTCTGAGTCTTAGGAGAAGTCTTTGCTTGCAGGAGTGTGCAACGCTCGAGTTATATTTACAGCATCAATCTAGACCGGGAATGAAGTTGGTAAGAATTACACTTTAATCTACCTGACCTACCAACTATTTGGTTTGGGATTCTGTATCTTGTAATCAATAAATTCCAGAATTAAGTGGCATGTCTGCATGTCCTTGCTTGCTAGGGAACCTTTATGCCTCCCAAACAAACAAGCCAGTTCCACTCGTTTGATTTCCTGAAAGGGAAGGCAAGGAGAGGATTAGGAGAGCTTTGGGTCTAATAGAGAAATACATTTAGGCGCCTACAGTCCCACAGCAATCCATATGCACTAAGGCCCCCGAGAGACTCGCTGGAGCCTGTCCTTACGCAGTATTGGCAGTTTCCAGAAGGTGGCCTAGCAGCAGCTGGCCGGCCATTCGGGCTGCATCCCTTTCTGGGTGTGCACAGCCACCAGTGAGGGGGACGGACCGGACTCCTGAATCGGCATTTTGCCTGTGGTCACCTTGCCACCTCTTAATTCACACTTGGAGGCAGCTGGGGGCCATTTAAGGCCAATGCCATCAAACCCGGTAGTTCTGAAATTCTGTTCTTAAACCCACATCCGATGGCCAATTTCAAGCTATTTGGAGAGGATCAGGCACTGTTTTGTGATGTTGTATGGTGTCTAGTACCATGGGCTCCTGCTCTGTGGGGTGACTCCTAGTATTGTAACCAGTACGTTCATCCGCAGTAAAGGTGACTCAGTTTTATTTCAGTGGCACCGTATCATTAGATCTTTCTCTGTCACAAAATCATAGCTTTGGTTTCCTGGCTTTATCAATAGACCACCTTTTTTCTCTCTGAGGTAGCACAACCAGACTCTTCCCCACACGTACGTCGTTGTGGGGAACGGCCAAATCTAAAGCTTTTGCTTCATGTGTTTCATTACATGGAATTAGAAAACCCATCTGGGCTTCATCCGAGCTCTGCACAAACACGAGCAGCCTCAGCAGCGGATGACTTTGTAGCACTTAGATACATTTACATGCGTGAGTTAGCCTGCTGTGCCTATACGGGAAGTACGTGGACTGGACCGTCAATGATCACATAAGACCATCTGACTCTTAAATCTATTAAACATGACATACTTCAAATAACGTATATGAAGGTTAAATCCTACTATAAAGCCACTCACCTGAAATTACCACTGTTTCTCAAGACCACCCTGAATGCAGCCAGAATCAGCGTCTGAGTTACCGATGTGAGCTCAGGGCCAGTTTTCTGCTGTCGGTTCCTTTCCTCTCCTTTTTCTTTTTCTCTCTTCAAGTTACCATTTTTAGCACCTTGTGCCAGAAGAGGTCAGTGCTCCTGCCCCAGGAACAATCGTGCTGAGGCAGCCGTCGTTATTCTGCGGAACAAAATGTCCATGGCATACAGCATGCAGTAGGCTACGATTGCCACATCCGAGAGTGACGTTACCCAGAATGACCTGAACCGCTATACGAGCTCACCAGCCCCAAAAGGAAGAGGCAATAAGACATCTCAACCAGAAGAGTAAGTCCCCTTTCTTCAGAGCTAACATTTCCATCAGCACCTGAAACTTTCCACATAGTTAACCTTAATGGAATTAATATACTCACAATACCGGGGTGGGGGGGAAATCATTCAGTACCTTCTTACATTGCAGGAAATACTGTCGATTTATTTATTTGAAAGATTCCCCACAGGGTATCAGGAAATCCCTCCACGTGTGAGCTGAAGATGTTAGGCTACATTTTGGATTAGAGCTTGTTCTGCAATATGACTGTGTCGATGGCAGCAGGGAGGCCACCGGACCCAAGCTCTTTACGCCTGCTGGCTGTGGTTTGAGACCTTACCAATGGTGAGATCGGTCAGGGCCTTTGGCAGGAAGGAGCCCTTGCAGCTGTAGGGTAGGACACTATTCTCATGGAGCGTACTCTCAGGTCTGGGGGGGCTGAACCAACCAAATTTCTCTGGCAGGTGCTGGAGAAGGGCCAGTTTCTTTCCTTCCACCACGGAGCCTGGGTTACACTCCTGTATACCAGCCTCAGCAAAGAGAGGAAGCATGGCTGTGCCTCTTCAGGGTCTCGCTTGCAGTGCCTCAGCCCAAAGCAGGTGTCAAGTCAGAAAAGGTGCGTCAGAGAGAGAGGTGCAATGAACTTCACGTTGAGCTGGTACGATGGCCGGCAGCCAAAGCCGTGGCTGCTTGCCCAAGAGAGGAATAGGCAGTGAACAGCCCAGTCCCTTCCTGCATGTGATGGACCCCAAAACACAGGCAGGGTCTCTGTCAGCCCAGGGGGGCTAACCCCACGCTCCCAAACCCCATCTCCCACTGATGTCACTGCAGCTGTATCTGCTTGGTTTTGTTAAACAGTGAGGTTGGTTGAAATGAGCTACAAAATCATGGTGCATCCCACCACCGGCCCTAAGGACATCAAACACCGACACCAGCACCACCTGCTGAGAGAGTCCACAAGCATCTAAAATTCCCCAGCAGAGGGGTCAGCATCCCTGCTTTGACCAGAAAGACATTATTTTAGGAAAACAGGTTTTAAGTTACCAACACATTTCTCTGGAGCCGTATCCTGGCACATCTGTGCTACCTTCCTGCACGGCAGTGATTGCAATCAAATGCCCGGGAACTAGGCTCTCACTTGATGCAAGTCATCTACCCGTTGGGTATAACTGGCTCCAGAGTTTCAGACACTGATCTCGTGGACACAGTGTACTTTCTAATCTTGTAATCTCATAAGTCATTGTACCGTTGCTGATGCTTCACTCTTGAAAAAAAAAAAAAAAAAAAGGAAGGTTAATATATAAAAGGGAGGTTTCAGTTTTACAAAGCTCCTTTTATTCACCTGAATCCTGCTAAGGCCAAGAGAAAGACTGCTACTGACTCATAACGGCATTTGAATTGAGTGCGGAATGAGAAGTTACGCTTTGTACATTTTCAGCTCGGGAAAGAACTAGTTTCCTGAATGATCACATGGTGACAACTTTCATCCTTAGCAAAAGTCCTAGAAATACTTTCCAACACTCACTCACCAAATCAGAGCATTTTTCTGTGACAGTTTTAATACAAGCTAGTTACAGTTTTGATCCTATAGATATTAAAAATGGGTTTCAGCCTCCTTTTATGAACAAAATACCCACTGAAATCCAAAGCGTTGTCAGTGTTCAAGGAACTCATCCCTAATGGGCTGCTCCCAGCTCTTATGGTCTTGGAAGAGGAACGGGCCCCCAGGCATTACCCGTACCCAGATCTACCCAAATACCCTTTTGGGCCCAGCCAGCCTGGGGTGGCACTGGAGAGGACCATCAGCCACCCAAACTTCTGGTCCCTGAAGGGGCTCCTCTGACTTCTGCCATGGTTTTGAGCAGCTTCTTCAACACCGGTTCCCTACAACTCGTTGCTGCAGGCAACTGGGTCCAGCGTGCAGTCGCTCCCGTTGCCCCCATGCAGACGTGCACCGAGCTCCTCTCCTGCCCCTCGCTCCAGCAGACCCGACGCCAGCGCTTCTCTGAGCCTGCAAACTCAGAGAACCAAGTGGACGAGAAGCAACTCCTTAACCCCCCAAAGCAAATAATTTCCTGCGGATGCACCTCCCAGGACTGGCTCGCTGCCAGAGGAGGGGCAGCGCTAGCTGGTGGAACCTGCAGGGATGCACAGAGGCAGGTCTGCCTCTTTCCATGGCACCTTGCCGTGGGCTGACTTTTCCCTGTTACGAAGCCATCGCTGGCATCTCCTGCCTCTCCTGGCGGATTTCTTTCTCTCTGAAGCGGTGCACTGGGGCTCTCTTCCTCCACCTCTCGCACAGGGCTCTGCGGTAAGCGTGCGCTGAGCTGCGAGTCGCTGATGGCGTGCGGCCGCCGTAGGGAAGGCGTACATCTAAGGACAGATTTCAGATCCTCCCCCTCTCAGGAAGGGGAAATTTGGGGTACAGTTCCACACGGGTTATGCCTGCAACCACCTGGGAATTTTACCAAATTTCCCCCTCTGCGTTCCTCCATCTAAACTTTACAGTCATTTTTCCTGGCTTCAGTGTCACTATTTTCAGTATGTGCTGTCTTCCAGTGACATCTAGGGATAGAGACTGGAAATAGCAAGCTGGCCATTTACATAAGCATTGCTTAAAACATATTTCAATCTGATAAAATGGGGATGTTTGATACAGAACATGTAATTGCTTTTGAAAAAAAAGGCCAGGAGTCCCCTATCTCCTCCCAGAAACTTAAAAAAAAAAAAATGCTCACGGGAGAATTTGTATTTTTAAAAATCTTTTGTTGTATTCTCTTGATTGCAAAACTTTAATCACACAAGGGACATGAACCTATAGATCTTAAATAAGGCAGTGGCTGAAGGGACAGTTGCGATTAAGATCGGGAGAAGAGCACATCGCCCGTTTTGCAAGAACGATGCATCATACTCCCCAAGGCCCGTTCCTCAGCTCATGTGCATTAGCATTAATTTCAGAAAGTGATACCAGAGACAGGGCACTGACTGACGTAGCATTTCACTCCAGTACAAAGGCGGCAAGCAGGATGAAGACATTTCGATACTAAAAGCAAAGCACATGAGAAGGGATAAAGTCATCAGGAGGACAGAAACACTTGGAGGTCAAAAGAGCAAGCAAGTTGCCTCGTGTAGCTGGATCTACTATTTACTCATTGCTACTACTACTGCCAATTTACTCATGACATTTATACGTCAGTTCTCCAGTCACGAATCAGAGAGTCACCGTGCTTGGTGTTCCACCTACACAGGACAAGGCTACGGGCCCCGACGTGCAGACCTTACCAGGCTTCCTCCGGAGCACCGCCACAACACCCAAACACGATTAAGACACAAAACGCGCTATGTGCCTGGGTAATACTTCCCATCAGGGATGCAGAAACATGCAGCCTAGCTTTTTTAAACCAGTCTTTGTGTGACTGTACAATCTACATCTGCTCTGGATTTCTCCCTGTAAATTTAGACGTCCTAATTCTTCACAACCCACAAGAACAAAAGAATCCTACGGTAATTCATGCCCGGACCTTTGGAGAACCCCCAAAAATACCACATCTCTTTGATGGCAGGAGGAAACATGGAACATACTCTCAGAAGGAGAAGACATCAAGAGAAGGGCTTATACACGTACCAGGGCTTGTATGTCCAAAACAAAAGCATTTAAATCTGCTCACGTGGAAAAACACTGTGGAGGGCAGGGACAGAGGCAAGCTGGTCGGTTTTCAAGATCTTTTGGTCGGATCAGGCGGAGCTGTGCCAGCTGAAGCCCCAATTTCAGTGAACAGGAAAAACTCTGTCCAAAAATAAAGGTCAAGTAATTTGAAAAGTGTCAGTGGATGCTTCGCCAGTCTTTGCAAAACAGCCTGTAGAGCCTCAAGACAACTACCTAAGGGCTAGTACCATTTTAAGCAGGTTTCCATTGCATTCCCACTGCCTGCAGCCTCATCCAGCAATCTGCAGCTGCTAGCTACAGGCTGCTTTTGCTTTTGTGCATGTGTCCTCAGATGCTCATTTGTTGTCTTCTGAATGTTGGCCTTGATGATTCCTACAACTTTACAGGTTTGCTTGTTTCCCCCCCCCTGTAAATGTCCACAGCAAACCACCAGCAATTTTCCCTGTTCAGAGGGTACTGCCCGGAATTTGCCAGGCTACTACTTTTATCAGACAGACAAAAAGCAATTAAAGGGCTGTAGGGACAGACCCACAGCAGATGTCCATCTCTGTGTGGTCAGATCACGTCCCATGACCAGAGCGTCCCGTTACTTTGAATTTATTGTCAGAGACCCAGCTGCGTTATCAGTCTGAACTGCTACGAGAACCAGCTAAGGCCTGGAAACCACACAGCTGCTCCTGCACAGCGCAAACCACGAGGCAGCCGATGCTGCCGCGTTCAGACTGACTGCGGGTGGAGGCAACCTGAAGGGCTCTGCATTGCTCTGCTCGGAAGCGAGGTGCAGACACCTCCTTCCCTCTTGTCCTCTGCAGAAACCCTGTTTATCTTCCGTAGCGTTACTGAAGGACGACATAGTTTCAGTGTGACTTACGCCAGCACTGGAATTGCCTTCTACTACCAGGAGAAATGAAACAATCTGATGACCCCAAGGGATGTCCCTCCCCTCAGTGCCCTTTAAAAACAGCTCAGCATGCAAGGCAAGTGAGGCAGTGACAGGTGAAGGCTCCAGGCACAGCTACTTTCAAACAAAGCGCTATTCACAATGTTTTTTTAATGAAGTAAAACCACTACTGGACAATCAGGAAGTTTCTCTGCGCCACTGCAAAATCTTACCTAAAGGAAAGGTAGGTAACAAAGGAAAACACTCTTCCTTCAATATTCCCTATAAGGACCTTTTTCGTACTGAACTCTCACTAATTATCTTGAATAACACATGGATTAATTTACAGGTTACTGTTTACTAAAGGGACCTAGACAGTGGTTTTGCTCTGTATCTTCAAGTCCTAATCCAGATCTGGGCTTTGAGTTGCAGGTGTAACTGAAGATAGCGTCAGTATCAGATGCTGACCAGGATTGTACAGGCACTGCCAAGTATCAGTTCGCAGGGCCATCTTTTTCACCAGCGTTACCGAGTACATACGTGTTGATACCACCGATGTCTGTCCTGGCATTTACTGAGGTGTAGCCCATCATTCCTCAGGCGGTACCCCCATCACACCAGTATCTAACCTCTGTTGGAAAGTAGCTAAAGGCTGCTTCCTCAACAACAGAAGCTGCCCTTCAGTAGATTTTTCCAGCAGGACTCTTGGGAATAGACCATTTGCAACCTTTCCACTGCACAACTATTCTCCGATTACACATCAGCGCATTCATGTCATTTGCCAGGTCTACCTTAAAGAGCAACCTTCTAATTCACACGGGGGACAGGCTACCCAAACAACTGCAGCCCCACCTCTTCCACGGGGTTAACCGCCCCATCGTGATACCCAAGGCCTCTTCGTCTGTACTGCAGGGACAGCGCTGTTTCCCTCTCCAGTTGTGAGAGGGACCACGAACGCAGCTGACAGCTGAGTCCTGTCTTTGAGGAGCATGACCATTCTACCTGCAACCACGTCTGCAGAATTCAGCTACTCATAACTTGGAGAACTGAGCCTGGATCACGGGGTTTTTTTGCTGCATAATCATAGCAAAGATGGCTTAAAATGGAAAAAAGCATTTATTATATACACAAGTACTTTTAATGAGGCCCCAAATTAATTTCAGAAATGTGCTGTCACATTTCGCAGATGCAAGACATTCTAAAATAGCTGAGACCAAACTTGAGCACATTACTGGCTTCATCTTAAAACACTGCATTTTGCTTATTCAAGAAATTAGATGATCCTCTTCTACTCAAAATTTTAGACCTCAAGACAGTATCATCATCTTGTTTTAGAGCTATAATATCCCATTACAAGTCACAATATTTTTAAGTTGGTTAGTACAGATCATGGTAGAAATTTAAAAGAGGAAATAACATTTCTTGAAGAAATCAATGCCTATTACAAGAGGATCACGTACATCACTATTAAATTAGACTACTTCTATCTTCCACCAAAAAAAAAAATCCTCCTTAATAATAGCATAAAAGTCCATCTGTTTTAGAAAAGCATACATAAAGTAACATCAGTACATTTTATTTCAAAATACTTTGTTGTCTCAACTCTCCAACAATACTCCAATACAGGTTAAGACTTGTTCATAAAGAGATCAATCACAGGCATGTAGCAAACATTAAAAAGGCAAAAGGCATGCCAAGTACAAATCCTCTTTTGAGATTTTTTTTTTTTTTATGTAAACTGGAAACAGTAGGCATGAAGCATCTGTACAGCAAACATAAAACAACTATGTAATTTTTCCCTTATTCATCTCAGGAGCTTTTGATCTTGCAACTGGAAAGTAACCTTCATGTTGCCATGCACGGGGGACACATGTATGGAGAATCTTAGGAGGAAGGCAGATTCTTAATACTTAAATCCACATGCCCCTCTAAGATCACTTCCATTTCCCTAGTGGCAGTAGCACGCTAATTAGAGGAACACTCAGTGACACTAATCAACACTGAACACACCAAAAGTGACAGTAACCCCTACTGTGTCCCAAAGTAATTTATGAAAAGGCCTCCCACATTCTTTAACTTGCTAAATACCAATCTTGTACATACTTTCACATAGTAAGAGGCACTACCGAGCCACTTTAAACAAAGGTATAACACATGGATCCTGTACCCTAGAGCCTCCCAGAAGGATTAAGGAAAAGATAATTGCTGACTGGAACTGAAGGTACATCTGTCTGTATGCATCTTTAGGGCAACCACGTACTGACTACAAGCAGGATGGCAGAACAGGACAAAATGCAGACCATTGCTTAATTATTATTTTTTAAATATTTAAGACTTAAGCTTCAACAACTCTTCACAATTTTAAGTTTTATAATGGCTTTAGATATATTTAAAATCTTAAATGCCAAGCTCTCAAGGAAGTTTAATTAGGATTTTTAAAGATACAGGAACAGAAATACCAATAGAGGTCTTGCAGTCCAAGTGAATCTAAGTTAATGAAAACAGACTTAAGATATAAACTTGTTTCCTAAGGTGGGTTTTTTTTCGTGGGGTTCCTTCCTCCCTCTCCAAAAAAGTTCACCAGAACAAAATGCTCTTCATTTAGGCTGTGCAAGAATGCAGTGCAGGAAGGTTTAAGCAAAGCCACTGAACCAATGAACAGTATGCACACACAATCTAGGCACTGTTCTTTCCAAAGGTTCTTTCACCTGAGAAAATCATTGCTAATCTGCCCGTAGCTGCACTCTTCACACTCATCTCTCAAACACAAGGTCAGATTTAGCAGACCACAGGTGAAGGTCAAGGGTCTGACAATTCACACAAGAGGAAGCAGGCAGCTTACAGACTTAAATTACTAAATCTCATCTTCTACAAATAAGGACTGCTACGACCATTTGGGAAGTGATGGTTTCATTGTTCATAGCTGCATTAAATAGATGTAGGCTCTGAACAGACAATTCAACGAATTTATTTATGCAACACCTTACTCCAGCGTATCAGCTAAGAGAACCAGCTACAACAGCCTAATGTAACTATGCACAGTAAGGCTGTGAATTTGAAACAGCAGTTCCTACATCCAATTGCAGCTCGTGGTTAAGCCTAGATATCGCTATGCAGCAGTCTTGGTTTGGAGATCTGATGTAAACTGCACAATATTCCAAGAAAAAGAAGCCACCTCTCTTTGCAGCCTGAGCTTGCCCAGTCTCAAGTCCTACTAGTGGGTTTTAAAAGTGTTTTCTATTATTAGCTCCCTTTTACTGCCTCGACAATTATGGGTCACATCCTTCACCATTTTTTAACCTATTTTGCAATAGATGGAAAGACCGAAACCTGCCTTCACTGTGAAAACAGGTTTTCATGGCAGTAATTTAAACAGTCCTTTCCCAAGTCTTTCATGTTTTTCAGCATTCTTGAAACATGGATATAAATTCCAAATAGGCTGAGCTTTGACAAAGAAATTTCAGCGTAAGATGATAAAACATGAAATTCTTGAAGCCCTTCCTCCGGAACACGAAAAAAGCCTGGGCTTCTAACAAGGCTAGTTACAGTCTTATCGAGACACTCTTCTAGTTTAAAACACTTCAAGGACAAAAATTTCTGCTTTCCTTCTGGAAAGATTGTTGCCACAACAAATCTCATCTACTTAGAACTTCAAATGTGTTACTTCTTATTCCCTCTCCTTTTAATTTTGCCCTTCAAAGGTCAAAACACAAGCAGCTCCACTAGAGCATAAAAACCAAGGCACCCATCAACTGCAAGGTTCCTCCTATCAGAAAGGACTTTTAAATGAGGAAGAAGAAAACAAAGGGTTTTCTTATTTATTCCAAGCAGAATGACTATGGAGAAATGACTCAAGCTTAGGTAGTAAAAGTTAATGGAATGCCATCTGAAATGACGACTGACTCAACAGCACATGAGACTTGCTAATCATTTGTTAATCTCCAATTCAAAAACCCACTAGAAGTACTCATGTAATACCAGTGAAATAGGATAAGATACTGCTTGGTTTTCCTCTTGGGCAGGAGAACAAGCTTCAAATGAGAGCATCAGTTTTTCTGGCATTTGATAAAATGAAAATCACTAAGTGCTATGTACCCCCGAAGGATTAATTCTTTTAGCATCTATGAATCAGGACTAGGTAAACTTGCAGTACAATGATTTTATTCTGCTAATGTGCAACACTTGCATAAGACTTATTCTTTGGATTTTTGTTCTGCGTGCTGGTATTTCATGTTTTGCTGCAGGCTTTCCCTCCTCTTCCTCCTGAACACACTATACCTTAACAGTATACAATCTTCTGGAACATCACTTTCCTGGAACAGTTAAGATCTGTAACACCAGGCAGAATTTGTGGAGACTGAGAGACTGGACACTGGATTCTTACAGGTGGAATTGTCTAGACCAGACAGAGAAAGAAAGTGTCATATGAATGCTCTATAATGCTCCCCTAATTGTTGTTAGTGCCATAAAGGTTCATATCTTAATTCAGAAATCTTAAGGGGGGGGGGGGGCGGGGGGGGGAAGTTCAAGTGAGTTAAAATTGAGCGTTTCTGTTTAGAAAGGCATGTCTGAACAGGAAACTAAAGTATAGGCACAGGTGATACCAAGTAATATAGTTTTGCCTATTCTTGATGCTTACATAGGTAGTCATCAGTTCTTTTCCTTCTCAGTAAGTTTTATTCATAAAAGTCTTAGCAGTAAAGAAATGTCTCTTTCTTCCTTTCCAGAGAATACATGATGTTACAAGAAGTTTTTTTAATTTTTCCCACTATTCTTATGATTTCCCAGCTCAGCATGTTTTGAATTGTTTCAGAGAAAATTCCCATGTCTATCTCACAATGAAGATAAGATCTCTGTGTTTCACCAAATGAAGCCATTTCATTCTGTAAAGAGACATGTCTTAAAAGCAGAATACCAAATGCTTACAGCTAACTAAAACTAGATGCATGGCAGAACAAACCAATTATAACTTCAGATGACAGTTAATGAATTGTCTGCTAGAAAAGTAGACTAAATCAGCTTTCTGTAGTAACACCCAAACCCCATTACAAACCCCTCCATATTAACCATTAGTCACAGCAAAACTTTTCACACTGGGGGAAAAAAAAAAAAAGGTTAGTGTAGAGCGTGTTCCCTTCCTTACTTCCACAGCTAACGCTGCCAATTTAAAGCACTCTGCTTGCTGACATTAAATGCACAGTCATGGCAGAAAGCAACTCAATGTCTTTCCCCTTCACTCAGTGACAGAAGAGATACAAAATCCCATGCACTTCCTTCAAATGTTTTGGGAGTACTATGTAAGACCTGGATGTTTAGCGTGTTCTCAGTAATAGCAGCCTTAAGGAGTTCAGCTTATTTTAGTCCTACTAAACTTAACACTAATATTTCATAGTCACTGCAGTAAATTTTAGAGAAGATCCAGTTACTTACTCAGCAAACAATTTATGTCTTATCATGCTGCTACTAAGATACACTTACACAAAAGACTTTAAAGTTCTAGTCTTACAACTATAGGATAAGATCACATCAAGCTAATCTACTGATTAATTAGCTAATACTTTGTCATGTAGATTTTCCAATTTATTCAATGAGCAGTGAGCTACACCTGCCACAAAACATTTTAGCCATTCTTTAGTAAGGCTGCTGTGCTAGTTTAAAATTTAAGCTAAAGCATTTCAGATATCCCAGAAAATATATGAATAAACTTTTATTTCTAAGCAACAACACACACTATTTTAATACAACCCACACATTTAAGTCAGGTGGAGAGTAATAAACTGAACAATCACTGCTAAAACATTTCCATTGGAAATGTGTTAAAGTTCACAAGTGTCTTCATTACCACCTTACTGAAGTTTTCTTATGTGTTTCTAGTCTACACACCACATGTTTCACGCAGTCATGCAAATCTGAATCAAATTTTAAACGTTCAGGTAACAGGGAAGTCCATTCACTGCAAAGATTCATTTTTCACAGAAGAGTCAGGCTAGGTAAGACCAATACTGCAGGGTTCTTCATGGGAATACACGTATTTTAGAAACCATGAACTTTCAGTTGTTCTTCCTTGACAATGCCAATCTAAAGGAAAAAAGCAACGTATTTCAGTAAAGCTTACATGCTTAGGGTATTACAGTGATATCAAGTTACCACAATCTTATACTTTGATTAAAGAAACTGCAATACGATATATACTCAATAAAGCAGTTTTCTAGTTTCCACAATGTTTCTGGGCCAAGCAGAAGAGTTGACTATGCAAAAAAGAAAATCTTATCAGACATCTGGCTTGTTCTGTAGTCCTAGCACTTACTCTTTAACAGCATAACATCTCTACATTGTGATTTGCATCAGTAACCTAGTGGTGAAAGACTCTTTCCTCCGTAGTGTTTTCAGTCTCAAAATTATGGTTTGCATGAAACACTTGATTTTACAAATGAAGAACTCAAGCTGCACTGCCAGAGAACAAGTGGTATGTTGTAGCAGGGTAAATGCATTCCACAGGGCTTTGGTTCTTACTGGAGTTTTACTCTCATTCTGCAAGCATCATTTTACTTTTTGGCTGAAAATACAAAGGAACTATAGTGGACATCTTTAGCTGGTTAATTAACATCAGTGCCACCTGTCACTCTATTGCTTCCAGAGAGGTTTAGATATTTATCTGCAGTCTCTCACCTCCAAGAGGAATTGGCAAATGTTCTTCCTCTGGTCACCTTGAAGCTGGATAACTTCACCGTATTCAGGATGTTCAATCACAGTACCATTACAAGCAAACTTCTAGAGAGAAACATTCATATTGTAAGGCATCTGATACACATTATGATTTTGCTTAGTAAGTCTTTTCAGCAGAATTTTGTCAACAGAAGCTGCTTACTAAATTCTCATGCCAAGCAAGGTAAAGGCTAGATCTATTTTACACTGGTTTTGAGAGCAAATGGAATACATCTGCTGATGCATACAGACACAAACTAAGCTGCTGATGGTAAGTTCAGGCAAAGACAGGATTAGCTACTGTGCAGAAGGAACTGGCCAACACTCATAACAAGAATGGAAAACAAAGCCATAAGATACATCCTTTCAGCTCCACACTATTTTAAAATAAATATTTTCATCCTGGCAAAACTCAAGATCTCTATTTCAACAGCAACCCAGCTATGACAGAAGCAGGAATGCAAAAACAGTTCTACTTTAAACCGATTTTATTCTTCACATCAACAAAGCCAGGTATCTGTGAAATTTTAATGAAACGTTCAGAATATATTTTATTTGCTTCTTTATAGGAAATAAATGTTTAGCTTTATCACTAGACTCTGATAGGAGTTTTGAAAAAGACAGGGAAAGGGATCAACCTGAACATGAAAGTGATGTGCACTGGCAAGAATGAAATAAAACAAATATTATGTTACTTAGAATTAAAAGCTATCATCCTCCTTTATATAACATCTTTATTATTAAATCAAATCAGCAACTTCACCTTTTTGAAAGCTTTCACAAGTTTCTTCTTGTCATAATCATCTGCAATTCCCTGAACAGTTGTCAGTGTCTTTCTTCCGTTTCGTTGCTGGATCCTTATATGAATGTAATCCTCAGTCCCCGCCGGGAGTAAGTCGTCACCCTTTGTTGCATCAGCAAAGGGGTCTGCAGGAGGAAAAGACTCATGTAATTCCCACAAAGGAAAACACCCAAGCTCAAAAACTAACAGGTAAGTTTCTCACTTCACAAAGAGCTTTATTTAGGGGATAATCTTGCTGTTTTCTCCCTGTTTAAAAAACAGAGTACTTTTTTCTACAGCTGTATTAAATCTCACTAGCCTACTAACTCAGCACAGTGCTCTCAACTATCATGCAGTTTCTTCAATGCCTTCCCAGATATAAACAATTTTCAGCTACAGTATCAATTTACTGCACTATTTCTTGCAAACTGTAGATCTTGAAGCTCTGAACAGGGTTCTGAGAGAACATCAAGTGCACATGAGTTTTAGACAGCCACATGCATTTTAAGTGAAATACAGAAGTCATATCTTTTATCAGATCAACTGACAAGTACAGACAAATAAAAAAGCTCTTGTACACACACTCCTTTACAGGTCCAGAACAGAAGTCTTATACCATGACAACTACCACACTACCAGCATTTTAAGGCATGAATGTAATTCCTGGCTACTAATGTAAACAAAACATGGCAACAGACACTAACAGATGTCAGAGGCTGTCTGTAAAACAGCACCCCTCTGCCAGTCAGTAGTTTTAGGCAAGAATTGTAACAAAATTCATTTAGGGTTTGACTACAGAAAGGTCAGTTCTCAAATTCTTCCAAGCTTAAACTTATCTAGCACACGTGAAACAGGAAGGCGTTTAGGAAGGAGAAGGGTTTCCAGGTTATACTACTTATTCTCCCTTCTCCAGAGAAACATATTTAACACTCACTCTATCAAGAAATTTCATAGCTGTACAAGTTTCCTAATCAGTAGCTCCAAATAAATCTTGAAGCATGAAGTACTTTAAGTTTTTTTTTAAAACGAATCATGAGTAATTTTTTCATACTAATCAGAATCATACTGAAGAGTCCAATCTTCAGAAAGTGTACGTTCAACAGCCATGCATGCTACAATTTCCCAAACTTCCATCCAAAACTCAAATCTAAAAACACTGATCAAGTTTTGCCATCGACTCGAAACAAATGCCCCAAAAGAGTAAAACTTCAGCAGAAATAGGAACATAAGCAGTTCAGCTGCAGACAGACTGACCCTTGTAGAAATACAAATGACAAAAGCATTAAAGGCACTGAAAACATCATGAAGATGCAAGCACCACAAGAAAGTACAGCAGCACTGGGAAGCTGGACTGGTGTAGTTTCTACTAAGGCATTTGTTAAAACATGCTGAATTTCACTGTGCCCCACAGCTTGCGGGGCAAACAGAAAATTGCAGTCAAAGAAAGGTGAAAGAAAAAGGGGACTCGGGCATGAAGATCACTTGGCAGTTTAGGATTCCAGGCTGGAGATAAGCCAGTGCTGTAGGTGTCAACACTGGATTACTTCAAACAAATCCTCTGGGCAGCACCTTCCTAAGCACAGGACCAGCTTCCAGATGGTGACTAACATAACATTCTCATATGGCTTATACATGCGGAAGATTAGAGATAAAACTCAGCCCAAAAGCTCGACAACATTACCATATAAAGTGTTAACTTGCTCACTTCTGTTGCCTACAGATAAGGAAGGTGGAGAACCATGGCCCATCGTGGTAAACTTCCCTGCTAATACAGGAGAAATGCCCTACCGTCTGTATTGCTCAATGTATAGAAACAATACCCTTTGCAGGGCACGCATCAGGTTTTGGGACATTGGTAAGGATAAGATGAGGCAGCAAATCAACAAGCAATTGGAACTGAGAGGATGATTCCCTTCCTTAGCAGAGGATACGAGCCCGAGGCTCCCTCTGCTCACAAAACTTACAGCTTTGGGACTGGAGAGCTGACAGAAAAGCCCGGTTCGGGCTGCTGCCAGCCATTCAGGCAAACAGGGCAGCAGGGGGTGTCGGAGCCACAGTACACGGCAGCATCTCCCACGGGAGCGGAAAGGGAGCAGGGAGGGGGCAGAGCCCCCTGCCCCCGCGCACAGCGCACGCCCCGAGGCCGGCGCGGCGGGAGGGCGAGGCCGAGCGGCCAGAGCTGCCCGCGCGGAGCAACGCGGGCAGCCGCGGGGACGGCAACGCCCGCTCGGCAACGGCTTCGATGTCACGGCGGCGGGCTGGGGGCGCCGACGCACCGGCGGCCCTCGGGAAAGCGGGGGCGGGACGCCGCCGGCGGACGGGGGCGGCAGCGGGGACAGCGGGCCGAGGACGGGACAGCGGGGGCAGCCGCAGCCCCGGGGCCGGTTTCCCGATGGGGGGGGGGTGGTGACTTGCGGGGCTCCCCGCGGCACAAGGGGGTGGCGGGGTGCCGACCGGCGGCGGCTCTTACCGAAAGATTGGAGGTTCTGGATAGATGACATGCGACTCTGCGGCGAGAGGCTGGAGCAGCGGGGAAAAGGCCGCGGCTGGGTCCGCTCGGGTCGCGCCTCCGGCTCCGCAGTGCCGGCGGGGGCGGGGGCGGGGCGGGGAGGGAGCGGGGAGGGAGGGGAAGAAGCGAGGGGAGGGACAATACAGGCAGAGGGGAGGGGGCGAATCTGAGGGGGGAGGAAGGGGGGAAAGAGAGAAAGGAGTAAAAGGAGGAGAAAGCGCGAAGGGAAATAAACAGGGGTGGGACCCCCCGCACACCGCCCCACGCTACCGGTAACGGGCAGGGGCCGCCGCCGTTCCTCACAAAATGGCGGCTCGCCCGGGCCGCGCCAGGCACGTGACGGCCACGGCTGCCCCCGCGCTGCCCGACGGGAAGGAGAGTCCCGTCCCGCCCCGCGGCCGCGGCGCGTGGGGCGTGGCGCCGGCCCGAAGGACTACAGTGCCCAGGGCGCACCGCGCCGCGGCGGCCGGCGGGGCGGGGGCGGGGCGTGGGGCTGCGTGTGCCCCGCGGGGGCAACGGGCGGCTGGAAATCACCGGCTCGGGAGCCCGGTTCCCCGCAAGAGGGCCCCCAGAAGCAGGGCTGGCCGGTCGCTGCAGCCCCTTCTTCTGCAGGCCGCCCCGGGGGGGCCAGTTAGCGCCCCACAAACCGCCCGCGCCTCCCCCGTTGTGCGCAGGCTGGGGAGCTCACCCTTCCTCCCCGGTGGGCGCTGCCAGCGAGGCGCAGCTGCTGCGTCCCCCGGGCCGCGGGTACCGCCACGGCTGGGCGGCCGCCCGGCCCCACGGGGTTCCCCGTTCCACAGCTGCCCGCTGGCTGCTGCTAGCCGTCTGTGGGGGGGGACGGGGGGGGGACGTCAGTGGTGCTGGGGCTGCAGTGGTAAAGGTTTGCCTTAAAAAAGGTGCGCTTGTGTTACAAAGCTTGCCAGTCCTCGGGAGGTGATTAATGGCTTTGCAGATGTACCTAGTTGCATTGGCACAACTGCCAGAACCTCTATTTCTCCCTCCCCCCCCCCCCCCCCTTTTTTTTGGGCCTTTATGCTAAGCTTCAGTCCATTTAAATGAAAGGGATATTTCTCTTCTGCGATCCAAGGCCTGGATCAGCACTGCAGTAGTTTTATGAATGTCAACGTGCATTGGTCTGAGAAAGTTTCTGGTCCTGGCACTCTGCAAAGAAGCTTTTCTTTTTCCCTGGGGTAAAGCAGGGCCATTTGCCATGGTACAAAACCTTTGCTTACCTTTTGCTACCATCGCTGATGAAGCCTTTCACTGCAGTATAGGCTTGTCTAATTCTTTCCTAAGCAGCTGCAGAAGGCACTATTGGGACAGTAATGGGAGGATGGGGAGATGCCAAGTACAGAGCCTGAGGTGCCTGCTTCAGTCACAGAGGCATGCCAGGATTTGGACAATGTCTGTGGATTAAGGACGCAGAGCTAGACACTGGGAGACCTTCTGGGCAGGCTGAGCAAGCTCAGGACACCCATCCTCAGGGACATGTCCCTGGGATGTCCCCAGCACCTCTCTCAGAGAACTTACTTATATTACTACTAATGTGGGGAATTTTTGGCTCATGCATTCTTGCAAGCTCTACACCTCTGTACAAAATTTTGTTGTATATCTTTTGCCTCCTATCATCATCCCATGAAACTTTTTCCCAGCAGCACAGCAGGCCTGTCATCCCTTTTTTTCCCCAGGCACTGTTTTTTTTTTTACCTTGGCTGGGTCAGTAGTGTTGTCTGTGGGGCATTGTGATGAGCCAGATCAGCAAACTGATTTGAGTTAAAAAATAAACTCAAAGGTTAAAACCTTAGATCCACTCCACTTGCATAATAATCCTGCAACAGTTGTGCTGGGACAACTGAAGAGGCCAGAGGCTGGGGACAGGCCTGGCCGTGGATGAGAGGACAGTGGGTTTTCAGACACAAAACCCAAGTCTGAGTTTGCAGGTTTAGGCACGTTCTCTGCTCACTGGTGGTTCCTGTGCTTACTTTGAATCCTCATGCATTTAAAATAGCTTTGTACTTCTCACTGCAGGGCCTATGGGCTCATTGGGCATCTGTGGGATTCATTGTACAGTTTACAAACACGTGAGTTTTGGTGTCTGGGAAACAACAAAGCTCCTCTGTAAGCCAAGATGTGACTTTGTTGTCCTTAAAACGAAACCACAATGAACAGTTCTTACGTGCAAACCTTGACAACTGCAGAGGGAATGGAAACAAATCCTAATTGCACAGCTTGGCATGCGCTGGGCAGCAATTAAAACAAAGGTCGTGGCCAGCACCCTTATTGTTCCCTTGGCAGCCTGCCGCAGTGGCCACGTGTGTTGGTGTGGGGTCTTGGTGGGGCTGTGTCAACGCAAAGAGCTCTCCCTCTGCTGTCCTCCTCAGGGGGAGCTGCAGGTCTCCGTCTCATGTCCGTCACTTAGGTCTGACACAAACATAGCCTGTGCCAGCGCCTTGCACCGCACAACTTTGGTCACTGTGGGCAGAGACAGATGGCATCCTGCTGGAGGTGTGCTTCTGCTTTTGCCCCTTGACAGCTGTCCTGAGGTCCTTTGTCCTGACTGAGTCCTTCCCTTTGCTCTTGAGCAGCCACTCGTGGCAATAGACCCGTGGAAGTCCTGGTTGTCGGGGCTTCTAGCCACACCAGACTGCAGAAAGGTGAGCCAAGCAGGCATGGCACAGCAGCAAACAAAAAAGGCAGAAGCAGTTAAAATAGGTTTAAAAACCTAAGTGGAAGCAAGAGGTATTGTGGCTTAGGCTGTTAAGTTTCAGACTGCGGCTAATCATCCTAAGGCTGAGGCTGGAGTTAATCTCATTCACTAATATCTATTAGACATCAGGATTTAAGCAATGGATTGGGAATGAGACTCTTGCCTTGCCATGACTAATGTATAACCTGGCAGCTATTGTGCAGGAAAAGAACAACATCATCTCTAATTATCTTGATCATGGCTTCAGGCTATTTAAGTGTAATAGTTGCCAGACCTGGTTATGAATAGCGATTAGAGGTCCCTTTGCTTGCCTTTTACTGTGTTTCAGTTCATCTGTCAAGCTGTATGTGAATCATTAGAGGTTATTTATGACTGGATAAGCTGCAGGGAATAAAACCAGGGACTCACTGGCATGCAGATGAAAAATATGACATACTGAAGCCATAAAGTACACTTTTGTAAAAATTGTCACCCTAGTGCAGAACTGCACCTTCACTGGGTACCCTCGATAGTACTTTGGCTGCCCTTTAGGAGCAGCGAGAAACCCAGACCAGTGGGAGAAACTTTGTTCTTCCAGAGAATTATTGTGTTGGAAACATGGTCCTGGAATACCACGAGAAGGCCTTGCATCAGGAAAAAAACAAGTCACCCACATGGTAGGGGGCTAAAGCTCTGCTTTAATTTAGGACTCTGTATGACATCCGTCTTTGCATGTGTACACACACTTCAGCTGCCTTCAATCCCCTCTGTAATAACCGGAACGAACAACATCATTATTTTTCATTTCCTGTAGACATTGTTCTAATATAGAACCATAGAGTGCTTTGGGATGGAAGGGACCTTTAAAGGTCATCTGGTCCATCCCCCCTGCCATTGGCAGGGACATCTACAACTCGGTCAGGTTGCTCAGAGCCCCATCCAGCCTGGCCTTGAATGTTTCCAAGGATGGGACATCTACCACCTCTCTGGGCAACCCGTTCCAGTGTTTCACTACCCTCATTGTAAAAAATTTCTTCCTTATGTCCAGTCTGAATCTACCCTCTTTTAGTTTAAAACCATTACCTCTTGTCCTGTTGCAGCAGGCCTTGCTAAAAAGACTGTCCCCATCTTTCTTAAAAGCCCCCTTTAAGTACTGGAAGGCTGCAATAAGGTCACCCCACAGCCTTCTCTTCTCCAGGCTGAACAACCCCAGCTCTTTCAGCCTTTCCTCATAGCAGAGGTGCTCCATCCCTCTGATCATTTTTGTGGCCCTCCTCTGGACCCTCTCCAACAGGTCTATGTCCTTCACTATATATATAATATATGCTACTACTACTACTACTACTTTCATGTGCAGCACTCTAATATTGCAAGGTTTATTCCTTAGGAGCCTTTACAAAGCCAAAAGGTCTGTTAATTTAATTAAGGAATGCTTCTGTAGGCAGATCCCCCGGGCCTGGTCTTGCGGTCTGCCCTACCAGAACATGGCAGGCTCTTGTGCTGAACTGCCCTCCACAACAGCCTGGAAACCCAGACAATTATTGCTTGAAGCATGCCGTGTTCAAAGAGCAATTTAAGTTGCCTGAGAAAGTGATTGTGCATAAAATGTGCAAACGGTACGTAGCGGCACTAATTCCCATCCTGTATTCCAGCAATGCAACTACTCTTTACACAAATTCTGCCCCACTCCAGTGCCAGAGGCATACCTTTGCTGGCCTAATGTTAGCATCCTGAAAAATACATCCAAGTGCTGGATGCTTGGGAGACAGGCAGAAATATTTCCATCCTTGATTTTTTTTTTTTCTTGAACTGTAATCTTCCCTGCTTTCACTGCATGACTACCTACAATATCCATCTGCGTTTGGAAGCTGTGCATCCTGAACCACTGTGCAGAAGGCTGTCTGGTGGCTTTCTAGCAGGGAGAAAGAACAGCGAAAGTTTCAGAAGAAATCTTCCCTCTATCTGTCTGCAGTGTCAGCAGAATAGTTTCGAAGGTGGCTGTAACCATGCCAAGCCTGACTTGTATTTTTCCATTCTAGCTCTGGTGCAAAGCCTCCACAGTGTGCTGAGGAAGGGCTTGGGGAGACTGGCTGATGGCCTGAGCTGTAGCCTATGCCTGAGCTGCCCAGCTGCTAACAAGTTGTTCCAGTAAGCGTGTGCTAACTGGGAGAACTGGGCAACCCAGGAACCGTGCTGGTGGTAAACACCTGGATATCCAGCCTAACTTGTCAGAATCTGGGTTATACGCACTTTGGTTTAGCTTTACGACATGGTCAAATTTCAAGATACACATGCTTTCGTTTGAAACCTGTGGGCGTTCATTCCTTGCTCAACAATGACTGAAAGCAAGAAGATGATTTCTGTGTTAACCACTAGATGGTCCTGTTTCTCAAAGAAAAAAATAATTCTGAAATAAAGCCAGTCCTGGCTTTGCTCCGAACCCGAATGTTAGTAGAGAACGGCTTCAGTGTAAAGGTACACGTAATTAACAAACAGTCTTGTCTCGTTGCTTGAATTGACATGGTTTTCTGAATAGATTTGAATACAACTTTTCATCAGTCCTCCAAACTCAATTAGTGCAACTGAGCCTCTTATCGGTCAATGATAAAATATTTCCTAGTTAATGTCAGTTAAGAATTTCCAGCTCCAGACAGCACAAATGTCAGTGTTATCACTCCCTCTTATTCAAGGATAGGCAAAACCAGAACGCCAGTGTTTTATTTCATTTCACGCACAGAAGTCGTGCCCTACCCCAGTACAGAAGACCGGACAGATTCACAGCTCAGCATCATGGCCCTTGCAAACTGTTCACATGCTGGTATGTGAAAAAATGAGAGCAGTGGGCTGGAAAAAATATATTTATATTTCTTCATCCAGCTGCATCAAATGCCTTTGCTTTGGTGGTTTTTACCTTCTGTTTGTGGAAGGTTCCTACCAGCAAAAGAAATACAGAAAAAAAAGAAGTTTTGGATTAGTTCATTGAGCAGGCTAGGTGGTAGAATTTGGCATCAAAACTGTAGTTCAGTGTAGTTGGTGCTGTCTTCCCAAAGAATATTCCTCCATGGCAGGCTCCCTACACCTCGTCCTCTTGGGTCACTCCAACCTCCAGGAGATACCTTCCCATTGCCAACATTCATCTTCCTCACCGTTTCCTGCCCAGGATCCTGACCTCTCCTCAGCCTTGGGAATTTGCTTTCCTTCCCACAGCCCTTCACTCCTGTAGCTCTGCTGCCTTTCTAAGAACTTGCATCCTGCAGTGTCTCCCTGGTCAGCCATCCCACCGAGACACTGAGACACTCCGGCTAGCAGCCAGCTCAGCCCCGCTCCCAGTTCCCATAACCTATGCAAGAATTTTACATGCAGGAGCCCTTGGTCGTGTGATGGAGGAGTGACGGAGGCCTGAGACCTTCCCGTGGGCCATCCACGAAGAAGAGAGCATGTGCCCAGCCTCTCACTCAAACACAGAAAAAGGATGGAGGTTTTAACACACAAACCTCTGCCCCTTCACTACAGACCAAGCTGCCCTCTAGATCATCTTCCCAGTTCAGTCTTTCATGACCCCCTTTCCCCTGACAGCTCTTTCCCAGTTCCTCCCAAGTCTGAGTGGCTTTCACATTTCTGTGTTGCATGAGCTGACATTCTTTCCTCAGCCAAAGCTTAAGCCCTGCTATGAATGGGATAAGAAAATAAAATCACAACTGCCTGAAAAGACCGTGAGAAGTCAGGATGATTTCTGTGAAGCTTTTGCGTATTATACGTAGCACTCTGATAGTTCAGGTGTGGTCTGATGGAAAGAAATGGTAACTTACAGTCAATGACAATGAAGTAAAATAGTACTTCGGTAAGAGAAATGCCTGATGAGGCTCATTTAAACAGACTGACACGTAGTTTATTAGTCTTCATTGCTTAGAACATTTTATCGTAGCCTTTCATGAAGGCAGAATGACTGAAAGCAAAAATGAAAAAATAAGTACTTGAAACTGGCAAGTGGCGTGTCCAGAACAGACGCACGGCTGTGATCCTTCTTGTAGCAGGGACAGAGCTGTGAAGTCCTCGGCACATGATTTTGTGGATGCTGAGAATTTACATGGGTTCAAGAAGCCACTGTGAAAGAAAAGTAGTCCGTTAAGGGCTTCCTACCACAAAGATGCATTTGGCTTGGGAAGCCTCTGGACCACAAGTCTCAAGGGCCTGGGAGAATAGTCTAGTGGGGAATATCAAATATGCTGCCCTGGTTTTAGACTCTTCCCCAGATGTTCTCTGCTGGCCACCATCAAAACCAAGATACTGCAGTAGATGGACCTCAGGCCAGAATGGAGGCAGCTGATCATAACAGAGCATTTTAAATGCTGGCTCTCCTAATGATGATTTTTCTTTGTATGGCATATTATTTTGCAGGCATCCAGTAAGCAAACCACGTTAACATGAAGACATTGTACAGTTTTATTTTATATGCCAACTTTCATGTAGGTGTCAATTGGTGAAAATGATCTGTGCTACTGAAAGGCTCATAGTGCAGTGCCAGCAAGACTAGAAAGACTAAATGGGATGAAAATGGCTTTTACTTCTGTTTTAAGATGATAGGATCGCTTAGCAAAACAGGGTCCTACATATCCTGGAGAGAAAAAGCCCTCACTCCAGCAATTGCCCACTAGAGATCAAGAAAGGATACCCACATTTTCTGGTCAAAATCAATGTGAAGAGCAGTAAGGGATAAGATCTACAATGCAAAACCATGAAGGGTTTTACTTCCTAAGAAGATACGCTCTCCACGCATGCACACAAAATTAGCACAGCAGAAGCACGGCCACCTCCTGGGTCTTGGATGCAGATTGATTTTTAGGTAGGCAGCGTTTGCAAGGTTCAAAGGGAACACGCTAAAAGGAGGTTGCTGAAGAAAGCGTGTATATACATTATCGATTGTGTTAGCTGTAGAAAGACCTTTTGTGCTATCACGGACTTGAAGTGCTCTTCATATTTTGCTATTGTAATCCTGAGTAGTCTGAGTAAACTCTTGAAAACTTGGATGAGGAAGACACTTCTTTTACCTGTTACTAGGTGGAAATTGGAGAATGGAAGAGTATTTTTCAGGCTGCTTTACCATTTGTGTTCATACGCATGACCATAGAGCAAACTAGTACACATGAATGAGAAATTTATTTTAAACCCCACAATTAGTGACCATACCCCCACAGTGGTGGTGGTGGGGTCATCTACTCGATGCCTGGATCCTGAGTAAGGGCAGGGTCAGGCAAAATTTCAGTCATGCTTCCTTGTACAGGTACCCCACAAATTGCCCCTAGGAAAACAAAAGAAAGCCTCATTTCTTTTGGGAGGTGGCTGCAGTGAAATAGTGTCATCTGTACTTTGAGGTTTTCCCAGCTGGAAGCATCTTTATAGGAAAACTAAACAGCAGATTTGCTATTGAACTTCCACTTCATCCTAATGGGATTGCAGCATTTCCTATTCAGTCTCAGTTTCTGGACCGGGTCATGCCTCAGAGCCCCCTTTTCTATGCACGGCTTTATAAATTGTTTCTTCAGGTAGTGAGTCTCACCAGGAGCGGAGCACAACCCTGCGTCTGCACAGATCCCTGCAGGAGAGCCTGCGGTCCCCAGGCAGCCCTGTAATGCTTCATGTCTCAGCCTCTCCGCAGGATGGTGCCGAAGGAGTGAAACCCCTGCCAGTTCAGCCGCCGCTCCTCTACAAACCTTCACGGTAAACATGGTCTTAGCTATCAAAGCAGCGAGATCTGTAACAACAAGACTGTGATGACACATTAGTCAAGAGAGAGTGTTAAAAATAGCCACGCAGAAGAGATGCCTATTGTAGAAATACAATATTGCTTGAGATATTAGCCTCATGCAGATGAAATTTTCTCTGCCACAAAACCAGTAAGCACCTGCTTAAGCACTGAATCACCACTGATCTCATCAGCTACTTGGGTGCTGTGTTGCAGTATGGCCTAAAACTTACATGTGGGTGAGTTGACCCCAGCCGTGGGTTAGGGGCTTAACGGGACGGGAGCTGCAGTCAAGTCCCCAAGCAAAAAGCAGAGGCGGGACAACAGCAAGAGGAGCAAGGGCTGGGAAGGGGCACGTGTCCTGGCTGCTCCAGCTTGTTGACCCCAAGAGCTTCCCACTGTCCGTCTCTTCTTTCTCCCCACAGCTCATCCCCAGCCACGAGTGTTTTCCCCCTGCAGACAAGTGCTTCAGACAGAGCACCTCAGCTGGGCAGCACGGAGAGCCAGGCTCTCCTGCGTGGAGAGCGTGGTGGCTGGTGCTGCTCTGGCTTGCCCGTGTCCCCCCCATCCACAGGGATGTGGCAGCGGCCCCCTCCCCTCCACTCCCCTCCTGGGGGGCCGGGGCGACCTCAGCCAGGTGTCCTGCCAGGCCCCCCCGCAATCCCCTGGCGCTGCCCTCAGCTCCTGCTCCCTGCCCTGATCAATGGCTTTCTAATAGAGCCACAGTTCTCTTCCCCTCCCTTTGCAAATTTAAATTTTGCTCACTAGTATGCTGACGTCCTCCTGGCCCACCTCTTGACTCCCCCTCCCACTTCAAGCCCACTTCCCTCTGGTATAAAAGGCACAAGCCCCCAGCAGCTGCCCTGCTTCTGCTTGGAGCAGCGGCTACCTGAGGAGCAGCTTTGGTGCAAACAGGTGAGTGCCTCCCTCTAGCTGCTTCAGCACTTGTCCTGGCTCTTTCTTGCTGGATTTCCTTTTTTCTTTTTGATCTTTTCTACATTAATGCACACAGCTGTGCTCTGTGTTCCGTAACTTTTCTCCAGTTTTTGCAGCGAAGGAGACTGTGCTGAGGCAACGTGGCTGATCCTGGGGGCAGCGCCGTGCCCCTGCGGGGAGAGCACACGCAGGAGCCTGCAGCCCAGCAGTGCGCCTTTCGTGCCGCTCAGCCTTGAAATGAGCCGTGGTCCCAGGCCTGGATTCACCCAGGGTTTGATCTCTTGTGGGGATCGCCAATGCTGCTTTCGAACATGAAAGCTATTCGTGTTTGCATTGGAGGGGGTGTACGCAGCCGCTGATCTTGAGTAAGATGCTGTTTTAGGGTTTAAAGAGTTAATAGCACCTTGTCTTCTGAGGACATCCACGGTAGGTTGAGACCTGATGGATCTGCAGCAGACCTCGAGTTTGGCGTGCTGAGAGCCCCTGCGTGCCCGGAGGGAGAGCCGGGCTGGTCCCCCACTGCTTGTGTGAGGCAGACCCGCAGCAAGCTGTGATACCGCTGCTTCGCTGTAACTTCAGGAGTGGCTTTAACGTGCTGTCGTGTCGATGGAAATTGTCAGACCGCTGTCACAGATGTCGCTCAGCCAAAATTTAAAGGCTCTTTCTGCTTAGGGACCAACCAGAAGTGGCAAGTTGACCAAGTTGGCAGTGGTGTCAACCGCTTGCTGAGCTCCAGGAGAAAAATTATTCCTGAAACTTTTAATTGTGTCCTGTTTTGTTGAAACCAGTAAGGTTTTAAAATTTTTGGTGATCGATTTAATGGTTGGAAACGGAGGGCATATACAGACTGACTGTATGAGGTCTTTTTTTTTTTTTCTTTTCCCTTTGGAAGACAGCTGTAGGGCTGTGGGCTAAGGCAGGTCTGGATCCGAGGAGATCACAGAACATTTCCCAGCCCCATTACTCGTGAAAGAACTGTGAGTGGGTAACCAGGATTTTGTGCTTATCCGGGTGTTAGAAATGCTCAGCATCATGCAGGGCCAAGTTTGTGGCATTACCTGTGCCTCAGTTTCTCCCCATACAAACAGGGGTGGGACAATTAGGAGGAGGAAAAATTAGGGAGGATTAGAGGTGCTGAGCCCCCTGATTATTTAGGGGTGGCACGTTACTTACTGAGGAGCAGTGGGAGCCAGGTGCTTCACAGGAATCTTAGCCAGGTCAAGAGTATGAGCAAAGAGTTCAATAAATAACGGCACTGTGGAAGGTGGCCGGAATGGCTGATGCAGGCACAGGACCAGCTGGTGGAGACAGACACAGCACTGCTTAGGAAAAAGCTGGTGCTAAAAGCTTTTTTTGTCTTTCATCAACAATGAGCACAGGGCAAGCTCTTCCTTTCTGTCACTCAGTTCCCAGAAAAACAAGACACAAACCCAGACAGCAAGTAATCTGGAAAACCTGTCAGCAACCCTGTAAGCACACCGGAAAGATTCCTCAAAACATCTTCTTTTTGTCTAACTGAACTTAAGGCTTTGCTAAGCGTGGAGCAACCAGAGACGTACGCCAGCTGCAACTGGAGGCAGACTTCAACCCGTGTGGTTTTACGTGCTAAGATCATTTAGTCCTGATTGTTGTGAGGTGTTCAAGTTAGAAAAAGTTAATTCACAGTTCCGTTGAAATTACAAGTTAAAATCATTTTCCTCTAAGCTGTCTGCTAAGCGACTGTCAGAGTGGAGAAAAAAAAACAACAAAAAACCCTTCACTGAATGCTAGGGGTTAAGGAGCTTTTGATTTTGCATTTTAATGAAAGACACAACCAGATTCTCCATGTGCTTTCGTTGTGTTGCCTGTGCGGCGTGCTTGGGAGCATCTTGCATCAAAAGATTTTAATTCCTGCTCTGCCCCTGCTGAAGCACGGTGCTTAGGCAGCAACCGGGGGAAAAAAATCCCACCCTTACATGGGGCGAAGCCTGTGTTTAGGTGTAGCCGAGAGGATTTCCTAGAGCTCTGTAGCTGTACAGCTACTGTACGTGATGCTTAAGCAAACAGGGCTCCTGTAGGCAGAGGCTCCAGGCTGTCAAATACATAGGCAGACCTTGCACGTTAGAAGGTACCTAGCGTGACAGCTAGGAGAGCTGCTGCGAGGAAGCTTGTCCAAAATGCCAGAGGAAGGGTAACAGCAGTAACCTGAGCCTGGGATCCTTCACCCCCTGGGTGCGATTTTCCCGACTCAGCACCTGTTCTGCACAGCCCTTCCCTCGGCGGGATTTCTCATCTGCTTGCGTCTGGATGCATTTACAGGATCAGGACATCTAACAGTGGAAACCTTAACTGGAAATAGTACTTTTGCATGCTGGCTGTGAAAGGGTGAGCGGACATGGGAGGAGCGTTCCCTTTCAGTAAGCCTTTCTAATGCATTTAGTTGTAAACAGATTGTGTAAAATGCAAGTGTTAGCCATATTTTACAAGTGAGGAAAGGATGATGGAAGTAGTGACTAAAACAGACTTTGGTGGCCAATGCCCACGGCCATACAGAGGGCCACACCAGAAAGTCAGCAGCAAGCTCAGGGCCAGGACTCGCGTGTCGTGTGAAGCCGTGCCAGGGGCTTTCACTGTTGGTGAGAAAACACCCAAGCTGCAAGCCTTACCTCAGTAGACGGCTCACTGCGTAGCCTTTGCCTTCAAGCAGAAATACCCAGGACATCCCTAGCATCAGCGTTTCACAGAACTTAGTCATGAAATGGCTCTGACGGAAACACGCTGTTGACACCTTCCTTCACCTTGAGAGCTTTAACTCACATGTGTTCCCCATGTTCACTTTTCTCCTCACAGCCTTTCCACCCCTGCTCCATCATGTGGCATCCGATCTCGTGGACACCACGTGCCCAGTGGTCACCCAAGCACTTAAAGCTGGTCACTGTCTATGTGCTGGTGCTCTTGGTATCGCTCAGCTTTGCTTCAGGACAGAGCAGGCCATTTAAACATCAGATAGACAACAGAAGTAAGTATGAGCCTCACCTGATGTGATGCGGTGGACTCCCACAGGGTGACCCCGCGGTCGCTGGTGCATTGAGGGATCAGGGTCGGGCTGTCAGGCAAAGTTCAGCAGCAAATCCATGTGGGTGTTTTTATGGTAAAATGCAGGTGTGGGGCCCTGTAATTCCATTTACACTTGTAAGAGCATATACAGAACTTAATCTCCTTCTCACAGCCCTTAATTAGCCAAGGGAAATAGTGTAATTTTTGATAACTACCAGAGGAGACACTAATGGACAAAAAACTGACAAAGAAAATGTAAGGCAGTACACATTGAATATTTAAGCATCAACTTTTCAGCTGTGTTCTCTAGACCCAGGGTAGTTCAGAACAACTTCTATAGAGTAACAAGAAAGCAAGGGCCAGAAGCTTAAGTTCGCTTTACAGATGTCTTCATTTCTGTCTGGAACCATGATGTGTCTGAAAGGCAAAATACAAGTGGTCGAGGTGTCTCCATTCAGAGACGCTGTGGGCAACTGAGGCTGGCCAGGTGAGGGACAATCCCATATGTCCCAAGTAAAAGCTAACATACAGTCCAAAAGATTTTTGAGAAAATCTTTATCAGGAAATCTCATCTTCCCCCAAGGAGCAAAGGCTGATGGTGGGATGTGGCATGGGAGAGAGGTGGGTGTGGGGAGTGAGGCACCTGGGCTCTCAGTGGCACACCTTTCCCCTTTCAAAGAGAACTGGGGATGTGGGGTTTTTAGGTACCCAGGTGAAAAAAATGAAATTACTTGGGTTTTGGTGGGCAGGAGGGGTGTTAAATACTATGTGGGAAGACTTACAAGATGTATTTGTGGAGAAATTCACAGCCAAAGTAGATTTTTTATTTTCTCTGTTCCAGCATCAAAATGCACAGGGGAAAATCCTGCTGCCTTCCCCGAGAATTTCATATGACTTGGACGATATATAATGCACTTAAATTGCAATTTATTCCTGTTCCTGACATTCATCTGGCCTTGGAATGATTTGGCATTTCCTTGGGGTGGCATCATCTCCAGTGCTTTTGTAGATTTTCCCTGTTGCTATATCTTGTCTTTTAATACGACTATAGCCCTCTCCACACCTGCTCTAAAACTAGACTAGACTATAAAAATAAGTCAAGTGTACTTCAGATGCATTAAAAGAAAAAAAGTCATCCATGAAAACAACTTCCTAAGTGAACCAGAATTAGCTTTTTATGTTTACCTCTCACATAGGAACGCCCTCTGCAATCCAGTGCATTTGTTAGCCTGTAGAGATACCGTACCTGGTGGGTGCAGCAGACATGGAGGCTGGACGGTAGGACCTTCAGGACTTTAGCTAAGAGAGGACAGTTTAAAAGTGGCAGTGCAGGGAGCTACTACGGTCTTTCTGGATGCAGGCTGCATTGTAACCTCTTCCAGGATTCAGGTCAGTTTTAAAGCACGCTGTGCCCTCCTGAATTGCTGAGTACTTTGGCTTATGTTCGAATTGCAGGTTGCGGCCCAGATGGATGAAAATTTATTTTGCATCTGAACCCTCTTCCTTTGGGCTCCACATGTGGCAGGTGACCCTCAAAGGAACTAGAAAGTTGTGTGCTTGGCTGCAGCCTTTCCCCTTGTTTGTTTGTTTTTTTTCCTCGGCTACAAATGAGCCGCCTCACACCCGCGAGATGTTCAGGAAATGCTGCCTTTAAGTACAGTGGCAGATGCTTCACTGGCTGCTTTGAATTCCAGGTCCTGAGATCGATCCTTTTTGGTACGTGGGCCGTGGCGTTCGCCCCATCGGTCGGTTTGGGAAGAGGCAGCTGAGAAGCAGCCGTGGCGGCCTGAAGCCTGTGAGCAAGCGCCTGGATTTCATCTTGAACGCTTTGTGGGAGCAAAAAGTGTCGGACACAGAAGGCAGCGACTGGTGATCCCCGTTCCCCGAGGCAGTGACCCGGCCTCTGCTCTTTGAATTGCGCCCTCCCCTGCACCTCAGACCTCCAGTTCTGCTTTTGGCTAGCAATCCCACGCTGCTCTTCTTCCTGCTCCTTGTGCAAGTTCCTTCAAAAAGAAACATATTCAGGGTGCCAGTAAAAGACAACGCACGGACACTAGCACCGAGTGCAACCATAGCTTCTAAAAATGTTTCTTTGTCTTACATCCCCAGCAATCCCTTGATGCTGTTCACTGTAACATTAGGTTTATCCAAAAACCACGCAGCTTTTGTGCTGGGATTTAAACTCTGCAGTGTTAAGTGTACCATGAAGCCTTCCTGTCACATTTCAAAGTCAATGGCTGTTGAGATGTAAAAATAAAAAGCAATGGTTGGAAGAAAGAAAAAAGGCTCTCACTAATTTTTAACGTACCTGCATTAATGGCATGAAATGCTGATGCTCTGTGTGTAGTTTTTATATAGACTGTTAACATCCACTCGTAGGAACGTAGCCCTGAACTACCCACTGCCTCCTTATGATTCTTCCTGTAGTGCTGGAGAGATACATTAACGAACAAAAAGGGGTTCCTATCAAAGATAAGTATTTTCTCCCTGCTGAAGAAAAAAAAATAAAATTGGCTAATTAAATTTAATAGTGGGTGAATTAATCATTGCAGATAATTCAGCCCTTTTTTTTCTCTTTGTGAATGGTCTGTCAGCAAGGAGTGGATTTTTATTATAATAAGGTAATTACTGCTATTTATAACACAACATGTAACACCCACAGTGATACTTAAAACATGCTAGTTTAGATGAATGCCCTCATGGTGGAGAAAATATGCTGATAAAGAAATATTTTGATCAGCATTCATCGCATGTGACTTTGGAACTACTAGACCAAGATTATCAGCAGGGTTCTTGCTCAGTTTATCATTTTGTAGTGATCCCAGTGACAGTTACAGAAATTCTACCTGAGAAATTCTGTTTGAGATGGTGTTTTGCCCAACAGACTTGACAGTCTGGAGAAGACCAAGCATCCAATGTTCCTAACGGGATCCCTCCCACCCCAGCCCCAGCGGAAAAAATCCGAACCAAGTGCCTTAAGCGCATACTCCTCCCCTGGGCTAACCGCGGCCGCTCTGCGGAGCTGCCAGCCTCCCGGCTTTATCGGGGGACGGGGCATTTGGGGACCGGCAGCACCTGAGCTCTGTGCGCGGCAGCGCGTTCTGCACTCTCCCTGGCCGAAGTGCACATAAATCCAAACAACGGAGAAGAACTTTTGGTTTTTCTTTATGAATCAGGTCCTTGAAAAGGCATTCTTTTCATAAATTGCTTTTACTCTTTTATAATTTCTCTTGACAATAATTCTCGGTGAGTATGCAGATAACAACAACAAGGCAAGCTTAATATTCACTCAGACTTAATCAAATAGATCATATAGTCTTCATTTTACCCATTAAAATATTTTCATTTATAAAAATTAATCTAAATATAAATATTAACACTAAAGATTGAAATCACTTGATGGCAAAATAATTCTTTGTGTGCTATAACATATGCTTTTATGATTTTTTTAAAACAGTAAATTATATCTTTGCACGTATTTGGCACAATAAACATTTGTAAAAATTCAAATGCCTTATAGCAGGTGGGATTTTTTTTTTTTTTTTTTTTTGCAATGCCTACACAGTACACATTTTTCTGTCAAAGACGACTGAATATTGTAACATTGTAACACGATAATAGTTGCTTTTCATGCCTCTTAAGGAAAACAACCTATTCCAAACTTTGTTGGCTTATTTAAATCACACTAACAGAACAAAAGCCAAAGAGTTATTCTATTAAAATTAGTCATTTCTGTATTGATATTACATACACAATATTAGTTATTATTTATTAGACGAATATGTAGACCAACCACCGTTAATGACATTTTGTAACACGCATACCTGCATAAACCAGAACCTGGGAATGTATTGTATACATACACGAAAACAGTCAAGGAAGGGGGAGGAGACCGGATAACAAAAAAATTACTAGGCATCCTACTCTGTTTAACCTCCTTTAACGGACTGCATATATAAATAAAATCTATTTGTTTTATATATATATTTATATATTAAACAGAGTGGGCCAAATTCTGCCCTCACATCTGTGCAAACCAATTCCAGAGAACTAGTATTGTGTGAGAGTAAAAGAAGGCATAATTTCACGCAGAATAAACACATTGGGTCAGATCTCGGGCAGATGGAAATTCCTTGAAGGGATGGAGTGACGCTCATGTATTCTAGGCGGGAAGATGCTTGTATTTATTCCGAGGGTTCTTTACATGCAGCTGGACATCAGTTTACTGACAAGCTCGATGTCAAATGCGGGTGGAAGATTTGCAACTGGCGCTGTTTTTCCAACCATCCCATCCAGCCGTTCCTTACGTTCCCCACCTGCCCCCCTAAATCCAGCCCAGCCAGGAAATTTGCCCAGTTTTGCTCATATTTGCCCAACCATAGCCATTTCATGGCGCGGTGTCCCAGGGGACTGCTTTCCTGCCGCGCGGCAGGTAACACGCGGCACTCTGCTAGTGGGTGTTCGCTGGCAGCGCAGGGACCGGAGCAGCTCTGCCCCTCCCTGGTACCCCCTGGTGTCGGGAGAGCTCGCCGCTCCTTAATGCTGAGGGGGAACTTGCCAGCCCATGCCCTCCTTCATAGCACGCTTCACGTCGACCCAGTCAGCATCTGGGTACCTGCTCTGCACTTTGTGTGGAAGATAAGGGATTCACTGGCTTATCTCCTCCTCTAACTACCTCCTTCGTATTCTTCAGAGCAAAAGGTACCACAAATTGGCAAGGTCCTCCCTGAAAAGGCTGAGAGGCACACGCTGTGAGCAGCATCTTCCCTCCTGGGCATCTGCTCGAGGGCCTTCCAGTTTGGCTCACCTTTCAAAGGTCTCAAGAAACGAAAGAAGAAATCTTACTATTCACAGTCCAATTCAGAGTGGTCCAACGGTAGTGGGGTGCATGTGGCGCCAGTGACAGGCCCCAGCTACTCCACGCTGGGTACAGACTAGTAAAGGAAGAGATGTCTGGGCTATATTTTCCCCCTGCTCAGAAAACTGCAGAAGGACATCTCTTACAGGTTGCAGCCACCCTACTATCACCAGCCAGTCAGCAGAGATCTCATCCACAATGCTTTTACTTTCTTTTTCCAATCTTAAAGATTTGGTTAGAATTTATTCTGAACTACAGCATGGTTGGACACCACCAAGCAGACAATGCTACCAAGAAGAACAAGACATACAAAGGTGTGGGTTTCACAGGAGTGTTCAGATATTTCCAGACGCCAGGATTGTAATTCAACAGACATCTGGTCCACATGTGCTGCCACCAATTCACGGTTCAACATGACATCCATGTTTCCCCTGCTGCCAAGAGCAAAATACCTAGCTCTGGAGCTCGAACATTAACTCTGCCAAACGTACCCTCAGTGAACAGAGAAGTCTTTGCACATCGCATCTCCTCCTACAAACCCTGTCAAAAATTCCACTGACTCACTGGGAGCAGAGCTAGGTACGTTGATTCTCCACTCCCACCACACAGCTGAAAAGCAGCATACACTGCACAGAGTTGTTGTTATTGCTCGACAAGATGGATGCCTACGTGAATAGTAAGAGGCCAGCAAATATGGATCACGGGTCTGCTTTGTCCTTTCTTTTTGTACGAAATATTGGCCTATAATTATGATTGACTGAGTCTACAAAAACATACTGCGGTTTAAAGACGACATACTTTAGTACAATCAATGGGGAGAAAAAGTGCATCTTAAAATGTGGAGCCTTGCTTTTGAAACTCAGCATCCTTTCTAGAGTCTTGTGAGAACTTTAAGGCAGAGTTTCCTTTAGCAGACCACAATGCTGAGGACTTGGACAGCTTTCTCAGTGAGGTATCCAAACGAAGCCCTATAACTGAGGCATTGTGGGTTCTTGAGGGTCCATTTTCAGCTGGACATACACAATGGCTGTTAAGTAAAGGCACTCTAGTGTACAGCCTTAGGCAGTGTGTTATTGGCAGTAGGGAAGTGTAAGTTCAGTACATCACAGCAGATCCTACAGCAGGTTCCTAGAACAGAAAGGGACAGGAAAGAAAAAAACATGAGCAAAACACAAAACAAGCTTGCTGAAGCTTCTAGGGAGCCAGGTCCTTCCCCTTCTCACGTCCCTGCCTGTTTTCCAGATATCTAGTGGCAGACTGCTTCAGGAGAGTCAGCTTTTTTCCTTATCCTTCTACAGCTGCTCTAGAAGAGATGACTGACAGCTGTATGGTGAAGCCTATTTGCTCAAACCCTGCAGAGCCAATGCATGGCCTATCTATCCCTTAAACTCCACTTCAGTAACCTTTGAACATTTCTCAAAAATTAGGGAGATTCAAGGTGACTCTCACTGGCTGAGTTACAGTGTGCAGCTGGTTCTGTGAGGGTCTGGTTCAGATGTCTGAATTGCAGGGGACCGCTAATTTATTTTTTTTTTTTTTAAAGAAGGGTAGCACATTCCTGGAGACCTGACAGCCAGAATACATTCACACAGGCTGACATTCAGGACTGCACAGCTGCTATATTATGGCATATAGTCAGACAGCTTCCAAGGACACTGGTCATGTTTGTTCAGAGCTGCCTCAGCGGTTTCTATTCTTTTTCCTCCAACTATTAAGAAAAGGTTTGTGAAGATGCTGAAATATAGCTGCCTACACAGATATCGCTCTCTCTCTCTATTTACGGCTTTTAACAGCAGTTTTAACAACATTTGTTATGAGTTTACCATTAAGTCCTTGGCAGTGCTTTTCCTCTCTTTAGTTCTTTGTGTTAGAGATCCTTGAAGCATGAAGTTTCTGTTAAACGTTCTGACAGTGGTAACTGGAGAACCATCTATTTTTTCACCTGGGAAAAATACAGAAAGGGAGATTTTTCACATAACACATTGAAGCAGATGTAACAATACTCCTGAAGAGTCACAGCTTCCAGAGAGATAAACCTTCCCCTAAGACGTATGAGGAAAGCTGGATTTAATTTAAATGAAAAACAGCAGGCTGTGATACTCCAAATTTATTAAAGTTTGAGGCCATGTCAATCAGTGGAATTACAGGAGAGTAAACCAAGAACAATGCAAGGTGAAGCAGGCCCTAGAATTGTCAGAGATAATGAACTGCGGGGTTAAAAAAAAAAAGAGAAAACATGAAAGAAAAAAGCACTTTGTTTTATAAAGCCAATTCACAGCCACACCCTAACATACCAGGAACATCACTGAGCCACATCATACGGACTGAAATCAGCAGACATAGGCTTTAAGAAAGCAATGGTGGGTTGTGGAGGGTGGCTACTGGCTTTTCGTAATTAAACACTGCGACTGCTTGGGCCTGACAGCCTAACCCCAGGCATGCCAGAGTAGCAGCGTCCCTGCTGCAGGACAAGTATTCAGCATTTCTCATTTGCTTTTCCCAGCCTTCTGCTTCTGCTCCTATTAATTTGCCACTGTCACAACTTCCACGGAAAGAGACAGTGGTGATGCTTTTTAATGTGACAAATGGGTATTTTATGTAATGCAAGTACAATGGGAAATGAGGAGGGTGGACATATTTAGGCTTTCTCTGTTCATTTTATAACTTAATCTTTCCCCCACTTTGCTGAACTGTACATTATATTGAACCTTAGAAAGAGAGACTGTCTCTAACATATGTAACAATTTAAGTGCACCTTTTACTGGTGGAGCTGGAAGTTTTCTCCTCTGCTGTCTTGATGTGTCTATTGTATGCATCTGTAAACAACACATATGCGTTACTCAACTCCATTACAGAATAAAAGGCAAGATTTCCCCAATGTATTATTGAATACTACATAATGTTCTGGCACCTGGTTTGTTTGCTTTTGATCCCGTTTCCTTGTCAGGCGAACACATGGAGCCACGTTCAAGCCTGCAACAGTGAGAGCGGATATTCTGCTCTCGATATCTGAAATCTTCAAAGAAAATAAAAGAGAGAGACAGACAGATAGGGAGGGGGAAAAAGAAGTTTTAAAATTACTGTGGATGCCACTACTGAAATATATCCCTCCCCCAGTCAAATTCTCTTTAATAAAAAAATATAAACAGATGGCTAACTTCTTCAGCAATTCTGACACCTTCCTGTATTCTTTAGTCCTGATGTTAAAAGGGGCTTAATTTGTTAGTAAAGATGGAGTAAAGGAACAATCCAACCTACCGTGTGATTCCAAGGAAGAGGCATTTTACTCCTTTTGAGGAAAAAAAAGAGAGGAGGAGAGAAAACCCCCCTCTGCCATCTCCCAGTTACCTTTAGCTGCATAATCCCAAGTTCATTCAAGCTGTGTTTTTCAAAGGCTACGTTCAAAGAATGACTTTGTGGAACACATTTGCTAATTCAAAATTAATTTCATGCACACACAAAGTACATCCTCCGTCACAAAATCTAAACATTTGATCTTAAATATTTCTAATTTAAGTGTATATGTATGTTGAACACAAACATGCATAAATACAGGTACATGCTATATAAAAACACTCAATGGAAAACAAATTGCTTGGAAAACCAAAAGTCCGAGAACGCACATATCTGGGGGGAAAATAGGCTGATGTTGAGGCTGGCGGAAGCGAATGTTGCCAAAAGAGAAAGAAGTGTCAGAGAAGTCAGACATATAACCCGACTCCTGATTCACGATGACACCTGAAGCTGTTCACTCTGCAGAAGGCCTTCAGTTGGCCTCCTTGTCATCCTCCTTGCATAGCTTAGGCCTCTCTCCTCCTCATGTCTCACCCCCATTAACTTATTTACTGTAAAATAATGACTGAAGCCAACAAAACGTCACTGCCAGTTTGCCATCTAGTGCAGCAGTGCACTTCTGACATCAGATAGATGCCAGACTCTCAGATCTTTGCTCAGTCCTAAATTGAGCATGCTACTGCTGAGTAAAATAACCAGGTACTTCCCATTAAAGCCTGGCACAGGCAGGTCAGAGTGCCTCGCCTGGGACAGGCTGGTCAGTGAAATCATTGGCAGGGAGCTGCTAGCAGTGTTATCGCCTTGAGGTCTGGCAGCATTACCTCGTTCAGCTTTTAGCACCAGATCACGATGCTCTTCTGAGCCCCAGACTTTCTGGAGCCCACTAGGAGACACTAGGTCGCAGCCCACAAGAGCAATTGCCTTTTGGCTGGGACATGTGCGGCTAAATCCCAAGGCAGGCTAGCAAGTGCTAGGCTCTCTGCTTGGCTCAGCAGCTGGCTGCCCTTGGCCTTTTTCAGTAGAACAGTACCAACACTGGCTTCTTCTAGGCAGTGCTTTACAATCTGCTGATTAGATAAACTGCCTAAAACTGTATTTGCAGTCTGACCACAGCCACGCATGTGACACAGAGCGCACCATGTGAGCTGCCTGGCAGCCAGGAGCGGGTTCAGTATTAGTATTGCAGTAACAGGCTGTTGCACTCCCATGTCTGAAAACAAGCTGGGGGAAGAAACAAATACAGTACATCTGGCTGGGCTGAGTTACGCATCTCAGTTAAGCTTTGCTCAGCTCCTGTGATGCAGTCAGCGTCCTTGGATCATCAGTCCACTGCAGTACAAAAGAATATCAAAAGTAAGTGTGTGCGGACAAAAGGTGGGTGCTAGGCAAGGCAGTGTGAAATCTGCAGGTAGAGAGGAGCTGCTGTTCTCACCTGAAGCTCTGCGTGATGAACCTGGGCGGCTGCTGTGGCCACCTGATCCTCCAGATCGGCCAGCTCAGATTCTGCAGTAACACTGTTGATCTTGCGTGCCGCGTCCTCCAGGTTGGTCAGCTGCCCCTCCAGCCCGTACACTGTGCTGGCTGTCAAGTACACCTGCAGGGTCAAGGCAGGGAGAGGTGTCAGTGATTTCTGTTTTGTGGGCATGGAGGTTTGAGCAGACTGTATCTTCCACAACGCCTTTGAGCTTCCCTCCTTGCTAACCCACTACAGGGAGACTTACCCGGCAGAGGAAAGTCATGGGGGAATAATCTGAAAACACACATCCACAAAGAGAAGGGAGGCGTGAGGTGGCTGAACTCCAAATTTCATAGGTGCTACAATGGTATTCCAAAACAGATTTGTTCCAGATTCACCAGCAAAAAAAAAAAAAACCAACTGAAAAGTTTGCCTTTTTATTTTTGATATTCAATTGCATAACAAAAACCCTGAAGTCTACAAGGGGAAGCCAACAGATCACACCTCATATGAAACTGTGTTCACTGAAACACATCTAATGCCTTCTGGCAATCAAAACTCTGTAAGAATAACTGTTCAGCAGCATATGGTTATTAACTTCTTATAGAGTAACTGTGCTTACATGTACAACACAGTTTTCCATCCTGTTCTGCTCTCACCCAAATATACAGCAGCCAAAACCTTCCCATCTCCCGGCCCTTTGAAGTGAATCTGTGGAGGGTCGATAGACTTATCTGGGCCACATAAGAGAGAATAACAGACTTTATCATTTAGAGATCTTCCCTAAAAACAAACAACTTTTAATATTTTGACTCAGCTATGATACCTCTGATAACTGCAGGTAAAGGTTTCATTTCCCATTCAGCTCCTCGGAGCAATAATTCATGATACACCGTGTTTTATGTTTTTTCTATTTCACAAAGAAATCTAAGGTGCACGGCTGGATGGAGGTCTCTGGTTTATAGAAAAGGGTAATTTTCAAGCATTAGCTTTTGACATCTGTGCTTAAAATTGTGCAGACCCATGCAAAAATACTGCACCTTCTGCCTATTTACTAGATAGCCAAGAGACTGTTTCCATGAGGCTGGTAACAGCACCGTGGAAATGAAATATATATTCTCATTTGCCCCACTGGTAGCCTCACTCACTCTAATAACAGTAAAGACTGTGGTGCTACAAAATTAGCATGAATTAAACATATTCTGCATCTGACTTCATGGTTTGAGGGGCAAGCAAACAGGATCCAAACCAGATCCTTGAGCAAATACCTTTACTTTATACCTGTTTTCCACTCAGGTCATTATATAGCCCACAATTCCTAGATCATGCAGTCCTTTGACATAACAGGTATTCAAATAATTTCTGGCCATGCTGTGACTTTATGGATCAAAAGTGGTGGAGAATGACTAGATTAATATTTAAATAAGTGTTTACTTTTAATTATTTTTTATGTTATTATTGTTTCTTGATTGCTTGCAATAGTTTTTTTCCCTTTGTATCAATTGTTTCAAAGCATAAATGTATATACATTTTTTTTCATGTATGTGACTTTGCTAAGAAACAAATTCACTACATCTTCTATGAACTGCATCTTGTAAGACCACAGTCCAACTGCAGGCATGAAATCTTTGAAAAATGTACCTAGAACAAATATGTGATCTCATTTAACATCTTTGCTGAAGTACTTGGAGACACAGGTAGACCATAAAGTTAACATGCTGATTTAAATAGAAATGCTCCTGCTTTTGTGGGTTTTAATTATTCTTTCCGTTCATTTAAATGATACATCTTTGTGGTGCAACATACCACAGCCACTTCAGATTAAAAGGTGATTTTTTTTATTTCCCTATCATGTCTAAAAGCTCAGAGAAAGATGAAAAAGGAACATTATGAACAGAAACATCTTTAGAAACTTAAAGACGCATTTAAATGCATCTGCACAAGAAGTTGTACTTTTCAAGAGGGGAAAAAAATCTAAAGACAATAGGACTGATAGAAAAACATGGGAAGGGAAGGTCATCAATGTTTTTGTAACTCAATCAGCCCCTACCTTTTTTAAATTTTAATTTTATTGAACATTTTCCAGCTAGATCTAAATAAAAGATTTTTCTAAAGAATATTCTCTTTACCTGAACAATTGTTGTGCTTCAAAACAGCAATGGGGTACTTGCAGGTGTCCACTATATTATGCCTTTATGCATACATTGACATTCAGATTGTGGGGACTTATTTTACTACCATTTAGGTATGCACAGCTTCCACTAAAACCCACCCGACCTTGTGCTGGTGCAGGTGGCCCTACCTTCTCCCCACTGATGCACGCACTGTCCCCATAATGCTACAGAAAGCAAAATTGAACAGAGCATGTATATATACCCAGACCCTCTTCCAAGATTTCCTGCAAAGAGGATGTGCTGCATGCAGAGATGCCCCCAGCTGCACTGGGAAAGTTATGGATTCCTGGATTTCTAAAGGCTCTTTAACTCTGCTATGGAGTGTGGTGGTGAAATCCTGAAACTGTCAAGTTTTGCCATCTACTTCAAATCCTGTGTGGGGCAGGGAAAGATGTAGCGTGGGCACACAGTAAGGCTGAATAACTTCTGAATTATGCAGGGAATTGAGAGAAGCTAAACCAGGGATATGCTGCAAGGAGAGCAACACCACAGCATGAAATGCTCTGCCTCAGTGCCCAGTCTCTGCTCAGTGAGAAATGCTTGGCCCGAATGAATGACATGGGGCCACGGCACCACAGATGCCAAAGCTCCACAAGGACAGGAGAGATTGTTGGAGTGTAACTGGGGAAAAAAACACACCTCAGATAGTTTACAACACAGTTCTCCACAGAAAAAATGCGGGAGGAACTCTCCCCAAATTGCTCTCTGTCCTCCTGAGGAACTTCTTAGTTTTTCTAAAGATGTGGTCCAGCCTGGACTTGGATTTTCATTCTGTACCCACTCTCCTGACAAATGCATTCTGTGGTGTGTGGAGCTAGGATGCTTCAGTATGTCACGGGGGAGAAAATGTCCACCTACCTATTTCTATTATTCTGAAAAATATTAACCAAACTCAACTAGAAGTTGTTGTGGGGGTGCATCTGTTGTGTAAGATTGAAATGGATATCACGGTAGGTGGCATGAGGAAGGCACTTTGCTTGCCACAAGCTCAAGTTATACCCTTCTCCGGGCACTAGAGTAGCAACTGCTATGGGAAGCCTTTACCATTCTGCAGAGGGCCATATCTGAGCTGCCACAGGACCAGCATCTCCTGGACACATCCTCCTGTCCTGCACTCCCAGCTGCACTGGGGAGGACTCCCAAGGCGATTTTGCTTTGAGTTCCCCTCCCAGAGAGGAGCTGGGAGCACAGCCGCCACATGGAGAGCTCCGTAGCAGGGCAGGCTCAGGTGGCTGTGGTGCCCCATGATGGAGGGCAGGAGATACCCACAACCAGGACAGTGTGTGGGAGCGAGGAGGAGCAGGAGCACCTCAGCTGGCACAGCAGGATGCCTGGGAAGGCTGAGCAGAGATGGGAAGGAGAGGTTTGGAGGTCAGGTTATGACTGGGAGCTGGTTGGGGAGGAGCGAAGGTGCTCTGGGGTGGGTTGGAGGGCATCCTGTTGGTGTGTGCAGGGGGAAAGCTCTGAGATGGAAAAGGTTGTGGAGCAGATGATGTTAGGAGGGATAGGATCTAGCTTAGGAACCTCCGAACCAAAGCAGCGCTGGGAGATTTGAGATCAGAAAAGGTGTGGTGAGAGGGACTGTGGAGTTGTGGGACTGGTGGAAGGGCTCTGGAGCAGGACAGGCCCAGTGCCAGGACTGGCTGTTATTGCCATGGATTATCTCCCCCTCAGTCCCTGGCCTGGGGCTGTTGTGGAAGTGCGTTTCTGTGAAGAAAACTGATTTTATCCCCCAACAAGAGATTCTGTCTGAAAATTTTGCAGGGCTAAAGAAAACCAGGATCTATTTTCTTGAATTGATCAGGATGTTATAATGGGACAACCCAGATTCCTATGAGATCTTTAGAGCTGCTAATGAAGGGAAAAAATCACTGAAATGTAATCAGTTAAACGTAGGAAGAAGAGAAAATCGAAAGTTACAAGTGTACCAACTCCATTAAGTGGCTGCATAAAAAGTTCCAAAGAGTAGTGACTTCCCTTTATGATTCAACATTACACTTTTCCTTGCAGATGACAGGTACTCATGAAAAAGGATGGGTGATTCGGACATGGCCAAACAGAAATGTTTGTTTAAATCGGCTTCTCCAGCCCGCTCTTTTTAACAGTGCAGCGGGCAGCTCCGGCTCCCTGGGTGCTCAGCGCAGCGTGCTGGGCAAGTGTGGGTAGAGGAAGAGCTCCTCCACTTTTTCTCTGTGTGACTGGGAACATGCTTTCCCCTACCTGTCCTTACAATAGTGAGGCTGTGCTGGGACTTGGAGACGTGGTTTCAGCAAGGTGTGGCGCAGCCACAGAGGTTCGGAGGGCTTAAGAGTTAGCTTTTGAGGTAGGGATTCTCAAATCAGTTGTAAAACCCAACACATCCAACTCGCCCCCTCCCTCAAATATTTTAAAGCACACATTAAAAAAAACCCCAACAACACAGCTGAGTACCCCTTTGAAACAGGCTTTTTTTGTTCTGTTTGTGTATTTGTTTAATAACCCCAAATCATTTCTGAACATCCACTGATGCTGCCTACGGGCTTTCCCTTTCCAGTTGGCACACACACATACGTACACTCACTCACACACGACACTTTCACATACTGATTCATGTTCTTACATTTTCTTCCAGTGTGGTGAGCTGCTCATCGAGTCTGACAGGGTCTGTCCCCAGTGGGAATGTCCCTCTTCCTCTGTCCTGAACATCAGCTGGGAAATCGCAGGGACCAGTGGATTCTGCTATCAGTTCTTCAGTGGCATTGATGACTTTCAGGACCTCTGTAGATATGTTGCAGAGAGAGACAGCAGAGTACTTCTGTTTTGTTACAAGAGTAGACAGAGAAAACAACAGCATTAAATTAGCACAGAGAGGTAATATGTAAAATCACCTTGCTAAGAGCTGTAGCTTTAGCCATGCTAAAACAATATACCTGGCTAACCGCTGTGAACAGACACAAGAGCTGTGTGATGAAATTGGAATCTACTTCTCTTTTTCTCTGTCCCTTTTTCACATATGCACACTGATACGGCATGCAAAAGAACATACACACGCAATTCTTCCACAACACAATTTCTACTGGAGGGATGGTCCAACTCTTATCACGAAGGAGCATACAAATATCCAGCTTTAAAATCCAAGTGAGCTAGATAAGGCTATTTTTGCAATAGCGCTTTAAACAGGTTTTAAAACACAATCTTCCTCTTTGAGTACTGGCAAACAGCTGTGGAATCATCCGCCCCGATACCCACAGGAGCTATCACATTGCGGGCACAAACACGGGAGAGCAATCTTCAGCAGCCCTATCAGGAGGGCAGTTTACAAAGATGTCTGCTATGGATTCCATGATAGCCCCAAAAGACAAAGGTTGAGCTGTAAGTGTGTAAACACTTGTATCTTGATTTTTAAAAAGTTTAAATTTATCTTTTTTTTAATATTTATGAAATACATTATATCAAATACCAAGGAAAAGCATGCAGTTTTATCTGTTTTTTGGTTTTTCTTTTAAACAACTGTAAGCCTTGTTATCAGTGTTTCTGATTTGTAATTAACTATCCTGATTCTGATGATTCTCACAGAGCTTTAGGCTTCAGGACAACTCTTTCGATGGCAATAAAATTTCACCTGATGTACCTTCAAGCATCAAGCTCAACATCCAAACTATACAGCTTGGAGAATGAGCCAAAGCTTGTTGAAAGCCAATACGAATACTGTCAACTGAATTTATGTGTAATACCTTTAGTGTTGCTTTGCCTAAAAAAAAGTGTGGGAAGTTTAGACCTAAATTTAATTCATTCCTCAAACCTGCAAATACTTATGCATGTGAATTAGGGGCCCACCCATCTGTAAATTTTTCCAGAAGCAAAATATCTGAGGATCAAAACTGAGGAAACAGACAGTCTTTGGATTCTATATAGTAAATTCTATAGTACAGAAAAGTATAACTGATTAAAAATGTTTGTGTGTCATGCAAACATTGTATTAATCAATATGTCAGCTGGCCTCCTAGGCAAGACATAGGAGAAATAATGTTCCTTTGCTTCACACAAACTCTGGTGGGTTTAACTGGAAAACCTCTTTTATTATCTCTTTCCTGTAATTAGCTGTTCATTTTTATAAGACTTTTACTGAAAACCTACTTTTTTAGCAGTGTGTACTCAATTGTCGTGTATCAATACATTAAGGCATCTTTAGCACTGTTATTTCTCCGAATTACAAGAATAATTAGACACATGAGATTAAAGAGAAGGAGAACAAAGCAAATACAGTATGCTACAGCACACAGATCTTTAGCTTGTTAGGACAGCCAACACAGTCCCGAACAAGCAGGCCTAGGACTCTCTTACTGAGAACAAATACTTGAACCCCATAAATAGCCTACTCTTTTTTTCCATTTATTTTCACAAGTGCCAATTAGGTTAAAAACAGATCAATAATTTTATAGGACAGAAGAGGAAATCAATGTTATTTTGTTTTATTATTTGCTTTTACAAGTACCTAATTCTTATTCTATTCTATGAGTAGTGAACAAAAAAGGATAAAGGCCAGACACTACATTTTCTTCATCATTTTCACTGATGTATGTTCTCCATTTCAAGAACTGTAGCCTCACTTCAGTGTTCATTATTTCTTAAATTTTTTATTATCCTTTGTAGCTAATGATGGATTTCCAAAAAAGATTAAATTAGAAAAAGGTGTTCTTATACCAGAATATGAGAATCCATATTGGCATTTATTACAGATCAATTACTGCAAAACAGGGTTTTTGGTTTTTGTTCTCCTGGTAAAGTATTTTTTTGATAGGAAGCTTTAGGAAATCAAGATTTTGAGTAAAATACCCTACCTTCTCAATACATAATAGATAGGGGAAGAAAAGTTCAATGAAAAAGAAATGTGATTTTTAGCTTTTCTAGAATTTTGAGCTAAGTTCTTAGTGGCGTATGCTGTTTGACTTTTAAAACCAAAGATTTGCTTCACGTTAAACATTGCACAAGGCAGCTAGATGGATGTTCATGGAGTGTTTGCATCAATGAACATATCTTGATCCTAGCCTGCAGGTATCTAGCTAGACACCAGAATCACAATATTAAAGCTTTTCTTTAAGCTTGTGAAACATCTGCTTTTATAGAATAACAAGGATACAGCACTAGAATTTAAACACCATAAAGGAATGCATGGCAAAAGTGATTTTCCTTAGAGTATATCTGAAGAGTCGATCTCCCAAAACCTAAGAGCACACACAATATTTCAATGTATTTAAATCTAAACTTTGTAAAGGTATTCTGCTAAAGGATATTTAGAACTCAGCTTTGCCCTGGGCTGCATTTTACAGAGAAGAAGAGATTAACGTCTGCCTGAGGGAGACATAAAATCAACATGTGGGGAGTTCAGGGTTTCTCAATTAATGTTTTTGCATAAATTTCTACCTCTTTTTTGAGCAGCTGTCAAAAGTTGTTCAAACAGCTCATGTTCTAAAATGGCCAGTTTGCAAACCTGGTGGGTTATTCTAGACATAATTAAGATGTGTAAGGCAAAAAAAAAAGAAGAAAAAAAAAAAAGAAAAAGTGTCCTGGAGTTTTAGTGCTTCACAACCCTCTCCCCTCCCTGACCACCCACATCAAACTTAGGAATTATGAGGTTCTATAAAAATCACCGAAAATTCAGACACACGCACACCAAGATCATCCTGGTAGGTGGACATTTCAAATTGGTATAAAGATCTCTTGGCTGTCTAATTTATCTTGCCCTAGCAGGAAAGGTCATTGTTAACACCTATAAGTGATTCAAAGCGACAGCTATCATGCCACGATGAAGTCTCTCCCATCTGTCTTGTCCAGCAAGTCAAAGAACTAATATGGATGTGACAGATGCAGAAAGCAATCTCTGTTACAAATATCTAGAACAGAAAAGGTAAGTGCAACCATTCTTCTCAAAACACTGGGATGCATTCTGATTTTGACTGTGCTTCCCTACTTCCGGATTACCACCACCCCTCCCAAATGAAATTGATGCAGCTGACCCAAATTTGAATGTTTGTACTGGTTATGAGAATCTAATTTTTTACTGAATTTGAGATTAAGAAGTTAATGGAATGAAAAACATGCACTTACCCTTTTTATGATAATTAATGTCCACACTCACAAATACATTAAAGACACGGTCAAAAGGAGATGCTAAATTTCCTGAGTTCTTTGTGGAAGAGTTTTGAAACCAATGAAATACTAAAAAAGTGTGTGTGTGCATGTGAGCACATATACATGTACGTGTGCCTGAGTGTACTGAAAATAACAAACAGCATCTTGTAAAATTTCTTTACTGTCATTTCTCTATGTGGTTGGACAGATGGAAAGGATTCCTGGTTTGCTGGAGATAAGGTTTCAGCGGTCTAAGCTAGCTCTTGCTGGCTGTTAGCCATTTCCCTCTCTTCTGCTGTCTCTTTCCTTTCCCTGCTGATGCTGCAGATATTTCCTTTGTTTTTTTCATTTAAGGATGCTACACTGGAAGGTGCTTTATAGAACAGTATTTGCATCCTTGCACAAGGTAATGGAAGAAAAGCAGGATGATAAAACTGAAGCAACGTAAGTGTCCAAACTGCTGAGAGTAGGTGAGCATTAAGTCCTTGTATGCATCTCAGCAGCCTATGACATCTCCACATCGTCTCCTTTGCATGAACATTATTGTTTTTATTTTTAATGCTTCTAAAGTTGTGAAGTTCTCCATCACTTGAACTAATTTTTTCTCCACGACGTACTCAGCCATTAGCATTTTCTCTTTTTTGCTACTATGATGTTATGCCATCGTTAGGCTCTATTAAACTGGCATGGGAGGCAGTGACTTGCAATTCAATAGAGAGGAGTTGACATCAACAGTTAGATCAAGAAATAGAGCAAAGGAAACTTGCAGCTCTGGCAGTATTGACTGCGTCTGTGATAACTTTTAGTGCAATCATTTTTAGCTCTGGTCTCAAGCCATTCTGTCACGCTCCCAGTTGCATGCCTGTTTCTCAGTCAATATCCTCATTTTTTTGTAGGGAGTTGAGCAGGGCTGAGGCGAAGACAAGTTTTGCTTTGCCACTGGTTGATTCATCTTTTCGGAGTACCCTGACTGAATCCAAACTTGACATAAACAAAACTAAACCCCAAACCTGCCTCCTCATCTCCCTACCCCATGGGAGTGCATTGTACAGCTTTGAGAAGGCCCTGAAAAGCCCACCAAAAGTCCATCTCCTTCACAAGCAAGCAAGATCTGGGACACTGGCCAAGTCACAGTGTGGGAAGAACAGAGCCATCAACACCCAACCAACAACGGCAGTCGTCAACCCCAACCTTCTTTTGAAGGCCTAAAAGTGAGCCCTAACCACTCATTACCACAAAGACTGGGAAAGAAAGCTAAAATTTGCCTTGATATTTCATGGAAGACTAATATACTATGATAAACTATGGTATTAAGGAATTACTCTTCTGTGCAAGTTTAAGACTTCCTTCCTTGACCTTAACATCAATATCTTCATTTATGGGCACTCATTTAGAAAAAGAAAGCTAAATTATCTTACAGAGATAATGTTCTAACATTCTCCAAAGTATGACACAGAGAAATATAGTCTCTCTTTTTGATTGTGCTACGTAATTCTGAATATTAGATTTTTACTAATGAATTCAATCCACTGTCCTAATGTAGTTACAGATGTTATTCCTAGTAATTTGTAATGCCTCATTTCTAGAGACAAGTTGCCTCTAATCATGCAAAAGGAAGTTATTTTCCAAGAGGTGAAATATTATGGTCCGAGTTGGAAATGGAAATGTTTAAATCTTAAAATCTTACAGGATTCTATAAGTGTAAGTGACATTGCAGAAATGGAAAAATATTTTTCCTTTAAAATCATCCTTGACATTTTTACTAAAGAAAACCAAGATGATGAAAAGGTGATTAAAATTCACAGCACAAAATTTAACTCTGAGATTAAGGAAAAAAGAAAAAGTTGAGAGGAGGAGTGTTTTGCTGAATTAAGCAACAACTTTTGACACAAAAAAGGTGATTCTTATTTTATGACTGAGAGAATGCTACAGAATTAATTTGCTTACCACTATATACGACATACTAAAAATAGCATGTATTTTAAAATCCAAGATAAGTATATATTTGCTCAGGGAATAAAATGTAAATCTGTTTTAATATCTGATTCTCATAAGCTGAGACTCAAATAGCGCAGAATATGAAATCTCCTTCCATCTAGACAAATGATAAGCAATAGACACTAGTAGCAATGTGAGAAAGGGCCTACTCACGGTGTACAATCTCTACAATGAATTAAGGGTTTTGTTTATTTTTTAAATTGGGAGCTTAGAAAGGTTTTTGAATACCACTGTGGCCAGAAACTGCTAAAAATCTTATTGCTGAAATGAAGTTTTAAATTTATTCCTTCCAAATTTATTAATATAGGTGAGTACATGAGAATAGGAAGATCATACAACTTATCTTTGTCTTCTGTTCTTCTCCACCGATAAAACCAATTTCTCATCACAAAGCCAAATACGAGAGCCATTCTGCTCCACATGTCTGCTTCATGCTTATCACTCCCATCATAACACATGACTAGCTGTGATTATAAAATAATTTTCTGCAATAATTATTGATTTTGGCCAAGAAGTATGATTTTTCAGGCCTGATATTTCCAGGAAAACATTTTGAGAATTTTGCTTGGGAAACGTGGAAACCCTCAATATCACTTTATAGCATCTCTTACTATGTAAGAGATGTAAGAAGACACAGATAAAACAAAGCATTCTCACCTGCTGCAATACAGTGGATAAAAACTGCAACTTTAAATGAAGATCAAAAGCCTTTTGTTTTTCCTAGATAGTGGGAAAGCAGTTAAATAAAAAGGCAGAAAAGTTATGTTAACAGCTACAGAGGTTAACATTTATATAGGTTCAGACTTACAGAGATCTTTAGGATGAACAGCAAGGATAAAGAAACTAGCAAATATAAAATACCATAAAATGTAGATTTTACTTTTATTGCCAAAATACTTAAAATAAAGCAACGCCTAATTTATTTTTGTTTGTGGAATTGAGAATAAGAGATCTCATTAAGACAGATATTGCAAATGACACATCATTTTTTATAAAATGAAACAGATGGGAAATAGTGATTTCCACCATCACAAAACAAAGTGGCACTAGCAAGAGAATAAGACTTTTGCAGCAGTGTTAAGAAAAGGAAAAGCCAGCTATCTTCAATTTTTGGGTCTACATGATTGCAATTTCGACACTGTGTGTGTTTCTAGTACAAAAGGGTCCATACCTCACTTAGGCTACAGACGCTCACGTCAGAAACACCTGAGCTGAGTTAAGACATCTTCTGCCAAATCACTTCCTACTGTTCACTGCTGTCCCTCTCCTGTACTTCCCTGTCCCAAAATGAACAAGTGAAATCCTTCATACTACCACTCTCCAGTGTCAAGTCAGTAGGCTTACCTTAATCCCCCTAATTTACTTAGGTCTATTTAAACTAAACTGACTGCTTTTGCCTTGAAATAATGACACAACCACAGTTACCCTGTTGGCTATGCTGTCACAGAAGCATCATCCAGCTGAGGAGCAGCGTTTGCTTGAAACTCTTCCAGCTACATCTGGAAGAGCTCATCTGTCACTGCCAAGTCTCTGGGCTGCTTACAAAAGAAGACAAGAAAATAGTAACTTTTTTGTTACAGTCTGTTTTCCCCCTGTTTTGTTCCAATAGCTTACACTAATCTTCCCTGGTTTTTCTATAACTATAACATTTTCTTCCTAAGTAAATAAATCTTTGGTGATCAGACAGCTGAATGGGATTCACATTGCACGCACGCTGGACAGAGCTGGCTTGGGCATGCATGCACATAAGTATCAAATCTGAGACTTTGAGAACCTTATTTACAAAGGTGCCGCATGCCCCATGTGAAGCCAGCTGAAATCTCACCTATTCTGCACTTCTCCATGTAGACTCAACAGGGCTTTGACTCAGTTGCTTTAACACAGGCAGACAAGGCGCTATTTGAAACAGCTTGAAGTATCTGAGGATTTTCAAACAACGCTGTCAGATATGACACAGACCTGGGAGATGTGTGTTTCCTCTGGACTAGCAGCTAAGGCCCTGTGGGATACTCTAGGGCATCTTAGATGGATGATCTATATCCATACTTATGTAACTGTATTGAGTCCAGAAAAGGTCAGAATTGGAGGAACACAAACATCACTGCCCACTTTTGAAAACTTTTTAAAAATAAATGTTTATGGTCTCGAAGCAACTATTTTGCTTGAAACTGAAGACAGATTTTGACAAAATAAACTTAGGATCAACTTCATTTTCTGTACTAAAGACCAATAAATAATAGTAAATACATGGGAGAAATCTCTTGAATGGGATTTTTGTCCAGCAAACTACTTAATCCTCAGTTTAAAACTGAACATATACTTGACTGCTTTGTTGAATCAAGAACTTGAAACTTTGGATCCATTAGCCCCATGTGAAGATTAAAGTCTCATACCTCTTTTAGAAGAAAAAGCCACTGTTTCACTTTCCTTAGCCAAAATCTTTTTTCTCTGCTGTCATTCAAAATCCTGTGCATAGATTTTCTGCAGTTCATAAACCTTAAAGATCACTTTTTACAATGCTGCCCACATTCAGTTTTCAATCCTGAACTTTGGAAGATGGCACAGATAATTACATCATAATAAAAGCCATGATCCACCAAAACACAACAGTTATTCCAAGCACCTTGCATACAAAAATATGAAACAACAGACACACAAATATCTTCTGAGTTGATAACCCAGGAAGATGTCATTGTATTACACTGTTCAGTTTTATTAGCATAGTAGTAGCAATGTAGTAAAGCTACTATATTTACTTTATTACATTTTCTTGATTAAGTGAGCCATGGGGTTCTGGCTCCTTTAGAAACGTTCACTCAGTCATTTCTAAAGTCTTCAGGCATATGAAGCTGGATGGCAGTTTCCTATTAACCCCTGCCTGGACCAACACACCAACCAAAATACCCGTGACTTCCTCAGCAACGTTTTTGGTTCAGGAAGTTGCAAGATAACGATCACAAAAACTACTATATCGTCTTCTGTGAGGATGGTGCATGCAGCAGCACAAATGATTAACAGAAGCCCAGCCAACCAGGAGACACAGGCTCTCTCTCGTTATTATGGCATTGCTGTTATAACATCGCAGCCATCCCTACCATGATGCTTTAACAGGTCTGTGATACACAGGAGGGATTCACTCTCATGTGCACATCCGACACCATTCTCCAGCTCCATCAAGGCCGTGAGCATATTTATCTCTAGCGACCAAGTCCCACGAGACCCCCCTCGCCTGACCTCCCTCACTGAGCCCTGGCCACCCTCTCCATGGCCAGCCCCAGGCATAGCCACCAGCATACACCACACCAGGGAGCTGGCTGTCTCTTCTGCTGCAGTAACATGCACCCACATCCACAGCTACTGGCTATTCCTCTCGCTAAAGAGAGGTGCCAGGCAGATTTTCTAACAAGTGTCAATCCCGTTATACCAGTAGACAAAAAGTGCTAATTTACCTGGTGAAAAATGTAAGATGCATGCTCTTGAAACAAAGAATATAGGCCTCTGGCACAAATACACATGAAGATGATGCTTGTAGTACATGCTTTGCCCAAAATAAAGCTTTATAAAACCTAAGATGAATAAAATGTTTCCAGAGAATGAAGGCATAAATATTTTTTGGAAAGAATATTTATGCTGTTACTCATACTGCCAAGGAACTTGGGAGCTTTCACTTTGGGAACAGGATCCTACTGTGCTACTTAAACTTACTTACGGGTTGTCATTCAGAAAAGAGCTATTGTGTGCCTAGTCACGTAATAATGTCAAGAGAAAACAGCAGGATTTAAACAAAGTTACTAAGCCTTGGTTGTAAGATTCTCTGAGCAGAAGTAAACGCATAAAGGGATTAAAAGAAATTCCTCGAACACACAGCATGTTGCACCAAGCTAATGAAAAGAGGAGAGAAACTCAACGCTACTACTGAAGTCTAACTCACTTGCTCATTTGCATATCTTAAGCAAGGAGGAGTACAAAGTAGAAGGAGACAAAAAAGAAAAACATAAGTAAGGTTTGAACAACTATTTCCGTTTTTATGCTATGTGGGGCAATTTGCAAAAATGGCAAGGACTATTCTGTTTTTTAAACAGTATCTCTGTAGTTTCTGATAAAGTGGTCACAGTGACAGACTGCATTCAAAACGCAGTCTCATTAGGCACTGCTGAAATTGCCTTCTAGAATGTAATTCTGGGGTATACCACGAAATATAGACCTGGCCTATTCATTTTCAAGAAAGCATTAAAAGAGAAGGAAAGAGGATTGAGGAAAGCAAGAGTTAAATACAACCCATTTATCATGCTTGCTACTCTCAGGATCGATATCATTAAGATACTCCCAAGGGGATTTACATTTTGCTTTTTTCTTTAGGCATTTGGTTAGGGTTTGGGGGGGGTGAAGCAAAAAAAAAAAAAAAGAAAGCAAGCAGCAAGGCAGAAAGAACTAAAGAACTGTTCAAATCACTGTGCTAGTACAAGATGCTTCACTAACAACACAGTTGCACAATGTGATTTTTGGTTTGTTCACACCTGAAGTCTAGAGGGGCTGAAGGCTAACTCTAGCCTGAGCATCAAGGACTCCATGGCCTGTCATTGCACTACTGAGATAAGCAGGCTTTTCAGGGGTCTGCATATCCCAGAAAAACCATGAACTACTTCTGTAGCTTAATAAGCACAAAATGTTGTCTATAAAAACAAGCCTGCTGTAGGAGTATGTTTGTTTTAGAGAGCTATGAATCTCCACAAGACCATTTTAGGCAATCACAAACTCAGAAATGTTGAATATGATTGTGCTGAAGGTGTAAGAGGATTTAAGTCTAAGGCATAAAATTAACTTGCCTTAATTAATACCCACCTAAATCCTCAAGTATCCCACATGAACTGAATAATTCACTCAAAGGTCAGCATTTTCAAACTTGTATGTTAAAGGCAGTCATACAACTCAAGAGCTTAGCTTGAGGTGAGAACTGAGAACATGTAAATGCCCAACTTCAGCTAACTCCCCACTCAAGACATGCCAATTCTTGCCATTGCTATAGATCTGAATATACTAAATACCCTTTTTAAAGCATCAGCTCAACATGGGATTATATGAGATTCCCAGCTTCCATTAAAAACAGAAGTCCAGATTTTGAAAGGTGCAGACAATTTCCAGTGATTCAATAAACAATACAAGTTTTTTGAAATCTTATTCTACAGTCAGGTGTACTGTAACTAGAAATTCCCTGTGATTTAAGGTTGCTAATGTGTTCCAGAATAAGTTTGAGAATAGAAGACTAAAGGCTAAAAAAGACAAGCAACATGGCTAAAATATAAGCAAGATGGCCAAAATACAGTACTTAATTTGTGTTCAGGAGCTCAAAGCAGATTGTAGGCACTCAAGCTCTCATTTCAATGGCCCAGGATTAGTGCTTCTGTATATGTAATTTGAAACGTGATGCCCAGGTCAGAAGTGTGGGTCTCTGGCCGAGAATGTTAAGTGCCAGTCTGAAAGATCTGCAATTCCCTACATATGCATTCGCCAAAAATAGGCTTCTCAGAGACAGCATATTGGGACATCTGGCTTTTAAGGCATCTAAAATTACTGGTTCCCTGAAAATACGTTTTCTATGCTTGTCTCCATTGAGACATGCCATCTACTCATCTTAAAGTTATTGCATGCTTTATGAGTTTAGTTAGGTCTTCGTATTTTAGGTTACCATAGCCACAACTGGTATTATACACTGTCATCTTCAGTATTTCATTGTAAGATGTTGGTCAGCCACCTTTCCAAAGGGGAGGCATGCGTCAGAAGATTTTAAATCACCTTTAAGGACAACTGTCAAGAATAAGAATGAAAGCAGCCTGCTTGTTTCTCTACAGCTCGAGCAAGTTCTGCTATCAATTCCACTGAAGTCATGACCATGAATAGTACTGGGATATTTTGGTTTCTTTATTATAGACAGAAAGAATATATACTGCGACCATGAATGACTAAGACTTTTTTTCATCCAAAACCAATAAAGCATTAGGAACTCCAAGCATTCCCTTTTTGCTAAACATGGTATGTCTCCTACTTTTTTAAACTTAAGGAAATTTTATTGAGGAAAAAAATATTAATCTTTGCATTATTTTAAATAACTGACATACAAATGTTAAAGAAATAATAAAATTAGAGGAGGAAAAAACAACTAATATTACTTTGTAGATGTATGCAGATGAATAAGTACACCACAAAACATACATCTGCCATTTTCTGTGCTCAGTTTACCATATAGGAGCATTTCAGAAAGTCCTATTAACAGCCTTTAATTCTGGACTTCAACTGCATCATGTTATACCCTAGGCAGCCTATATATCCTGCTGAATAATTTGATATTGCTGGTTTGTCTTTGTAAACCAAAGACAAGCTAAACTGGATGCTGCTAACAAGCACTGGCAATAAGCCTTTTATTTGATTTCCTTAGGAAGGTTGTGTGTACATCGTGAAGGTATTTGTATACATAATGACAAAGGTACTTACACTGCTGTGTAGTCCATGGCTAAATAACTCAGAATCAGAGAGTCACAGAATAGTTAAATTTAGAAAGGACCTCTGGAGATTGCCTATCAAACCCTTCGGCTCAAAGCAGGGTCAACTAGATCAGGTTGCCCAGGGCTGTGTCCAGTCAAATTTTGATTACCTCCAAGGACACAGACTCTACTATCTCTGGGAAACCTATTCCAGCATTTGACCACCCTCACAGTGAAAAAGCTTTTTATGTTTAGATGGAATTTCTTGCATTCTAGTTTGTGCTCACTGCTTCTTGTCCCATCACTGGGCACGGGTGAAGAGAGTCTCATTCCCACTTCTTTATTTCCCACCCCACACCCCCCCAGCATCAGGTATTTATACACACTGAAGAGATCCTCCCTCTGAGCCTTCTCTTCTGTAGGCTAGATAATTCTAGCTCTCTCAGCCTCTCCTCATATAACAGATGTCCCAGTCTTTTAATCATCTCTGTGGCCCTTCACTGGACGCATGTCAGTATGTCCATGTGTCCGTTGTACTGGGGAGCCCAGAACAGGACACAACACTCCAGAATTGGCCTCACCAGTATTGAATAGAGGGGAATAATCACCTCCCTTGGTCTGTTGGATGCTGGTAGCCTTCTTTTCTGCAAGTGCACACTGCTGGCTTATGTTCAACTTGGTGTCCACCGGGACCCCTATGTCCTTTTCTGCCAAGCTGTTTCCCATCCAGATAGCCTCCAGCCATGGGTGCATGGGATAATTGCTTCCCAGGTGCAGGACTTTGCATTTCCCTTTGTTGAACCTCATGAGGTTCTGTTGGCCCATTTCTCCAGCCTGTCAAGATCCTCTGAATGACCACAGAACCATCTCAAGTATCAACTGCTCCTCCAAATTTAGGGTACGCCCTGTCTCATTGTCTCTATCAACAGTGAAGATGTTAAACAGTACCGGTCCCAGTATCGACCACTGGGGTACATTGCTAGTGACTGGCCTACAGCTAGATTTCATGCCTCTGATCGCAACCCTTTTGGCCCAGCAATTCAGGCAATTTTCAATCCACCTCACTGTCTACTTATCCAGTCCTTACTTGCTCCATTTGTCTGTTAGGATGTTATGTGAGACAGTGTTGAAAGCCTTGTTAAAGTCAAAATAAACAATATTCAGTGTTCTGAACGCCTCAGATTACCATGATCTTTCAAAGATGAACAAGAGTGGCCTCACAATGACATGGGCCAGCTCCCTCAGCTCTTGTGAGTACATCCCCATTGGGTGCCATGCACGTGTGTATGTCCCGTTTGTTGAAATATTTGCTAACCTGATCCTCCTCTACCAAGGGTAAGTCTTCACTGCTCCAGATTTTCCCATAGGTCTCAGGGGCCTGGGATTCTTGAGGGCAAATCTTACCTGTAAACTGAGGTGAAAACAATGCTGTGTAACTTAACCTTTTCCATGTCCTGTATCACCAGGTCGTTGCAGTAGTGAGCCCCGCTTTCCCTCATCTGCCTTTTGCTGCTGATATACCTGTAGAAGCCTTTCTTATTTCCCTTCGTGTCCCTCACCAGATTCAACTCCAGGTGGGCATTGGCTTTCCTGACACCATTCCTGCACACTTAGACAGCGTCCTATTGTCCACCTGTGGCACTCGATCCTGCTTCCACTTCCCGGTGTATTAGTTCTTTATAGCATTTGAACAAAACACCTTCCAAACGATGAAGAACAGATTTCCTTTAGAGAGCTGTCCACACCCCCTGTCAAAGCTGAGCTGCTGTGCAGACAAGGCCCCAAGGGGTGAGTCAAGACACACAGCAAACAAGAATGAGCCTAAGTGGATCTAAGGGATAAGAGTGCTTGACTGGCAAGGGGCAGTGCTGGGCTTCTACAGCACCAAAATTCAAGCACACAACATGATCTGAAAAGAAATTCAGAGGCAGAAAGGGAAGAGGGCAGGTGGAAAGTCCTGTGGAGTGACACTGAAATCAGACATCTCCTTGTAAGGGTGAAATGGCACAAACGGAACATCTCATAATCAGAACTGACGCTGGATTTCAGTTTCACTAGAATATGTTACTATTCACAGAGGCCTATTAGCTGACAGAGTAACAGGGTTGGAAAGCCTTAAAGCAGCACAAAATATTCCAATAGAGAGGCAAAAGAAGAATCTATGACATCAGAATGAACTAGAGGATATTAAAAACAGGGGAGCAAATAAAAGGACTGAAAAAACCCACTTAAACCAGCTGGTTAGCAAGGAGGAAAAAAGGAGAACTGGATATGTTTTTAAATAAAAGCATACAACCCAATTCTGTCAGTATAAACTGACATAATTCCATTAATATTAGTCACAGGTTTATTACACAAGCTAAGTTCACTGCTTTGAATTGATGCTGTAGGCTCACAGGAAGGAACACGCACCTTAACTGAAGTTTTACCTGCACAAGGGTTGCAGGTTCAGACCCAGTGTGCAGGACCTGGGATTTTTTTAAGCAACTATGTTTAATTTTCTAACCAAACAGTTTCTCTTTCTGGATTCTCACTTTTACAATATTAGCCCCAATGCTCCACAATGACCGCTTACCTTCTTTAACTCTTCGTGAATAGTTCTGCCATTTTCCTCTGAGGACAAACTCTCCTTTTGGTTTTCAGGGTCTGTTCTAGGTTCTGACTCTTGTTCTTCACCAGAAGATGTTTCCTTGTCGCTCATTTTGGCAGCGAGCTGAAATAACCTGGATTTAAGCTCCTCTTCCATAAGGTCAGGCTTGATGTTATGATACTGATCCTCACTGCTTATATCCGTTTCTGATAAATCATCGAAATCCTACAAAGAAATTAGAACAGTATAATTACTGCATAGGTATGGAAAGGAAAAGAAACAGCTTCCTAGAAAAGTATAGGTATGATCACTCTGCAGGGAAGCTAGAAAGAAAGCACACTAAGTGTGCTGATAAAAAAAATACCCTGTCTTTACAGAGGAATGCCAGTAAACCCACAACTGTTGGATTATATTTATCATTCCTGCTTACTTTTTTATTATGTAAAAAGGAACTATCAAAATCATTTTGTATCTGTGTGCAACTAATGAAATAAAAGCCTAAATGGCACTTCCCATTCCCAGCACTGAACTGCCATCACTCTCAGGCATGGTACAGATAAAGAAATTGAAGTGTGGGAATGAAATAACTTGTGACCTGGCAGTTGTGTCCAGCTTTCAGTTGAAAGCTGCGCTCGAGTTCCCTCACTGCTGGTCTTGAGCATTATCTGTGTTTTTCTTAAAGACTATTGGAAACGAGTTTTGAAAAATTTCTGTTTTATTACATGATGGTGATTAAGATTTTCAGCTTTCCCCGTGATTATTTACATAGGTGGATCCTCAACAGCGATGATTATTTTCCAAACGCCAACCTCCTTGGAAAAAGTTCCATCTTTAGGAGCACCTTCTTTTCTTACTCTTGGATCCTTAAAGGTGTGAAGTAATCAAAGGCTCAGTTAAGTACAGTGGGTGTTACAGACTCGACCACGACAAGTTCCTTACTTTGCAGGCTGAACAGAAAAAAAGCAAAATCCTTTTCCAAGTCTGTTTAGCAGGGTGCCTGCCCAACATTCAATAATGTAGAAAGGGGGCTTTTTGGTTTTTTTTTTTTTTTGTCAGCCGCTGCAGGAAATCTGAAAATATCTGATGGTTGTGCCAAAAACTAATGTCCGGATACATACCAACTTATTTTCTGGATCTGTGCTGTCTGATTAGGACCCAATTTCCCCTGATTTCCACTGCAGTCCATCGCCCAGAGCAACCCGCTCCACCTATAGCGTTACCTTCCTTCTGCAAATGTTCTTCTCTCCCTGCTGACTGCTAGAAAAGAGCTTAGAATAATTAGACACTTTGTTTAGTGTCTTTTTGCTTTAGTCGAGTGCCTAAAGTAAGATGGAATTAGGTGGTTTTAAAAGTGATGAATTCCTTGAAATGGAGCATAATCATGACAAAACCACCTGGAAGGAAGCTATAAAGAATGCAGCCTGGGACCCAGAAGCAGTAGGCACATTGCAGCGGGGTCTAAGAGGATGATTTGGAGCAATTCTCAGATAGGAAATTATTCCTATTTGCCTTATGCTCTCCTACTGCGACAGACCAGACACTGCTGGAGAGACTAAACGCCGTGTTCTCTCTACCATTCATTTGGAAATACATAAACAGGAGATTGGCTTTGCGCAGCTACGCTCTCTGCAGCCGCAGAAGCAGTATTTATGGACGGATCAATTACCTCCAGTTCTCACGGGAAACCTTAACTCCCTCACAAACCCTACCCGCCAAACTGCTCTTAATGGATTGACACATCATATTTGTAATGTCAGTCCTCATCTCTCCTACAGTAAACGGTACTGTAGAGTCTAGCACTTTTACAGCTTTCTGGACAATTTTTGTCTGCAGTTACCTGTGAATCAATTACACAACTAAACTATTGCTTTCCAGCTCACCTTCAGCATGCAGAAGGCCCTTTTAGAAAATCAGGATTTGAAAGTACGTGACTAGCTACAATAGAAGTGGAACCACGGGCTTATGCTGAAATTTATTCTTTGCCTGAACAATCAGCTTTTTCAGAATAAAAAGCCTTTTCTGCCAAATGAACTTCCAAGCTGTTCTGAATAAGATTGAGAACAAGATTTCTAATCAGTGTGTTTCCCCTTTAGTTTTATAACATGTTATGATATGCTTTTATATACATTTAGATGGCTGTCATTTCACCTTTTTAATTAAAAATCTGTATTTATGCTAGTGGTGCTTCCTCAAATTGTAACAAGAGATTTTTTTTCAGACATATCCTGCATGTCATTCAACAACTCATTACAACCCCAACAATCTGTTAATAAAAAATACTCACATATCGCTAAACTACTATAAAAAAATCTGAAAGTTCTTGCTGAATCAATCAGTTTATCAATTTGTACCCAGGAAAGAAACAATCATAATTTACGGGATTTACAGGATAGAAAGCACAGCTAAACTTGCACTTGTATTAAGGAGAATGCAGTTTAGTGGAGAAACGTCTCATTAAACTTGAGCTATTTACAGTCAGGTATCTAGTCTAAGCTAATTACTACAATCTGTTTTTACTTGAGTTACCTCAATTTATTTAATAGATCCTTCCAAAAACCTACTCTCATCTAGCAAAACTTGTGGTTTAGGATTACAAGACTTGCTAGTGAGCTCTGACAGCTCTGCACTAGGGGCGTGGGCTTCCTCTAGCAGTGCCTGGGCAGGGAGAGTACAGTTTATCTTGGGGTCGAGTCTGCAAGGAAGAGAAGAAAATCCCATTCAAGGCACACATTTGAGCACGTCAAGCTTGTAAACACAAAAGTGTGCTATTCTTGTTTAAATAAGCTGACAAATATGTGTATAAAATCCAGTGGAACAGTGAGGGAGGCTGGCAGTCCAGTGGGGCAGGTTTTCCCATGTTTCCACCTCATTGCTGTACCATGGAGTACTGACAGACTTCATCGTGCAGCAAGACGTGCATGAATCCTCTGGGTGCTTCTTACATAGAACTGCTTAGCTCTAACTGCTTAGCAGCTATATTGGAGTAGCAATACACACATACCCTTCTGGAAAGCACCAGCAGTTAATTTAAAGAATCCATAGTGACAACAGCAGAATCACAATTCCTCTTGATCCTGAAAAAATACCAGTCTTCCTAGGATCACACATGGCAGCACCTTTTAGGTTGATCTCTACTGCCTCTAGCCAAAGCTCAGTGAAATCCTGTAGAGCCCTCCAGCTGACTTCCCGTGTATTTTGGTGAAGGCCTGGCAGGACAATATTGCTAAGTTGCCCAGCTTCAGCAGGATAAAAAATTGAGGATGTAGCTTTATGAAACAAGGTGAGTTAATGTAACACCCTAGTGCTGCTGAAAGAGAGTCATCCTGCACCTTCATGTCCTTTATTCGGTTGTCCTGAGTTGTGTAGGCTTGGCAAAGGGGTCCCAATATGTGCCAGAGCTGACAAGGGAGAGAGATTGGACCATGCTGGAGGAAGGTGGAGGGAAGGCAGGAAGGCAGACAGGAAGGAGGTATTCCTCTTCTGGCAGCAGCAAGCTGCTATGTTACCTTAGCCACACATCACACTGTTACTGAAACGTTCCCAATTCTAGCTTATGCTTCAACACACATAAAATAATTTTCCTAACTCATTAACTGGGAAACTTAAAGAGCTTTTTGCTACATTTGCCAGCACAGGTGAAAGCCATGAGCTGCCTTGGCATCCCTAGGGTTTTATTCCACATTAGCTAAATTTGTGTTATGAATACACATCCTTTCTTGGGGGAGGACTCACCTTGAGGGTACTGATTTTATTACAGCTGGATTCAGGTATGTCTATTATCCGCCTTTGTGCTTTCCAACTTCCTGACAATGAGCAGGTGGAGTATTTACATTTGCAAGAGTTGTTAGTTCCTGCTTACACGCAGAGATAATGATATCCTATAACGCTACACTTTGTGGTGTTTGTTGTTGGCAGGTTGCTTGGCTTGTGTGTTGAGCTTTTCAGATGGTGGCAGTGAACTATTTGCAAGGAGATAATACCTCTTTCATGGATTAACAGATTAAAAAATGCATTAGAAGCCATGACAACAATAAAAAAATAATAAATACAGTGAAAGGTACTATTATTATTATTTAATAGATGCTATCTTAAACTTCATTATTCTTTACTGTTCACACTTTGGCTCTATCTGGTAAGTTTAATGATATATTTGTGTTCATATAAATCATTGTGTAAATTCCCATTTGCATCTATCAGCAGCATATAATACTAACATCTGCAAACAAGAATAAAGGGCCAGCACTTTACTGAAAACGGAGCTTCAGTGATGGCCTGACAGACTAACACAGCCACAAACCCAGTCTCACTAAAAGAAAATCAAGTTTCTAATGCAAGCGTAAGTCCTTTAGCAGACAATGAACTAGGAAATACACCTTTGCCCATACACACTGTCCAAATCCTTGCATGCAAATGGCTGATAACTGAATGTAATCCTAGCAAACAAAAAAAAGCCCCAAAATAAAGCAAGCAAGCAAAGTACTGGCTTGGAAGCTCCAGAACCAAATCCATGTTTACTATAAACTCTTGAGAGAAAGCTCCATTCATACAGGAAACCAAAAATCAGAAACTACAGTTTTTAGAAGACACAAATTGTGAGGTTTGCAGGCAGTTTCTCAGCAAGAGCCTGTGTAATTTCAGGGCAGCTATTTTCAATAAATACATCCCAAGCGCCATGCTGTGGGGACCGGCAGTCCAACAGTGCTCACCTCGTACCTGGCTGCAGGGCAGGAGGGCTGTAATTAGCAGGTGGGGTCTCCTGATCAAAGAAGCAAACTCATAATGAGGGCACTTTCTTCACTTGATGCAATTAAGCCACTCCACTTTCCATCAGAAATATAGGAATTCCAGCTACACTAAGCAACATCTCCTCCTCTCAAAAAGATAATGAAAGCCAATATATCAATATTATTATTAACAATATCAATTATTAGTATTATTAATAATAATGAAAACAGACAGAGATTGGTAGTTCGAGTGGCAATTTCTTGTAAAAAATTATAATTTGAAAAATAAGTATCATTAAAAGCAAGGTTGCACTTCCCAATTCAGGTTCGCCAGGAATATAACTCATCTGTGTTACATAAGCAATTGGGTTATCAGAAATTTATTACAGTAGGACACCAGTTTTATCAAGACAGTTTTTATGTCCCTCTGTTCTTGCTTCATGACTGTGTTTACAGCAGTCCTACAGGTTGTTGTTTTACCTATCATAAAGTGGCAAAAATTCTCCCCAAATACCGTACATCTTGATACCTGTTTTCAGGTTTCCCTTTTTAAGTCACTCCAGACTTCATACAATGAATTCCCTCTCAATCACAAAGTCAGCATTCCAGTGTTGAGTGTAAAATCAGTTTTAGAAAACTGCCACAGCATTATCATAATCTAGGTACTGGATCTTGATTAAAAAATACCTACTTTTTAATAGAAATTCAGTTGTGAGTTATGAAATGACTGCAATTGTTCCAGAATGCTACTGCTTACAATTCTCTAGACTTGGAGCAGGGAGAGAGGAAAGGGCCTGTTTTCATTTCACTGTGAGTCTCTGAAAGCAGCAAACAAGAAAACGACCCGCAGTATTTGAAAATTAAAAAAGAAAACCCAACTTTTAGACTGCTAAACTGAAATCCTGTTCCACAATGCTGATGAAAACATAATGGTTAACAAATTATCATGTTGTTATTACAATGCAGTAAAATAAGGTTATCATTACAATGCAATAAAATCAGGAAAAAGTGTGTTTCTTCAATGCAATTTACATATGGTCAGTTGTTCGGTGTCTAATTTTTAGATGCAACATGGCTTAGAAGAGCAATTTGTATGGTTTCTGTAAATTCTGTATAACCTCAGCATGTGAAAATCTATGACTGATTTAAGAGCCCACGATGAAGCCTCCTTAAGTTTATGCTGTCCGCAGTTCTCCATGCAACTACACTATCATTTTGGACAAACTACACGTAGGGCGCTCTCTGCCTCAGCCGTTTTACCAAGATCAATACATTACTTTGGGGATTATATGAAACCCTGACATCCCAGTTTTCTAAGCAATATAAATGATGTCTGGCTAATTTATTTTCATACCTCAAATCATATTCCTTATGCTCATGATAATTTTAATTGCTTCCTAGAATTGTTCAACCGTGCAACATTCTTGCTATAAATTGCAGTAGCCAGTCCATTCGGGCTCCCAGCAGTGCTTGTGTACCAGAGCTGAAGTAACTGTTCTCCAAATGCGGGCACCAGCTGTCACATCAGCCACCAGGGGGTGTGTGTGTATCCAAACACAAACTAAGTGTATGCAAACCCACCAATACATAAACCTCCTAGGGAGAATTTCATTGCTTTGAAAACAGTAGCGTGATCTGGAGGCAGCGTGCCTCTGCCTGCCCCACTGTGGCTGAGGAAGCAGGAGAGCAGGAACAGTCTCTTTTAGCCTAAAGGGTAAAATGAAGGGGAGAGTGGGTCAGAATCCCAAACCTTGCATTTTGAGCACAACAGAGGGGTATAAGCAGCACTTAAGAGACAGGGCAACTCACAAGAGAGTTGGAAAGAACAATCATCTTCCGCACCAGCTTGCACTTTGAAGCACACACTAAGCTGCTGAAGGATGCCGTCACGTATCTCTGGAAGCACTCTGCCTTTCTGACCTCCACTGGGAGAGCGTGGGGGAGGTTTAGGTTGGATATTAGGAAAAATGTCTTCACTGAAAGGGTAGTCAGGCACTGGAACAGGCTGCCCAGGGAAAGTGGTTGAGTCCCCATCCCTGGAGGTATTTAAAAGACGTGCAGACGTGGCACTTACGGACATGGTTTACTGGTGGACTTGGCAGTGTTAGGTTTGTGGTTGGACTTGATGATCTTAAAGGTCTTTTACAACCTAAACGATTCTATGATTCTAGAACGTCTCCAGCACCTTTGCTGTGAGCTCCGATCTTCTATACTCTGCACAGCAGTCCTAACTAGAAAGCCACCATATGAATACAGACACACATACAATGTGCACAAATACGCAAAGCCAGAAGGGGAAATGCAGAAGTCTGTGTACAAAATATGGTCTTTGTGCAGTCTCTGTAAAGTCCTGTAATTCTGCCTTATCATCTAGGAAGTCATTAATGGCCACTGATGTGTTGTTAGAGCACATTACCATACATAACTCCCCTTCAACAACTGTAGATTATAAATGTGTGAGGACATAAGTATAAATTAATCAGTACAAAACACCCACACCTGTCTCCTAAAAGCAGATGGAATAAGTACAGAATTAACAATAGTTTACCCAGCATTAAAAACCTGCTGAAATCCTAGAATCCTAATCTTGATTTATGATCAGCTGTACTGATGTCTCTCTATGGGAAATATAGGCTAGTAGCATAAGTAAAGAAAAACAATTCCAGGCATCCTAAAATTGCTCAGATGGCTTTAAAGACTGGTCAAGTTGTTTGTAGTCAGAGGCATAAGACAGCACTTAGCTCCTTGCTTCAGGCTTACCATTACTCTACTGCAGCACTGATGCAGCTACCGGATTTGAGAGGGGTAGGACATGGGCAATGGAACTGGGCAAGGGGTCAGTATTCTCCTCATCTAGCTGGGTAACTAGTTAGAAGTGTGCTTGTACTGCTAAAACAGCTCTGGGGGACAATTGGATTCCTTACATAATACCAGTCCCAGGCCTCGACAAACTCCAAACAGACTTCTTTGCTTTCTGGTTATCCCACACTTGTTGTTTAAAAGAAATGTTTGTGGAGTGCTTTGCTGTCTTCAAGTTGTATGATCAGTTATTCCAAGTGTGAGCTGTTACGTTCTGTTTGTTTTGGTTTTCTTTTTTTTTAATCAAATGACAAATTATTTAAATGGAAGTAGTTTGTAAACACGCTAACACACCAAAACTCATAATCAAGTGACCAATTAAAAGCAGACATGACTTGGACCATATTTCAAAAACAGCCCTTTCTGAATTTCTGCTGCTCATTAGCTTTATCCCTTATGAGGACATTTGCAAACAGCACACAGAAGATTCCCAGGCATATGAGTTATTTCTTATTCCAAGAACAAAGGAGTTTAAAAACAAAACAAAACAAAACAAACAACCAACGCAACAGAACAGGTGATTAGTCAACATTTGTTAGCTGTTGGCAAATCCTGACTTTTTTTTTTAAGAGCACTGTATCTTACAGCATTAACAATGTCATTGATCAGATGGAAGTGGCATATTTGAGAAAGAGGCAAAGCCTGCTCATGGTATATATAACACTTTACCTTTGCTTCTTCTCATTATGAGGCATGAGGAGGATAAAGTCCACCTCCCACTCACGATTCATATGTTATTGCCAGTATAGCTTAATTAGCTTTGCCCAGCTCTTTTTGAGATTGCATTCGGTAAGTTTAAACACAATTACCTGACTTAAATTAATCCTGTTGGTTTTTGTGTGATTATTTCCTTCACATAATTCTTCAGTAATCATTTTGTTCTTCCTCCACCTTCTTGATCTCTTTTCTAAATCATAATGGACTTCTTCAGTCTCACTGCTGTCTGAATACTCCAAGCTGGTTGCCTGTGGATTGAAATTTACATCCAGTTCTCCATGGAAATGTTTTTTTTCCATTCTGGGCATATCACTTTGAGTTCTGCTTTGTAACCAGAGAAGTTTGCTAGGTCCTTTAGCTTCCTGGGAAGAGTTTACCGAAGATGTTTCAGAATCAGAGAAGAGTGTCTCAGTATTGGTGTACAACCCAGAGGAAGGGGAGGTCACTGCCTGGTACTGATCACTGCCATAAACCCATTCAGTACCATACTGGGAATTAGTATAATAGAAATCGTCTGGTAATTGCTGAGGTCTCCGACGCAGCTTGTTCAAGGCCACATTCCAGTCGTAGTCATCCTCACTGTCTGAGCCCATCTCGTCATAGGCAGACACAATGCTGGATTCATTCTCCAAAGCTTCAAATACTTGACTTTTTGGTTTGGCGAGCATTCGAGGACGAGGCAAAGTGACATTCTGCAAAGCCACCCAGTTTCCATCAGTGCTTTCAAAAACAGAAGGCGGATCTATAAAAATAAACAAGAACAATTATCACTACATGATCACAGTGTGAAAGGCTCATTTTACTTGCCAGTTTGCAATCAACTGGCCACAAATTGGAGGGCTCAACAAAACTAATGAACAAATGCAAGTGTTGCTGCTACACGAATCCTCTCATGTTGTGAGCCATGCTGCTGTACTTTTAATCAGAAACCATCACTGAAAGTCATGATGATGACTACTTAAAATGTGAGAGTACTTGGACCAAAGTTTTTTTCTAAAAGAATTATTAGGAAAGGCTGAGGGAACATCAGTACACAGACATGTATAAATCCTGTGTTTTGCAAATGTCTTCAAGACTGTGTGCAGTTCTGGTCCCCCATCTTGAAAAGGAAAGATGGAAAAAGGATCAGAGAAGAGCAACAAAGGTTGCACCAGGTTCCGAAATGGCTTCCTTTCAAGGCATGATTAAGTAAGCCAGAGCTCTGCCGTCTGGAAGAGAGAAAACTGAGAGGATACATGCTAAAAGAGATGGGGGAATCCTTCCAACCCAACTACTAGAGGACATCGAGTGAAACTAGTGAAATCAAGGTTCAAAACAAACAAAAGAAAGTGAGACGCAATGGGTACCAGACCTGTGGAGCTTCTTGCCTAAGGGTGTCAGGGATGCTAAAAATTAATCTGGGATAAAACAGAGGTGGCTATGGACATGGAAGAGAAATCCAGAGGTTTAACTAAATACAGAAAAACACTTCTAGCTGAGGTAGTCATTAAGCTGAAAGTTCTGGAGGTTCAGAGCCTACTCAGAGGCAGCATGAAAAATACTTGCTTTCTCCTAATCTTTCCTAGGCTCTTGCTTATGGTTACTATTGCTGCTGTTGTTGTATCCTAGACTAAATGAGCTTTTTGTCTGACCCAAGCACTGCTGCTCTTGTATTCTTACTCTTTTTCAGAGTATGTTTTACAACTCCAACAGAAAAAAAAAATGCCACAAATACGGTCAAGAAGTGCTGTATAACTCACAGAATTGCATTTCTTCTAAATTTAGATTCCATTTCCAATCAAACTTGAAAAGTCCCTTCATGGGAAATGTGAATGTGTGATGACTCTACCTCCCACAGCAGCTGAAAAATATATAACGACATGGATTTACGCAGTAATTTCAGCCTACTGAATGAACTTTTCAGCCTTACAGATTCCTTCCATGGGTTCAAATTTGCCATTTCCAGAAAACTGTAGAAATACTTATTATAAACTATTAGTTTTTGAAAACTGTAAACAGAACATCAACTATTTAAAAATGGAAGAAGTAAAATCTGGATAGTGTTGTAGATGATACTCAAGCATCTTGCGTTATGTGATTACAAATATTTGGAGCTCAAGCAGATGATTTTTTCCCTGGAATTGTTCATAAACAATGTAAGTATGCAGTAAGAAGGTGTGCTCAGTTTAAAAAAAAAAAAAAAAAAAAAAGTCTGTGGTGCGCTACCACCAACAAAACACAAAAAAGAAACAATAATTAAATGGTAATTAAACTTAGGAGCTATGCAAGATTTTGAACAGTTTTCATATTTTTTACTCATTTGAGTCCTTTTGGCTTGTTTTCACTTCCTAAATTTCATGCCAATTCAGAGAACTTGAGAAAATACATTACTGAAGTCATTCTTAGTCCTGCTTAAAAAGAAATCAAAATAGTAATAGTTTTCTTGTAGCAGTGACCAGCTGAGGATATAACTGAAGTCAGGTTTATAGGGAGAACTAATAACTCGATTGCAACAGCTGATTTTTGGAGAAAAAAGAATACAAGCTATCAAGCATAAGGAACTTCTGCTTGTTCACTCTTCCCAACTATGTTCACTAATCTAAGGATAAGATACTCTTGAGAGAAAGAGGACCTTTCCTTAAAAACATTGTTCCTTCAAACAAAGCAAACAGCTCTGCAAGATAGAAATCTCCAACAGGAATTGAATTCAGCTGCCTGCGCCACATTACACAAATGTAATGCAGTGGAGTGTCCCATCATTACACTTTTTTCTCTCCCAAACCATATCCCTTATTTTGTTTGGCAACAACACATAAGAATCTGTCAAACATTGTCAGTTAACTGAAGTAAAGGACAGGATAGTAGCTGATTACATTTTAGAGGGTAAGCAGGGTGGAAAGGAAACCCACTGAGAACTTTATATTCAGAAAGCTGACTCGGTTTTATCCCAGCTTCAAGTAATATCAAATGTTCCCTTCCTCATTTTCCAGACCAATGTCACTTACTTGAAAAGAATGGATTTTGCATGCAATTCTGTGGGTATACACTATAATTTATCCATGTGAAAATGAAAATAGATTTAAGAAGTCTCATTGTGAAACTATTGGTAAAGGTGGAAAAAAGCACTAATTCATGATTTGGGTCTTGAGTCATCATTTAAACCAGTGTAAACTGTAATCAAAATGAATTGTGAACTGCTTTTTGGCTATATGACTAAAAAGCCCACTGATTTTACCACTTCAAATTCTTGGTTGATATTTCTTTTTTTTTCTGTATCCTAATACAGAGCTGTTTACTACTGCATATGTGAGATCATATTTACACATATTAGCACAATCAGGTGTGTACTATAAGCTCAACAGGCACCCCAGTTTAATCACAAATGTGGTCCTTAGATGAAAGAAGCAGAACAAATCCTCTGAGTGCCTGAAAGGAAACTGAGTCAATTTGTCATTCTGCTATGGTTAAGCAATTGTTAAGTACTAAATTGCTCAACAGTTGAATTCAATGGGATTGAAGTGGGTTCTTAAATTTAAGCACCCAATTAACTGCTTTACTGAAAATAGGCCTTTCACTAAAATGCCCAGGAGAACAACGCTTCTGATAGGGGGCTGAAGGAGCAGTTCACAAAGTAATGCATACTTAAGTAAGATTTTAGTACTACTTTACTATCACTTTCTTCTAGGGGGGAGGAGGGGTATTGACACTGCCTGATTTTCAGCCTCCCAGGTTATCAACTGGTATTACAGATAAATGAATTGATGGGCAGCCCCCATTCCTGGTCCCCACTACACCCAAACACATATTTTGGCTGCTTCTGCTTGCCAGCGCCTAGTGAGCCAGCTGTGGGAGTTACAGCACCAGTAAACTCACCCTACAAAAGAGAAGTTTTCTGCTTGTTTAGCTTCATGAACCAATTTGCTCCAGGGGTTAGATGGGCTCTACAGCTGTTACAAGAGAAGCAGCAAGAACAAGCAGGCTCTGTCCTGGGAGGACAACAGCAGCAGATACGCTAGCTTTGCTGTTCCCCATCACCTAGAGCCAGGGGCTGCTGCTGCAGTGAGCAGTTCAGCCCTTCCCCCTGTGCAGCTGTGGGGATGAAAACCAGCTCTTCTGTGCAGCAGTTGCCTGGTGCTATGCTCTTGTAGCCTCATGAACACTACAGCCAGAACAAGAGAGGCAGTGGAAATGGGACCCCCCCACCCCCCAAGAGCAGGAACCATCTTCTTCAATGACAGCCTGTACTTATGTCATCTTGAAGTAAGCAGGGAATTGCATTCTGTCCCAGGGTGCTGATTCAGGAATGGGGCCAACTTAGGAAGCTACTCACCAACCATATTCACATGCATACCTAATGCATAGAAAGATGCAGGACATAGATCTAGGGAAACTGCTGGTCTGTGAAGTTCCTACTCATACAGCTTCCTCAGACTTGTGTGGAAGCAGCAGTTAGTAGGGCTGCACAGAACACTGCATTGGTGAATTCATCAGAGTTGAAAATAAAGGTGCAAGGGGGAATGCTAAATGTGAATTATTTCACTGTTTGGTTCACCATGTAACCTCATGAACAGTTAACTTGTGCAACAGAAGGGAGACTACGGGCAGCTGCAAATTCCTTTAACTGGAGGACAGATAACGAGGTGACAAAGCAGGGCCCTTGGGTTCTTATGTCTTAGAAGCTCTGAAATGCATCCAAATTAGATGCCTAATGTCTCCCAACAGTCCAAAATCAACTCTGCAAAGGCCCAAATTTTAAATCTTTTCTTGGGGGGGGGGGGGGGGGGGGGAGGGGGAAGGTAAGAAAAGCAATGACACAGACCAATGAAATCATGACACTTAGGATCACCAACCAGACATTTTTACATGTGACTCCTGCAAGCACAGAGGTCAGCAGAAATTTCCTGGGGAAGGTCCTTGCTTTAAGTCGTATTTATTCCACATGTGAGTGAGAACTAAAAAAAGAATCATATTCGTACTAGAAATATTTACTTGTTTCATTTAGCCTGTCCACACTTTTCCAGCTGGGTAATGCAGAGAGCTTGCGTTCCTTCTGTTTCCTGAATTGTCCTTTTTGCTGCCTCCAAAGAGCCTCAGTCACAGATGATGCAGGGTCTAGTCCTTTACTGGGCATATCTTCACTAGCCAGGGAGAATGCAGACTGAGATCTCTGTGGGAATAAAAATCAAAGAGCATAATTTAAAAATAGAAATACTTAATTATCAAACCCTTTACCATAATTAGTATGATTATTCAGTTACCCATGGAAGTGTGGAATCTGCTAGCATCCAGAAATGGAATTTGATGTGTTCAAAAGAATTGTTTCACCACTAGACTGCTTATTTATGTGCATTTCTGATGCTATGCAAGGAGACAGGAAATTGTTTATACTACCACGGACCAGATGGAAAGAAATAATTACAGTGAAGTTGTTAAGAATGTGCTTGGTGAGGACTGATATCTTAACTGCTTTGACTCAAGCTAGCCAGAAAGAGATCCCATTGTGGTGCGACATGATGATCTATTGTTGGCTCAACAGGCCATCTGGTGTAACAATTTGCAGAAGTTAAAAATTAAAAAAAAGCAAACAAACAGCCTGTTCCCCAGAAATAGATGTGCAACTCAACCGATTTTAATGCAGAATTCTTTTGTTTGCTAGGACATACATATCACACAATATGCTGGGCAGTTTTATGAGGTCTTGCTAATGAAGTCAATGTAGTCTGCAACTGCACATCTATTTGTTTCCAGGAGGGTCACATTTCAAGTCAAAATGAGGTAAAATACTGTTGTGATTGTTAATAAGCCCTGAGACTGCTACTGAGGGGAAGGCACTTTCCTTTGGATGTACACGAAGAGATCACACATTTTAGTTTTGACTTAGGCACCAGCATCAGTTACAGAAGTCACATTTAAATTTGGCCAGATTTTTAAAAACTGTGAAAGCTGGTAGTGTCCTGCTGATTTCAGGAGAACTCACATTTCAAATCACGTATGTAATTTTAGAAACAAGGTGTCCTGGTTTCAGCTGGGATAGAGTTAGTTTTCTTCTTAGTAGCTGGTAGAGCGCTGTGTTTTGGATTTAGGATGAGAATAATGTTGATAACGCACTGATGTTTTGGTTCTTGCTGAGCAGAGTTTACACTAGTCAAGGACTTTTCAGCTTCTTGTGCTCTGCCAGGTGCACAAGAAGCTGGGAGGGAGCATAGCTAGGACAGCTGACCCAGACCAGCCAAAGGGCTATTCCATACCATATGACGTCATGCTCAGTATATAAGCTGGGGGAAGAAGAAGGAAGGGGGGGACATTGGGCGTGATGGCGTTTGTCTTCCCAAGTAACCGTTACGCGTGATGGAGCCCTGCTTTCCTGAGGATGGCTGAACACCTGCCTGCCGACGGGAAGTAGTGAATGAATTCCTTGCTTTGCTTTGCTTGTGCGCGCGGCTTTTGCTTTACCCATTAAACTGTCTTTATCTCAACCCATGAGTTTTCTCACTTTTACTCTTCTGATTCTCTCCCCATCCCACCGGGGGGGAGTGAGTGAGCGGCTGTGTGGTGCCTAGTTGCTGGCTGGGGTTAAACCACGACACAAGGCTACAGCAGCTTGAGTCAAGTTTTAACATCTGGCCGACACTATTTTGCTGCAACACAATTTTTTTTTTTTAATTAATAACTTTGCTTTTGATGACAGTATGTGCTTAGGCAGCTTGAATGGCAAAAAAGATCACTTTTTCAAAGGACAATCAGCTTTTTTCCCCATAACTTTTTACCACTCAAAACCTCTGTCTTGGCCTTCATAACAGAGTTGGTAAAAGACTACCTGTTTACGCCAGGGTTTCATTAAGAAGTATGATTACAAGTGGCTCAGCTTCTTTACGCAGGCCAAGCTGGCACTCTCAAATCTTTGTACATTTTAACTGATGTTCAAATTACAAATAATTAACTAAAACTGTTAATCTCAAAAGGGCCAGTCTTTGCCTGCATGAGAGCTCTGCTTTGCACTGGTGCTGATGAGGAAAATTATAACTTGATTTTAAGCTATTTTCAAGTCCCTTCAATTCCCAGGACAGCGTAAGTATTGCTGGGAGTCCTGCTGCTTGAAAGCAACGCTTACACGACTTTTCTGACTGCACCTCCTCCCATCTGAAATGCTCCTGTGTGGGACCCGTGCACCATGCCAGAAGATTTAATTAACTGCAAATCTTCCTGTATCCTTGGCTTAGCAGTGTGATTTCATAACAGGTTCAGTAAAAAGAAACACAACCAAACACCAGGGTTTAGCTTGGTTTCTGAACTCTAGTGGAAAAGCCAGAATTATTGCCCTAGAATAAAATATTTTCTGTAACCGCAATGACTGCATAACTTGCTTAGTCCTGTCCATTCAGAGACACAGGTCCTAACGTGATGCACTGGAGTGTTTCCTTTCAAATCCAGTGACATGAACTACTAAAAATAATCTCATAGTACTGTATAATTTTATTATAGGGCATCTTTCAGATGAGTCACTTTCACAAATGAACTATATTCAAGTGTATATTTAGGCTATTTCAAACCTCAGACTAGATCTTCGATTGATCAAGATCATCTCAATCCCCCTTAACCCTGTAAAAGGGTTAATAATTTAACACAATACAGACAGGTACATAAATTGTTTTGCTATAGGAATTTGCTCATTAACTTTGATTTCATCCTGCCAGGATATATGGACAATATAAACAATTCTGCCACAAATTTGCAGCCTGAACTATGACAAGTTTTAACTGTGCTGTGGCTCACTTCACTTTGTTGTTAAAGCAAGAACTACCGAACTTCCCATTCTTACAATAAATTAGGTCCAGTTCATGTCTCCCATATCCTCTGATATCTTTGTGTTAAAGTTGTTACATACTGAAAGCAGCAAGTTGTGGCTGTCACTATTTTCACAGTACCAAGAAAATTCCCTCAGGGCACATTCTTTCTCCATGTATATGGCAAACACAGAGAGATAAGAGATGCTGAGGAACCCAGAAGAAGGAATATCCTACAGTTTAATCACTACTATCTATTTTCCCTTATTACTTAAAGAACTGAATCGTAAGAAGGAGAAGAAAAAAATCAGGAAAAACTTAAGTAGTTTGTTAAATGATAACCTGGGCTCAGATAACGAAAGTAACATGTTTTTTCTTATTATGTAAAATCTGTAGGTTTGACAACTTTTCTGGTGTTTTGTTTAAATGGCAGCTTCTCGCCTGCCTACTCACTGTTTCATAAACATCACAGTAAGGGCTGCATCGCAGTGATGGCAGTGTCTGCACTTAGCTCTCAACTAACCTGAGACTCACCAGCAGCTTAGCCCTGGCAACGCTGAACTTGGCACAGGCTGTGAAACCCGCTGAAGGAGCTCAGCAAATCCTACCCATGCTTCTGCAGCAATGCTGCTACCAGCACTGCCCAAGCAACTTAAAGCTAGCTCAGGTGCATCTACACTGTAGGGCAGATATATCTTTCAGAAGGACTAGAAGATACACAACAGCTTGAAGGATTTAAAAAGGAGACGAGCATGAAGGGCCTGATGGACAAAAAGGAAAAAAAAAAAAAAAGACAGAAAGACTGAAAAACAAGGAAGCACAGAAAAGAAAGTAGACACAGTCCCCTGTGTTATAGCAGCCTAGGATCTCAAATAAGCTTATTCAAACCAAGCTGATTCTTTTAAATTGTGTGCCGAAACTTTTGGGTCAGGTCAGAGGGAAACCGCCCTCCACAGTTTCTGCCAACTCTCTGTGGAGAGCAGGAAATTAGTATTATGCAGGAACTGCTGCTAATTCCCAGGAAAATCCCTCCAAATGCAGCAAGGGAAAAAGCTTTTGGTGCCTCCAAAGCTTGGCTTGAGGCCATCTGCATCCTTTTTCTGCACTTTATGTCAATTTTTGATAAAATCTGTCTTGGACTGCTCTACTAGAAGTACCGCCTCTTCTCACTGAAGATGGTTCAATGTCACAGAAGGCTCAAGGAGAGAAAAGTAATGCCAAGCTAAGATAGCTTGACTGCACCCTTGCATTCAGATCCTGAAAAAGGATGAAATGATGCTACTGGAAGAGGCTGTTGAACTAGCACTCTTCACTACTACTTTTGTAGTCCTCTGTAGTTCTTGTATCTGGAGAGATTTAAATGATCAAGAAATGACAGCATTCGAATAAGCTCCAATTAAGAAGAATAAATAAAAGTAGAAGATTAGGTTTTTTCTTGTTCTGAAAGTTAAGTTTTAGATAGGGATGGAAGGACAGACAGTAGAATTGTGTTTTACTCAGACAAGTATGGGTGGAAAGAAAGTGTAAATATTCATCCCTGATAGCAGTTCAAATCACTGGTAACACTGATAATGATACAAAAAAGGAGTGTCAATAGCCAAGCCTTGTGTCGGAGTAGAACAGGAGCACATCCTGGCATGAGAACAGATCAGTCTACATTGGCATAAATATGGCCATTTTTTTCAGAGCACAAAAGGAAATGTTTGTCCACAAGTTTATCTCCAATCAATTACCGGCCTGACTGATGACTCTATCTGAAAAGGAAATGACTCAAGACCTGCTTTTGTCACTTTTGCAATTAAGAGCAAACTAGAAAGTTAGTTATTTGGTGTGAGGTTACACAGCAGAAGTTCTAATCTTGGTTGGCACATTTGCATCAACTTCAACTCAGCTGGCACCACTAACTCAACAGCCCTACAGCTATAGCATGGGCTTCAGCATGGGCTACAAACCTATGCACGTCTGCCCACGCTGCTGACTTCACTGCCACACTTACCTGTGGCAGGCAGCAGAAGTACACACTACTGTGCTACATTTGTGCCTCCCTTCGTCACAGAGGTAACGGCCCGTCTGTAGATCCGCAGGGGACATTTTTCCCTTGTGGATGTTTGCATAGGAAGCAAAACACTGAACCTAAGGGGACAGGATTGAGAAGCCTACTTGGGGGCTGGTGCTCCATGTAGTTTCCCCGTGCATGGATGCTGGCAAGTCCTGGAGGTAAGGCCAGCTACCCTGATAGGCTCTTGGATCAGTTTGCATTGGAACAAGGTATATTTACCAACCAAATGGAGGAGTCATGGCCCTGAATCTTTACCAATTGCCTACAAACTTGGACAGCAACAAGATCTCAGGGCAGAAGAATGAATCCAGTCTATTTTCCAAAAATATCCAAATAATACACAGCAGCCTAAATATGATTTTCAAGAGGAGGCAGGAATATAGGAGCTCTGGTCCTGATTTATAAAGACATGAGAGGTCAAGAAGATCCTTCAATCCCAGCTAAAGCTACCAGCACTTTTTCTAACCAGAAGGTCTGGTTCCTCAGCAAAAAAACCCTGTCAGCCAGGTGCTATTTTGGGTGTATTTATTTGTGATTAATTACAAGGCTGCCCTGTATGTTTGCAGTCAGACACTAAAGTACTGCAACTGTTAGTTTCTGCAATAAATTAGTACATCAGCAGATGGCATTGCAACCCAACAGGTCATTTGCTATGTTCACTGCACACACTCCTCGGAGGCATGTGCTGCATACTGGATTGCTGTGCAGTACAGCACAGCTTGCAAAATATAGTTACAGTATTGACAGGCATTTCCAAACACTTTAGTTAGATGAGTTCCTCACCAAATCCTGCCTACTGGCATCTGCTGTGAGATGTTTGTTTCAAAAAGAAAACCCAGATACATTATTATTCTCATTTTATTTTTTTTTACCCCTCTTCAGGGGATTTCTGCTGCATAGTTATCATGTCTGGATGGAGAGAACTCAGCCTTCATCTTGTACTGGGTTAGCACTAAAAGGAATAATTTTTTTATGTACATTCCTCTTTCATTGCTGGCCTTCAAAAAAAAAAAAAAGACAATGTGGTTTCTGAAGATTAAAGAAGGAAGGAGTGAATAAAAAGTAATCACATACAATGCCTCCTATTACTTAATAAATATAAATATTCCATCTTCTGTCTATAACAATTTACAAGTTCATGCTTCTGAACACTGAATAAATAAAAACAAGTAACCAAAAACAAGAACAACTTTTTGTAAAACACGCTTGTGAATATTGAGTCTAATGTTGATAATCTATGGATTCTTTACCTTGAATAACTCTCTTAAAAGTATGCATATTGTTTAGAGAGACAATATAAATATTTTGCTCCGCATTCTTCCTCAAAATATGAAAGAGTATGGGTAATTTCTCTTTCTTCTAAAGAGAAGCCAAAGTGGTAATTCAAAATAGATCCCAAAAGCAACTGACTGAACTCTACAAAGGATATTCTGGATCACGCATGTTTTTCTCCACACTTCCCTCCTATTTCACCCTATTTCTTTGGTCTGATTTAACTAGTAATACTGTAATTTATTCTGCACTTATTTAGAGTACATCAAGGACTCTCCCAGCTTCAGGAGGGACTGAGAACCCCGGGTGCCACAAGGATAAGGCAGCTGCAGGGTCACCAGGGCAGGAGCCCTTGCAGGCACTGGGACCTCAACAGTGGGGCTGAGGGCAGGGAGGGCACCTCTGGATCTGGGCAGCAGAGTCCTGTGCTGTGCAAGCTCTGACCTGTGGGGCAGCTGTTAGTTTGGGCTTTGAAGATTACCTTGTTTATTCAGGGAAGCAGCCTAAAATTGACAGCACAAACACAGATGACTTAGATACAACCTTAACCGTCCCCTCTCCTCGCTTGCAAATCCTATGCCTGCTAGTGGTGCAGCAAAAACCCTTGCCTGCTTCTCATCTGTGCTCTATGAATACAATCAACGCACAGACAGCACCAGCAGGTCCCACCCACCTGAGCAAGTACAGCAGCAAACCCTAAGGACCAACAGCTAATGCATCCTTTGGTAAGTGAACTCCCACACCAGGAAGGAGACAGTGTAAGCCTGAGAACAGTGCCACTCTGCCACAGCCTATTTATCCCTGGAAGTGATTTGCACTCTGCTCACATGTATGCAGTCCAGACATTTAGCAGTGGGAGTGAAATACCAAGGGTTTCAAGCATCTGTTCCTTAGTTAATCTTGTATGTGGCAAAGTATCTGTTAACAACCCTATGGATTCTGAAAAAGGGCAAGAACAGCAGATGAATGGGAGATTTTCAAGCTCAATTGAAAGAAAAGTCCCTTCTTCATGCCCTGACTTATACCCTGGTTGGGATATCCCAGCCATCAGGGCAAATCCTTGAATAACAGACTGGGAGAAAGCAAAGATGACTGTTCCCTCTCCTGCAAAAGCCTTAGAGCTTCCAGGGTCTGCCCAAGCTGGCTTGTTGTTCACTAGTGACACAGACAGCTGCATGTTAGGTGGGTTTGCCATCCTTCTACTGACCTCTCAGGCAGCTGATCTCCTTAAAAGCATTGTTCCTTTAAAAGTAGTACAAAGATAACTCTCAGTTAATCAGGAATGGGTTCGTCAGCAGTACGAATTGCACAGCTGTGTAATACTATGTAGAGCCACATTTGGGCGTGCATTTATTTTGGTTCAGTTTGGATTAGCTGACCTTGAGGATCCGGAGACGGGCTGCAAGGGAGAGAGGCAGGAGGTTATTCCCCAACAAACCCACTGCTGCTGAGCATGCAAGTAGCTCTACATATCACCACACAGAAGTATAATCCATAGTGTTTGAGGGACATTCCCCACTGCCCCCCAAATAATAAGCAGGCCTTACAGTGAAAATGCTATTGCTTTGGATGCAAGGGATTTGCAAGAAATTTGTAAGCTAGTAATAAGTGATATTTAAATATTGGTTCCAGGAGATTAGTATAAACATCCTTTTATTGTACTTATGGGGCTAACAATTTAGGAAAGTGCTAGAAGCGTAAGATAGTACAGTTCAATCAATGTAATGAATTTATGTGAACAAGTCTATAGCCATTTGTGGTAAATCAATTATTATGTGCTTTGACAGGAACAGAGGGCAGACGTACCAATGCAACTGTAACCTAAGCAGTGCCTTTACAAGTACCCTTGTTCGTTTAGCTGTTACTATTTCTCACGTGTTACCCCATGGCCCATTCTTCTTCCCTCCTCCTGAACTTGAAATATTCTATTACATCTCTTTAAAAAAACAAACAAACAAAAAAAACAACAAAAAGGGGAGACGCTTCCCAGTTGTGTAACACCTTGCATTTGAAGATACTGAGAGCTCAGTGAGTATCCTGCGATGACAGTATTACTATATTATTTACAGATGGGAAAGCTGAGCAACTGCAAAGGCCAGATCCCTGTTCTGATGTTGGGCAATACGATTCTAAGTTGCTACTAATGTACTCCACTGGGAGAGTGCATGTGTGTAAAGGGGTAGGGGAAGGAGGTGAACTGGCATTTTCATCTCAAGTCTAACTGCAGCCTCACACATAAACTCACTTTTTTCCCAAGACAATACTCTTTACGGAACACGATTACTCTGTTTTCATTAATTTCTAGGTTGCTCAGTGCCCCATGCAATCTTTCATGTCCCATTCTGACCCTCGTCTACAAAGCTGTGCTCAGCAGTGCGCTCGCCCATCAGAGCAAATCACTGCATCTCCTACTCAAACACCCACTTGACAGAGAAGCCTTAAGTGTTCTCTGTTTATTTGCTTCTCGCTGTGACAATATACGCCCTGATTTCATCTAAAAATAAAGATTTGTCAGGCAGCCTATCTCTGAGCATCACAGGTTCTAAGTTAGACCTTAAAGCTTTGTGATACCCAGCAGTGTATTAGGATAGCATCTTTAAAACAAACTAAAGCTGAAAGAGTAACATATGATCTACATTCTTTGGAAAACAACATTATAGAATGGCCATCCTTCTCTGTCCTCTCCCCTGCTCCCTTTTGTGCCTTAAAACCTATCCTGGCTTGCTGGCAGTAAGTGTAACTCAGCTGAATTTAGCTCTGCATAGGCTTAATCATATATCTAGCATCCAAAACTGTCTTCTTGGATGTTTGTCAAGTGCATGAATAGTACTATGAAACCAAGAATCAGTAATCTTCTGCTAGAGATACATCTCAAATAAATTCAAACTATACAAACAACTTTAAAAGGACAATGCTGTCATGTTTAGCCTTGTGCTGATTATTTAGCCACCTGAAACCTTAAAAAGGTGGTACTAATTGCTGAGTCAGAATTGCAAAACCAGCTGTATCCTATCCTTCTGCTGCAGTGGAAGGAAGGAGATCAATCACATTATTATGGACAGGGCCACCTTGACCTGAAATGCGTGAAGTGTCATATGGCCAGGTAACTCCAGATCACTTTTGCAGTGAGACTACAATGTTACACCTGCAAACTTGGCAAACGACAGCAAGATTTGTAATCTGCAAAGTACTCGGAGAAAGTTGGAATTTCTCATAATAAATATGAATTTTAAAAGATCCATTGTTTTCTAAAGCACCATGTGCTATTCCATCTTAAAGTGTACTGTTCTTTCCCAGTCTGTGCAGGGAAGATGGTGCTGCAGTTGGCTGCTTCTGGAAGGAAACAAGGCAGTAAATAACCCATCAGGATCCAACTGATGGGCTTCTGGATCAAAGCAAGCTTGCCTCATTGGAAGTAGGTCCCAGCAACACACTCTGTGCAACCTTCTGATTCCAGCTCACGTATAAAAGCTAAAAGCTCCATCTTCCCTATGACATGACATATTTATTTATTAGATATAAATATGCTTCTGATACAGTCTCGTTGACAGGTAAGAACTGATATCAGCTGGCTTCAACTTCCTACAGTGTTATGCCTCCCTCATCTGAAGAAACTCTCCCACTGGCTTGTGTGACTGCTCAACAGGATTGCTCCTCAAAAAGGTGTTCTTCAAATATTTGTTTGGCACAAACCTACAAAGGTATAGAGCACCTGCAAAACCTCAAAACCTCCAGGGATTTCCAAAGCGGTGTTAGATCTCAGGCTTGTGGAACCTTCTCTTTAAAATAAATTGGGGGGGGGGGAGAAAAAAAATAAACAACTGTCAGTATGCTGTGGACCTTATAATTAGCTTAACCCGTAAATTTCTACTTCCTTGGAGGTGCATCATAATGTGCATTTAATGATACCCTCCTTTTCGCTATATCCCTAGCTGTTTTATATACTATAAATTATGGATGAGCTTCTGTTTGTATATGCAATCTTTTAGCTGTAAAATAAAGACCACTAATACAGCGCTTAGAACACACCGGGATGCCTGCACTCCATCAATGTTTAAATAGGTATAACATGCCAACTGGTCGTTTGCTCTCACTGGCAGTGATGTATGGGAGGGAAATGGACTGAGAGCGCAGAGAAGCATCCGCCCATTGCTCTAAGCTCCTCCTATCCCAACATTGTACAGCCTTTGCTTATTGGTAATGAGAAACAGATGGTGCCATCCATCTCTTTTTCTAAGATGGGGAAGTAAAATATTCAGCCTTTTATCACTATTTTTAGCATGGGCAAAGGATGTCAAAGAAATCTAAAAGGACGAAAAGGAAAAGACAATATCTATAGCTACTACCACACCATAGTACTGCAGTTAAACAATCAATAATATATTTCAGGGAGATACCGTGTGTGTGTGTGTGTTCCTTAATAAGAAGATCAATAGATTTTGCTCCAATCAAGCAGGTCTCATGCAGTTGGTCTCTTGGCACTGTGCTGTCCCCAGCTTACACAGCTCAAGTTCTCTGCATACAGCTTTTATTTCATACTACAGGGGCACGAGCAGGGAGGTAATGCAGGGCTTCCAGAGCCCACTGGAAGTTTCTGGCTGATATGGATGAGCTACACACAAATTACTGCGATTAAAAGAAAAATTGCTTGGCAGGTATAACCACACAGTTATATCTGGGATTATTACAGCTCCCTCCCCACACTGTAAGCAAGTGACTTTGGTAATAAAATGCAATGCAATAATAAACATGGGTTTCTAAAGGCCAGTGTTATAGCATGCAACTGCCCTAAGTAACTAAATGTTACTAGCTTTATCGTGCTAGCGAAACTGCATATATTACCTTCTCCACAGAAGAAAAATAAAAATATTTGCTCTAAGATAAATTTCCAGTTTTAAATTATGAAATTCTAACTGCCTTAAGATTTGTTATCCTTACCTCCCCTTCCTCTGCATGTCTGCCTTTCTGTTAATCATGTTTCTTCTTCCCTTTTATTTAACCTATTCTGCTTCTGCTTGCTTCAAGTACTAATTTGTTTGCCAGGTAACAAAGTCTTAAACAGAGGAAGCTCTACTTAAATAAACCTTATTGGGAAACAGGTTCACTCTAACCCAGTAAGAGTCAACTTGGGTAGCTTTGATAGAAAAAAATGCAAACTTTTTTTTTTTTCTTTCCCTTGGGGTTGTTGTGGCCACATAGTCTGTCTACAAAAATCTTCGTTACACTAGGAACATCTGCCTTAATAAATCTATTGCAAGAGCCCCCTTGTTAGCTGTGGCATGTACTAGTAAGAAAGGGTTTTTATCATTACAGGCAGATCTCTGCTCAAACTGACAGCTCAATGGTAGGATGTGTACACAAATGAAGAGTTTGGGTCTTTTTGGTCATCATAATGTCATCAGTTAGGAAATATGAAAGCTTCACTTACTGCAGTGGAGCCCATGAAGATTTGCTGTTAAAAGCTCGGACACAGGAGTTCCAAAATCCACCTGGGAGGGAGTAAGGAGCTTTGCCTGGAAAGGGCATATGACTATAGGGCCTCTCTGACAGCTTCCATAGAAGCTAGGTTTTGTTTTGGAAAGAAAAAAATATTGTAATTCTTTTGGCAGTAAAGGTAACTTTCTCAAATGACACACAGAGGAAAAACTGATGCAGTTTAGTCCTCCAAATCTGCTGACAGATGCATGCTTACCATTTGCAGCTGAATGAAAGCAAAGTTGAATGGAAAGCAAGCTCAGGAAAAGGAATTTGGGTTGTTCCACTGCTCTTGATGAGAATCAAGCAGGCTGTAACTGCTCTTCATTTGCTCTACACAAATTGGCTTTCAGTATGCTTTCCAGTAGACCCTTTGTTAGAGCTTCTATGACTTTATATGTTAGCCTAGTAGGCTAACAGAACTGCAACTACATTCACTATGGGAACAACTGGAGCTATGCTACCTTTCCAAGGGTGTCTGGTTTTACTAAGAAAATTCTCCTCTATCCAAAACAAAGCAAAAATAGACATGTGCACTTCAAAGGACAAAAGAAAACAATAAAACAACCTTAGCAAAGCAAAAGGCAGACACTGAATTTATGGGAGGGGTGAGAGAATTCAGAACAGATGGCCAAATTCACTCGTGTTCCTTAACGCACTGTGGGAAAAGAATTGGACCAAATGGTGACAAATGTGGTGTAGGACCCTGTGAAGAGGTAGAAAGTCCTTATAAAGCACTGCACACATCTGGATCTCTAGCACTGACTGACGGCTGCAGAAGTTTTGAAGCTTTTCACTGCAGCTTTTCTCACCTTAGCGTAACATTTCTGCTACTCCAGTATTTTCCACAAAGTCTACTATTTCTCAAACCAATGAGCCTCCCTCTGGTGAAAATTTGGGACTCAAACTTGTTATTTCAGAACAGAATTTCAAAATGTGTTGAGTTCAAGCTTTACTCTCCAAATGAAGAACAATGACAGGCTTCTGGTGTAATACCTGAGGATTTGAACAGTGTGTTCCCCTAGGTCCTGTCCTTAAACTCCAGAAAGAAAACTCAGTTGAGCCAGACACAAAATTAACTCTTCCTCTCCTGGCTCTTATGTTCCACAAGCAAGTTGCCTAGGAGCTACAGAGCAAAGCGCTTAAACACGCTCACCATGACTTGTGATCACTTGGTTAACAGCAGCAGCTTAAAGGCATTACTCCTTCAATTTGGAAATAGGTGGGGGACAAGAATGTGAGTCTGTATCTCAGCAGTTCTGGCCCACAGCCTTATATTCTGGAATAAATCTATTTTCACTGGCAGTGTAAGCTAGCAAACTTAGCTGGGAACTAAGGCACAGCACATGTTCAATTCTGGTGGCTCTGCCCAGTGGGGGAGAGGTGGTTCCTGGTGCAGTAGCAGGACACTTGCGAGCAGCAGCTTAAACCACTGTATCAAAATGCACTGGAACTCATCTGTCACTGCCCTCACTCTCCAATTGTGAAACAGCCTATCCGAGCCTATAGCTTATTTTCACTTCTCTTCCCTTGCTGCTCTTCTTAAAATGTTACTAATGCAGCTTGTCAGATTTTCTTCGACTTTATAGCAGGAGCTAAAGGCATCGTGCTGAGAAACAAGTGAAAGGAGAAGGAAATACTCTTAAGTGTAAGACATAAATGGTGCTCTACAGTTGGGTTTGCTTTTTTGATGTTGGTGGTGGCTGTTTTCTTTAAGATGGCTAAGGATAAAAAAAAAATTACAGAAATCTAACATTGTGCAAAAGAAAATATAACTTTCAGCAAAAATCCAAATAAAAGCTAAGTGAGCATAAAAACTGTTTTAAGGAATAAACACTCAGGCATTGAGTCCTGTTAGCATTCAAATCAAGCAGCAAGGCTGCTCATATCACAAACTCAGTCCTTCCCAACACACTCACCAATGTAACACAAGGTCTGTGATGTACTTCCGTGGCCCATGATGTGCTAGGAAAGCATGCAACTAAGGGACAGTTTGTCCAGACACAGGTTTAATGCTTGTTCTCTGCAAGTCTCTACATACCATTCCAGGCAGTAAGTATACTTATCTATGATTTCGATCCTGCAGTTTTGTGCAGCAGAAAACATCAATAGTTGTGCTACGTCACTCACCCATAACGTGTAGGACCCCCTGCGGCTCCCTGGAAAAGTCAGCATACTCTGATCTGAGACAGCGACAGATGCCAGGCCACTGCTCCTGGATGGTGGCCATTCAAAGTCAGCCTCGGCCTGCTCAGTTTTGCTTTTCTGCTTCTTTATAATCTGTAAGGTAGCGGGACAGGGGGTGGGAGGGGAGAAAAAAAGGTGCTTGGAAAATACTGTCTGAGCCGTATGGAGAAAAACTACACGAACCCTGTCTCAAGGCAAACTGCCTAGGAAGAACATTTGAGTTTCCCTTTGCTTTTGCTCCAGTTCGTGCAAGGATGATTCTGACCACTTGCATGCATGTCTTCTCATCTGATGTCATGCTGCTTGCAAGCACATAAGCATTGATACAATAAATCATAATCAATGCCTGTAGAAACATCAGAGGTGAATTAAATAAACATGGAAACCTGTTCCTACAGTAACACTTTAAACATTAGAAGCATCTAAGTGTCAAGTATTTTCTCAGACAAGAATTTTTGCAAAGAAACATAAAATACTAGGTATGAGGGGAATTTCAAAGGTTCCTATGACATCTAGACACATTTCTACTGAAAACGAAGAGGTCTTAGGTGTCTAGGCACTATTTTTGTTTTTGAAAATCTACACTGTCTTAAGAGAGAGAGATCATCCAGACTACCTGTCTCCCTACACTGACAGATTATATCCTGCTATACTTCATTTCCACAACTTTTCTGACTCCAATTTAAAATATCTACAGAATATTATTACATGGCATAAAAGATCTTGTTAGGCAGCTTTTGACGAAAGTGGTAGCAATTCAAGCTTGGCTGAGATAGGCTCTGGACTATCAAAGATCTGATAAGCATAATTAATCTTCTAACATCCCTATTAAAAAAGAAGGCAGATTATTTTCCATTGAGCTGCTGCTCTTCTGGCTTTTTGTGATAGCCTTATAAAAACGTGTTCCTCTTCTGGTGTGTGATCTATACATTGTTAAATGACACATCCCATACACAGATGTGGCAATTAGCTTAGTTGACATGGAGGGACACTAACTTAGCAGAGTGGTTACTTTACTGAACACGGGAGCTCAGCAGCACTCTGTTCATGCTCGTCTTGCCTTGCTCCAGACTGTCTAGACAAACTCAAGCGGTATTTGCTCCCACTAGCCCTCCATTTTTTACTGGAACAGACCACCCAGGGAAGTGGTACAATCACAGTCCCTGGAAGTATTCAAAAAACATGTGGATGTGGTGCTTAGGGACACGGTTCAGAGGTGGACCAGGCAGTTAGGTTAACACGTTGGACTCGATGATCTCAGAGGTCCTGTCCGACCTTAACAATTCTATGATTCTATGATTTCTGTGCTGCATCAGTACCAACTGCGAGCTTTGCAAGGAGAAGAACGAGCTTTCCAGAAAAAGCCACGTAAATCAGATACACAGAGGGTTCTGTGATTTTTTGGATGTCTCTCTCACAGCATCATTAACAGAATTCTATTTTAATGATCAATGTTTTCTTTGTATGTGTTGCAGATGCAGGGTTCAGCAGAGTTGGTATGGTGAAGAGCCACACTTCTTTACGTTGGAAAACTTTTTGCCTTTTGGGAAGTGAAGTACAGATGTAAAATTCCATCAAACAGGGGCCTCCTCTTCCAAGCAAGGATATCACAGACCTGAGGGAGTGGTACCTCTCAGCTCTGAGGGAGTAGGCCATCAGCTTAGGCACTGGATTAAGCTTATTTATAAATCAGTCTCTCTGTCAGATGTAGCTGATTAAGCCTATACTGCGATAGTTGAAATTGCAAGTTGTCATTTACTCTACTTTCTACATTGCTGTCATCCTTTTTGCTGTTGGCAGAGTCAAAGCTCACCAGACTAAAGGATTGTGTTTTGGCTATTAAACAAGCTAGGGAAAAAATGCATGCCATACCTTCTGCACGATAGTTGTGGCCAGCTCTTCTATGAGGTCCTCCTTGTGTTCCTGCAAGTAGCAAGCCTCGTTCTGCTTGTCCTGCATGAAAATGGGTATCTGTAGTTGCTAAAATCACACAAAAACAGCCTTTCCACAGAAATGGTATATATCAGGAAATGGATAATATGCCCTGTTGGCACTGTGGGAAGAAATTACAGGTACTTACATTGCATGTCACCTTCTGAAATGCAACATGCATCTTGGATACAAGTTCATAAAACCCACACCCAGCTTTTTAGGTATGGCATGAGATAGTCACTACTTCTTTATGTTTTCTTTTGTATTTACTTGGTTTTGTACCACTACCCAAATTAAAAGAAAGATAATTGTTCTATTTAAATTAATACTTTTTTTTTTTTTTAAATGTTACCAGGCTGTCACTGTAGGTCTCTGCCTTAGAAATAGCTTCTTCCACTGCTTCCTCTGCAACACGTAATGCCACAGCAAGGGTATCCATCATGCTGTGTCCTAGGTGAAGAATAAGAAACACCACCATGCTCTTTATACATGTATATTTTGCATAATGAGCTCCAAAATTCAGACTCATATTCTGGACATATATTCAAATCTTAGGCTGTTCATGACAAAGTTCATTTCCTCAATCCATAATTATGCACAGTAAAATAAACACCTTAAGACAGAGAAATTTGTCTCAATCTCTATGTTATTTCTTAAACGTAAATATTAAATACAATAAAACACGGTATTTTCATGTCGCTTATTTTAGAATCCAGCAAAATAGTTAGGAGGAAATCCTAGAAGAAAATTTGTAAACTTCCTATAAACACCAACAGAATATAAGAAAGAGAATGAAAAAAATATAAGAGCATAGGAAAGGAAATGGGAGAGAAGTAACAAAAACCGAACATTAAGAAAATCATGCTAGAATAAGCATGTATTAGCTGTGATACTGAAGCAAGATATCCCAGCATGGTACAGAAAGGATTTTTAGCATCTTGCTAAATGTTTCAGCTAAAAGATTGTTGGATCTGTGAACAAGACTTACCAGCACTCTAGGCTATTTGTCCACTAATTTAAAGTGTAAGGACTGTATTTTAATCAAATGAGTTTTTAGCTGCATACCTTCTGTCTGACGGTAGAATGTAGAGTCACTGCCACAAATGCTTCCTTCATTCTCAAAGCTTCCTTCAAAAAAACCTCCTTCTGCTCAAAAAAGACAGTACTGTGCATTAGTATAAGTACCCATTAACAGCAGAGGCATTATTAGATTAGAATATTCACTCAAGATATGGTGGCACCGCACACAAAGAGGGATAACCGGAAAATTCCTCCTACCTTTTGTATAAACCGTGACTACAGCAGCTTTTGTACAAAACATGACTGCTTTTATATGAAAGACCTCTCATTCATTTTGGATGGAGAAAACTATTCATACAGTAAAAGAGAGAGAGAGGAAGAAGCTACTAGGTATAAAACTTACACGGTAGAAGTTAAGTACAGGGAATTTGCCTTTAATATGACATTTGAGGTTGAAATAGATTCTACGTTTTAAAGGGCAATGCTGTATAAATAAGCCAAAACCCAGACACGTATACTAGCATTTATCTTCAAAGGGAACAAAAGGTTTACCTAACAATCACACGGAGAGCAGAAGAAAGTTAGCAATGACATTTGGACTCAAAGGCCTTCCTCAGAAAGGTCTCACAGAGAGTGCATATACCACTGCAACTCGTCACTGCATTGTTCGCACTTCCATTCAAGGACAAATTCAGTGAAACTACGGCTTAAGTAAAGGCAACACATCATAGTAAAGTTCTGAAGGATCCACCCCCAGTTTTTAATTCCATTGTCCCACTTCTGCCCTCACTGACAGATTTTCTTGTCTTCATACATATTTGTTCTCAACTGCTAAGGAATCTTCTCTCGAAAAATGAATGTGATACAGAGAAAGCAAAAAGAATAATAAATCAGAATTTAATGCATAGGTTGCTCCTCCCTAGAAGTTTTTATACCAATATGCATAAGAAACACCTAAAATTTTCACTCGGGACTAGAGAGTCCACTTACCATCCTATATCATTTCAGAAAAAGACAAAGTAAAGACTACAGAAAAATTACACTCTCTGTACAAATTTCAAAAGAATTACCTTAGGTAAGTATCTGGTCCAGTAAATCCAGTGAAATTTCAAACATTCAGCTAGCTGTGTAATTTGTTAAAGTTACCAGTATGACACCAAATGCCACCTCTTCTAACCTGTTTTATATCTCCAATTACTCTCTTATGTGGTGATGAATTGTAACATCATAGTTAAAGGAGAATTGTGTCTTTTCATGTAAGAGGGTGACACCAATACTTAATTGGCATCTTTTAACCATTTACGAACATCAATACAAAAATAAGATGTGGCCATTTTCAGATCCAAATGCAAAACTCTAAGCGAAGACAATCTAAGTTTTGGTCAACTTGGGCACTGAATGTATCCCATGTTAACCAAATTTAGCTTCAAACACCATGGAAATGCGCTCCAAGGCCAAATGTTGAATGCAAAATTATTTTCTCATTCATTGTATGCTCAGAACTGTGATAAATTTTGGAACACAGGCTAGAATACAAACTGCAATTTACAGACTGAAGATAACAGTTCTTCTGTATCACTGGCATAATAAAGATTAAACATTCTTTGAATTCTTAAATAGCTCTCTAGACACTTTACCTCTTTTTCCTCTCCGCTATTTCTTTTAAAAAAAGATAGCCTTAAAAAAATCTTTTTTGAAATAATCCCAGAATTTCCATTGTCTCAGCTTGTGTGTTAAAATAGATAAGCTAATAAGAAATCAACACAGCTTTCCTTACCTGTTACGTCAGGACAAACTCCGCTCTCCAGTCTATGTTTCTTGTATAAGTTCTTCAGGACTTTGGCACTTCCAAAACACTTAAAGCGGCTTTTGACATTATTATAGTACCAGTCCAGAGATTGGGTCCTTAGGAGCCTAAAACAGAAAAATACATATTTGGAATGGTTCTACAACAGATAATGTAAACAGTTTACCATCCTTTTATGTAAAAAAGGATCTTTTAGGCCTCAGAGCATAAACATACTAATTTCTGAATACTTCTTTACTGTTTGTACTTTGCAAGTGCCCGGTATACTGAGGGGAAAAAAAAAAAAAAGGTAACTCATGAGCAAATATCTGCTTCACATTACTCAAGGTTTTATTTGGTTTTGCTACTATCAGAAGAGGTGCTTTCCGCTTTTACGTTATAATGCCAACACAACAGCCTTTTGAAAAATATAAACAAGCCTTGGAGCAGCACAGGAAGGTTTTAAAAACAGCCTTTATTTACACAGATTTACAGATAACGTAAGAACATTAGCCCATGAATGCACCACAAAAAATAACGTTTTCATAAAAATAGATCACCGCTTTTATTTGGGGAAACCAATAGCGTAGACAAAGCCTAATCAGAGGACCTCAAAGCAGAATGAGCAAAGAACGGTAGGCAGCCAATGTTTTCTGGGGGGGAAGGACTCACAACTGCAGTTTGGTTTCTTAGTTTCAAGAGTAAGCATCACTGACGTCAGTAATTCATCCTAACGGATTTGTCCCCAGAGCTCATACACTTTTATAAAGCCATGAGATACTATCAAGCTCTGTATTCTTTTCCACATAGCGGAGGGCTCTTGCTCCACCTGTTACTTCAGTAGCGGGTGGTAGACAACCTGCACCATATTCCAGGCAACACAACTACAGGTTACTGCAGGGTAACCCACAGTGGACCTGTATGTTTCCTACTGAAGGTGTCACTGGAGAGGGGGATCCTAGGGGCCCACCTATAAATTAAAGCTGACTTACCCAAAAGCCTCCAGGAAGGAGAAATAAGTCTGAGCCAGTGAACATGAACTAATTCTGAGCGTTTGCTTCCTCGTTTGAGCTCATTTGTTCCTTTGCACGTTGCCACAGTAGTTTACTCTTAATTAATTTACTGCACTTACATTGCAGGAACCAAGATATTTTCATAGGACATGAAAACATTTCTTATAAAACAGTCTTTAGTATAGGCTGTAAAGGTAATGTCCCCTCTGTAATAATTATAAAAAGTGGGGTCTTGGAACTAGAAGCCCTATGGAGCTTGGTACATAATTAAGCAAAGAGATGATTCTTAACACCAAGATTTTAGAAAACAAAAGGCTAAGGTTAGTGTCTGGTGTCAATATATGACCCCCTAAAGAAATAATATTACTATCAGGAGCGCTGGACTCTCAGCATTTCCAGATTTGAAGACATTCAGATGATTTAATTCCGTTTTTTAAACCTGGGGTCGTGGGTGAAAAAACAAAATAAAATGAAAGCCCCACTGTAATCTTTAGATTTTCCTTCATGGACTCTAGACTTTTCTTTATATAAAGTGCAAAGCAAGTGACAATCCACAATTTTTGTTTGACACACACCATTTCATAAGCAAATAAAATCACACCTATTGAGAGACTAGCAATGTAGTTCTTCCTCAGCACTGAACCTCGGGAGACACTTGATAACAAACAAATACACTGAGCCTGGGGTTTCAACTAAATAGTTGTAGTCTGGCTCTGGATTTTTTGAGTTTCAATGTATTGCTAAAAGGGAATATCCACTTCACATAAAAGCAGAACATCATGATATAGTCCACTTCTCTGTTACCACTGGAAAGTGTTTAGTAGCAAACACCAGCAGTGGGAAATTAAAAATAAAAATCAATGAAGCCTATCTTATTCAAACTGTGAACTCTTAAAGTTGTGTTAGTTGCTCTACTGAAGACAAAAACCAAAGAAAAAGCACATAATGGAATAGAAGCATATTTTTTTCTGTATGCTGTGTCAGCAATTAGATGTAGGAGAGATGTTTACAGATAATGTAAGAGTGTTAGCCCTTTACTATCTGTTTGCAGAGTAGTATCCCAAGCCTAACTATGGTTCCCAAAAGGCTCATTAGTTCCAATATTCACCATTCTACAAATATCACTAACACATGTGACAAGGGCAAAAATCCTTTTTTTCTGGAAAATGTCCTTATGGTGCACAGATGACTGACATCTGATGAAGCACAAGTGGCTGGTGACAGAGCACGAGCAATGGGAAGCATGCCTCGGTCTGTCTGTGAAGTACAGGATTTCTGAATTTCTACAATGCTGCCACCAAGAAATTTGTTATGATGCCTGTCAAAGTCTTGATCCACTGGCCAGGGCCTGACTTCTGGCACAGTGATGAATCTGTGAATGGAAGCAAATTTCTCTCCCAAACCTGCAATTCTTTGGCGTTTTGAGAACCTGCCTTCTTTGTGGGCAGGAACCATTTGGTCTCATGGAAACTGCATGTCCTGGTTTCAGCTGGGATAGAGTTGATTTTTTTCTTCCTAGTAGCTGGCAGAGCGCTGTGTTTTGGATTTAGTATGAGAATAATGTTGATAACACACTGATGTTTTAGTTGTTGCTAAGTAGTGCTTACACCAGTCAAGGACTTTTCACCTTCCCATGCTCTGTCTGGTGCACAAGAAGCTGGGAGGGGGCACAGCCAGGACAGCTGGCCCAGACTGGCCAGAGGGCTATGCCATACCATATGACATCATGCCCAGTATATAAACTGGGGGGAGTTGGCCGGGGGGCAGCGATCAGTGCTCGGGAACAGGCTGGGCATCAGTTGGCGGGTGGTGAGCAATTGTATCGCTTTTGATCACTTGCTTTGTATATTATTATTATTATTATTATTATTATTATTATTATTATTATTATTACTACTACTACTACTACTACTACTACTACTATTCTATTTCATTTTACTTCAATTATTAAACTGTTCTTATCTCAACCCATGAGTTTTCTGACTTTCTCCCTTCCAATTCTCTCCCCCACCCCACTGGGGCGGGGGGAGTGAGTGAGCAGCTGTGTGGTGCTTACTTGCCAGCTGGGGTTAAACCACGACACTGCATCAGAAAGGAACAAACACTATGTCTTCTGCTTGCTGAATTTGATTCACTTTTGTCCACGGAGGTTCTACAGGTGCTGGGAGTTTAAGATTTCAGTCAATAGTACAGAGTAACACTCATTATGATGGATAAAACTAAATCTGCACAACTGGGTTGGAAGCAGCTTAGCCGAAGGTATTGGCCAGGAAGGATGCTCTTCTTGCCACTGTCCACAAAATAGCAGTATCATCGCTTTAGGGCTTTCAAGATCCCTACCAACTACCTTAGCACATTTACCAAGCAACCTCAGCTCCGCTAGCTCAAAATGCTAAACTTGTCATCTTCTTGGAAGCCAAGTAGACCCAGTTCTTAATATTCAGACTGAGTGACAAGGTACCAAAAGCAGAAAGTCACCTATCTCATTATACAAACTGTATGAGTTGAGATAGTCAGTTATGAATGCTGACCCTGCACCTTGGGAAAAACGAGAGATGGGATCCACTGCAAGCCTGCTTCCCCATCTCTTTCCTCATGTTACCATGTTTTTCTGGGTCTGATCAATAAATACTGTTTCTGGACAAACAGAAGCTAACAACACTGATTTTTTTAATGAGCTGAGACATTGCTTTGCAACTAACACAATTTTAGAGACAGGCTTTGTATTTGTAATGATAACATTTTCCATATGTGAACTTTGGAAGAGTCCAAAGGATAGGTTATACATCTCACAGCAACAATGAAAGAAATGCTTGCCTCTTTGTACTAGCTAATCTGGTGTAAACACAAGGATTGGGATTTTTTTTTTTAATTTCCTCATTGCTGCAGGATTAACACTTTGTGAGTAATCTAATCATCTCATGCTTCTCTCCTGTGTTGGAGAGCTACCAACAACTCCAAATCTATGCCTCTGTCCTGCACACATTTTACAGCAGATTACCATGCCTCCTCTAAAGCTTTTCAGCCTCTTAACTTTCAAATAAGTCACAATGTCCCTGCTGATTCCTCCTGAGGAGAAAGGATTTGGAGAAGAGAGTAGTTTTCTCATAGATACTAAAATAAAGGACCCACTCAAAAGAGAAATAAGAACATTTTTGCCTTATTGCAAAATCCTTTAAAGTTGACCCGTATTTTAAAGCTGTATTCTGCAAAAGCAGTCCATAAATCCAGAATAATGAAAGACTATGACAGCGCTAGCATTAAATTGTTGCAATGAAACACTTCCCTTATTACCTCTATGTGGTGGTGCATCCCCCCGTCCCTTCCTGGATTGCTTTACAGCCTCCGTTAACTCCCATCAAAACTTGGCCTTTGTGTAACGAGTTTGGCGGTTAAGCGTCCCTTGACTGTACCAAAACTCTTACATGGCTGAGGTGGGAGCAGCACTGTCTGTGCTAGGGAGGCAGCCCTGACAACCTTGGAACATATTTTTCGCCTGTACCAGTCGCCTCCTGACAGCCTCGGGGCCTATCTTATCTGGGTTGTAACTCAGGAGGATCTGTACCAGCACCACTGGAATTTTTGAAAACTTTAGTAATTTCCAACACGGGCTGTGAAAGTGGGATGAAAATTTACTGATGCCTAAAGTCAATCATCTTGCGACCCTATAAACCAGTGGTACCAAGTGAGACCCTTTGAGCTCTCCTGGACCGCAGCGGGCTGCGCCAGCATCTCCCTCTGAGTGCGACGCCCCTCAGAGCTGCGAACTCTTAAGTTTGCATACGGAGGCCTGGCAAGAGGACCTGAGCTGATCTCCGGCTCCCTTTGCTCCTTGACGCTCGACTTTCACCCATTGAGACAATCATTTAAAGTGAGTATTTCACTGAACTCAAGGGGAATTTTTATAGGTGCCTTTATTTGCGCATATTGCATTTTCACTAAACCCGAGGGAATTTCAAAAGGTACCTTCATCTGCACATATAGTGAGTATTTCACTAAAGTCATGACAAATTACTAGCTACCTTTATTAGACCTATTGCATGAGCGTGTGTGTGAAGCGATTCAAATATTGTAGTAAACCTCATTTAATCGCTTCGTAGATGCTAGATTAATCAATGATTAGTTACTGCTAAATTCTTGCGATTCTCTCTTAACTGTGAACAAACCTTAAACTGCTGTTAGAGATATAGAATCCTTCGACATAAACCACTGACCAAGTCTGAGACTGGGATTGGATCCAGCCGCACCTAGGCTCTTCTCTGAGAAGGAGTTTAGAAAGCAAGGGGGTCCTTTCTGAATCTTGTGACTCGACACGAGGGACCCCTTTACCCCGCTTTTTGTATTTTCTTCTATCTCAGTTTTCCCTTCTCTCTGTCTGTGTATATATTCCATTCATTTAATTAATAGAGTGAACCTTGCCATCGAACTTTGTTTAATCACCCTTTTTATACATTTCTGTTAAAATCACCTTTTACAAATCTTTTTGGTGGTGATTATTTAAGCAACCTAACCACTTATCCGTGACACTTGAATAGAAAGTGTGCAAGTTCTTTCCGTGAAATGAAAGTTCACACTTAAAGGATATTAGTTGCATGCATTTTAAAGAAGCAGGAATGGTTGAAGCCATTTCTCTCTCTTTCTGTGCCATAAAGACTGCTGTATCTTTATTGCTAAATAGCCTTAAACGCTAAGGACATTATTTATGTTATATAATACTGCCATGGAGTTGAGCTGCATTTTGAAGTGCTTTTGGCAGAGGGGAAAAATGTGATTTTAAAATTCTGCCATACTAGAAAGTGTGAAAGCTAGGCAGACAGTTTTGGTTTAATAACGTTAAAACTTGAATAAGTATTATAAAGCCCCAGTCTTTTTTTCGTGCAGCAATGTGTTTGCCTTAATCAAGTAGCATGGTAAGAGTAGAATGGATAAGCCCATTAAAAACCTTACAAGTAGTTTTCAGTACACTTCTCATCTGCAGCACCCAACTACTCAATTTTTAGCCTTCTCCTGAGAAAAAAAAGTACAGCAGCTGTGCTGGGGAGTGGGGACATGAACCATCTCTCTCATTATTAGTGATGATCACAAGAAGATCACGTGAAAGATGCCACCCACGCACAATGACAAGTATTCGCTACTCAATACAGAGGAGGTTGTTTAGTGACTAATTTACCACTTTAATTTTTTTTTCTTCTAAAAAGTTGTGAGCTTTTACTTGGTCTAAAGGCAATATGAATCTTCTGCAATAAATTTTCTCTAAAAGGTAGTGCCAACTTAATGTTTGTGACCTTAATCTCTACTTATAACGCAAGTTGAACTACAAGGAAGCATTTTATAACAACAACATTTTTCTGTGAACTTTGTGAGAAGTTTTCTCCCACAAGAAGAACTTGTCACTTAGAGAAACTAGACTGCAGCTCAGTAAGTCAGGAGGTGCTTCTGGAAATCTGAACTTACATTATTCAGAGTGAATACATAATCACTTGGAGTTTCCTTGCTGTTGACTTGCACTAGAAACTGAAGACTCCTTTTCATCTTTGTACTCCTATCTTACTGCATCTTCCATAGCTTTGTGCCAAGGACCAGGCTAGTAAACTCGTCTAGCCCCTCAGTCTGACTCCAAAATCAGAGCCACAAACTTCACCTTCACATCACCAACTGTTTGTACAAATGATTATGCCAAACAATTCCTATTTCTGAGCTCACCTCCATATTACGTATTGTGAAATCTTAGACATGAGTTTCATGCCACCCTGCTAGAGCCTCTTATGTGCACTCGAGGTGGAGGCGTCCCCTGGAGCCCCAGCTGCCAGCTAAGCCCCTTCAGGCTGATTCCTCTCCCCTCATTCATAACCGTTGCCATCTTTCTACTGGAATGAGTAAGGCTGTAGGCTAAATGACACTACCTATTGCCTCCCTGCAGCCCCACCGATTCCGTCGATGGTCCACAATGTGTTAAGATATTGAAAATCTGACTTTGTGACCCTTAGGTAAATAATGACAGTGTAATAATCACAGAGTAATATCTTTAAATATAATTTTTATACTTCCTTTTAACAGGAAATGGTGCTTCTTTAAATACTCGTTTATTCTTTTTAAATGTCTTAAATTCATTCCCACCCCCCCCCAATTAGTCCAGCATTACCATTGCATTTACTAGTAGCAGACTTATAGGTTGGTTGCAACTTTCATTATAAACTCAATTTTCCAGGGTTTTATAACTTAGTTGTAAGATGTTCCCCATGGTTCTTACTTTGTTAAACAGGAAATAATAAAAAGGACCCAGTAGCAGACCCACTAAACTAAAACTAATGTCCATCATAAAAAAGGTCTTCATTAAACAGCTGCTTAATATTCTTGAATGGGCACCAGCACTACTCAGCCCTGAAACACAGACATTCAGCAGCAATTTCTCAGACAACTGATGATCAGCTAACAACCAATCAAGCTCAGTAGAAACCAAATAAAACAGTTGCTGAAAATAACTTTTTATCTGCGGAAAAAAAGAAGAAAAAAAAAAGGCTTTAAAAATTGTTACCCCGTGCTTTTCGTGCCCTAGTGTAACATCCAACCTCAGGTCACTCGAGATCTGCATTTGGCAATTGGCTAGATTAACTCAGGAAGGGAGCCGCTTTACAATTCTTGGACCTTTTTACTTTCGTGGATGTGACAATTTTTTTAAATTAAGTAATGGAAATTAAAAAAGCCAAACCTACCTCTGAAATACAGGACTATCCACAGATCAGAACTGCTGCTCTGTGGGAGACTCCAAAACTCCACGCAACCACATCAAACTGAAGAAATATTAGAAGCTTAAATTTTCAGTGGAAAAGCAACATCAGGTTTAGTTTTCACTGTTTCAAAGCACTCCCAAGGCTCCTTGAACTGCCCGGAGGCTCAGCCAAGAGTGAAGAGATGTAGGGATTGGGAGCCAGGGGAAGACTGCCTGCTGAGCTATGCCAGATCTGGGACACCGGTGGACAGGACCCCTCCAAAGACAACCTCCTTAGCCACACTGCTGGGCACGAGGCAGGGGCACGCTGCAGTTAAATATTCTTGTCTTTAACCATGAAGTTCCCCCACAGGCAGGTGACCGGTGCTGTAGGACCAACATCCTTGAAGCCCTGCCTCTCCTGGGGAGATGCACGTCCATCACCCTCCGGCTGCATTGGCACCATGTTATGCATCAGTTCTCTGGGAAACTCCAGCTAATCCAGATTATGCCGTCTCAGGCACACCGTCTGTCACAGGCCCCCTGACACGGGCTCTCTCCCCGTACTGGCCTCACACAGAATACGAAGCAATAGGCCCTTGTTTCTATTTCCCAGGCACTGAGTGGCCTCAGCCTGGTGCTCAGATAAACAATTAAGATTTAGCCTGTCACTTCTTATTTACGCAGTTTTAGAGTAAAATTGCTTCAAACTCAGCATCCTGAAATATTCTTTCTCTGCCAATAGCAATATTTGCTTTTTTTCCCTTGGGCCGTTGTTTTAGAGGCTTGTAATGTACTGTTCTTTATAAACTGTTGAATTTCAGTTCCTTTCAGTTGCAGTGAAATCAAACATACTTCCAGGTTCAAGATGCAACTTCACCTTCATTCCCTTCAGGATGAATCATTACTATAGCACACAAACACCATACACATGAATATCCTGCCAACACTCAGTTTGCTAAAAATCAGACTTAAAATAAAATAAATTGAGAAAGTCCAGCCCCCTGAAGCCCTGAACAGGAACTTCTGTACGTCAGCCTTTGGCCAAGCTCATTTCATTCCAAGACAGGACTTAAATTTCCCTGATTTTTTGCATATATCCCCTGCCTGTGAAAGGCAGCTGTTCAGGCCTCAAGAACAACAGCTCGTAAACATTTAGCCCAAAAGGCAACTGTTAACTGTTCGTGACACTTCCTTCCCAAGCTTTCAGTTGAAATCCTATTTATTTTCCTCTAATGGCATTCTGCAGATCACCCATCACTTAAGAAGCGCTGCTCAGAAAATTTCTTCTTCCAGTTATCCACAGCAGAGGGCTGCACCCGGATTACACTGCGACACGTGAAAGCACGGCACGCTGACCCGTGGAGGTGCCTCACAGGAAAGGCTACAGCAATGCATGATGAACGCTACGCTCAGCGGTCAGCAAAATCCAAGTAATAAATAGCAGAGAAGAGACCATCTCAAGTCCAAGCATTTACCCCAAAATGAAGGCTGTCTAACCCAGTGAAAACATCATCTGTCTTTCCCACAAGTGGAACAAAACAACTTTCCGTGTCCCTCCCCGTGAAATCATGACTTCCCTGTGCTAGCAGAAACGAACCTGGCCCAGCAATCACACTGCAGTCTACAGTATGTTAATTATTCAGGGAGCTCAACCTACACTATTGTACTATATAAGCCATTTCCTAAAAATATGCATCCTCCCAACCATTCACTGAGAAATTCACTGCCCCAGTTTTGGCCTTTAAATTCCAACATGGAGCAACATACAAGAAATAATAAACTAAGGTTAGCACAGAGGAAAAAAAGTAATTTTTTTTCCCCCCAAAAGACAGCTGTATGTGCAACCCTCAAATTTGCTTACTCTGTCTCCTTTACGTTTGAAATTAGAAGTCAAGAAGTTAGATGTGGAGGAAGACAGAGTAGTTTTATACAGAAAACCTAGATATACTTTCTGAAAGGAAGAAAGATCAAAACTTGTAACAAGTTCACCTGATCCTGATTATTGAGGGAAGTACTAAAGCATATACTACCCAGGCCCTTTAAACCAAGCCTCAGTGACTTTCCAAAGGGAGACACCAAGGATTGCTCAGTGCAGCATGTGCCAAAGTGCAGGAATCGCTTGCTGCATTTTGCAGCAGGCAACAGTAAGTGATCGGAACCTTCCCTTAAAATATTTTACTGGCTCATAAAAATAAGATCATGAGCCATACTAGTTCAGATAGAAGGTTCACCTAGCCTCTTACTCTGTCTCTGGCCATCAGCAGATGCCAGGGAAGAGATGACAGGAAAGGTGCAAGTGCGGAGTGACCCTGGCTTCGACACACTCTGCACTTGTCAGCTCAGGACTCCGGGTGTGACATTTACAACAGCCCATCCTCAAAGGACACTCTTTGACGGACTCATCTTCCATAAATTTGGCTATACTTAACCTAAATCTAGACATACTTTTGGCCTCCTCAAAGCTCTCTGACAATAGAGTCCACAGCTACATGGCACACAGATGCATTTGTGACCTATGCTCCCAGTGGTAGCTTGATCATCTAATCCACATTAAAATAAACCATGAAATTGCTGATCTTTAAACATATAATTTAATTATTGGAAAGTAATCAGTATGCAAGAAATCAGGAGTAAAACATTTGCCTCTAACAGCCTTTTTGAAAAGAAGAATGGAGAAGGTACAGGTGTCCCTCTCTTAGGAAAATAACAGACTTAACTGATGCTTTATTAAAAAAAAGAAAAAAAAAAAAAGGAAAGATTAGGTGCAATTTGTAACCCCTATACTAGCAAAACAACATTCCTTGGAGATCACATCTAGACTACAGATAAATGTTTGCATACATTTGCTGACACACATTACATGGAATGATTAAACACTGGCCATATGCAGTGACAAATAACTTGGTGGGTATGGATAGAGTTTGCTCAGTGGTAGATTGTGATCTTCCAGAACTCACAAGTTCAGGCAAAGTCAAGCCCATGAAACACAAGAGGTCTAGACCTGAGGTGAACACACCTGTAAACTCGGCTGATGTACCCCTGATGATTCCTGTAAGCCAGTCAGAGCATTTACACCCTCAAACTCTCCCTGAGAAATGCCAGACCTGACATACCACCTTCGGTTCAGATTTGCACCCTTTTGTTATTTATCCCCGCCCATGCTGCCATCTAACGATAGATTTTCACTTCCCCAGCACTATGTGTACACCCCTCCATCACCACATTCTCCTTCCTTTTTGGCAGTCGTCTGCATACTGAACTTACTTTTCCTATGAAGCTATTTGGGTCTTCTCTTCCAATTACATTTCCCCAGAATTAAAGAGGTTCCTTTGACAGAGGCTTACTGCAACAAGACACCTCCCTTTTAAGGTTTCGGCAAAGGATAAGATTGGAACAAGTGGTGGCTGGACATAGGTCAGGTTCAGTGGTTTTTGCACATCATCCCAAGTTAATCTTCTCATGTGAAAATGGTCAGGCTAAAAAAGTCTTCCAGCTTAACTTGGGCACAAAGCCATCATTCTGGTTTGTGAATGAAGGCTGTGACTGTGAGTTTGGCAAGGACCATTTTCAAGTCTGTTCCCCAGAGAGGATAAGCGTCCTGCAGCAGGTGAGGAAAACACTGAGACAATACCGGGTATAACTGGAGTTACGGTTTGATCCTCCAGTAGGAAAACATGCATAGAGTAGAACATGTCAGCATTTAACCGAGCTATTTTGCCCTGTATTTTCCCTGTGAGGCTGTATGGCAGGAACCCCTCGCTCACGAATTAATGCCTATTTAGCATATTAACCCGACACGCTGCCCCCAGGAAGCATGTTGTGGTTTAGGGTAACTCAAGTAAATATATGGATTTTGCAGCAGTTATAAAAGTCAATTTTTAAAAAAGAAGAGGGTTTTCAAACCCAGTGCTCCACTGTAATTTAGCTGACTATGAACACTGGGGTGAAATCACGACCACGGAGAGTTAACGGCAGTTAAAGCAATGACCTAAGAAGGGGCAGGACCTCTCTTCAGGCATCTACCAGCAGTAAAGATGTAAGAGGCCATATCCAATACAGCTCCTGACAGCATCTCAGCAAGAGCTAATAAGCTTTTGCCATAACAACATGTTTACAAGGATGTTTGCCACATCTTACAGCCATTAGTGAATATTTTTTTCTCCATTTTTGCTCTGTAAAGTGAGCATCAGTTGACTGATGCTTATTTATTCAGAGCTGACTTCTGAACCTAAAAGTTCAAAAGGCTGCATTGCAGGGGAGCTTGCAGGGAGCTTGCAGTGCAAATTACTGCTGCTTTCAAGCCACTTTGGCAGATCCTTAGGCCATGACAGAAATGGCATCACATAGGTGTTCCCCTTGCCCCCACACATGATGAGCAATACCTAGATCACTCCCAGCAGATATACAGCTAGCCTGTTCTTAATGACTGCCAATGCTGCAGAGCTCCCCCAGCCATCCACTCTGATGTTTTCCTATCCTAATGTTCAAGGGTTTTCTTAACGTTTAAGCTGAATCTTCCCTGTTTCTATTTAAACAAGACAGTTTAAGATGTTTGCTCTTTTCTTTTTTCTTTAAAGGCTAAAGAATCCTGTTTCATCCCAGATCATGTTTTCTAGCCACCTGATCATTCCCACTGTTTTTTTCCTGGGACAAGGGAAAAAAAGACCCAAGTGGTCTACATCTTTGTTTAAACACAGATCCCAGAACTGGTAATTTGAGGCCTTACCAGTACTCTTTCAAGAAAGCCAAATGTAACTGTCGGGACACGACTCAGCACAGCGCAGACCCTGTGGATGAGATCCCACTGAGAGCACCAGATATGCCATGGTGATATTGAATCTGAGCTACACAATGCCATGAGTCACACATCTGTCAAAGCCTTGATGAGACTCGCAGCATAGAAACTGCCAACTCTTCAAAAAGAAAGATCCTGTCAAACTAAGTCAAGGGTATTTTCACTTCACCTTTTCTTTAGATTACATGGATGCCACTTTCAGAAATGAGACTTAAAGTGTATCTTCTCACTAGCTGGCAGATAGACCAATGGGCTAAAACGTCACTTTTGTGGGAGAAATCCAGGCACTCAGCTGTTATACCTTCTTATCAACCAGCGAATAACTCTCCCAGATAACAAAACCATGAAGCCTGTCATTCGCAAGAAGCCTTATGGTCATATCTATACCAGTTCTACCCCACCTGCACAAATCTGTCTTCATTTTACTCCCACTTTCATTTCTAGGTTGGTGTGTAACTAGCCCCAGATGTTACTGCAGCCACTGTGGATCATTCAGTGGCCAAAAATGGTCTGTAGTCCTCAACTCAGTGGTGTAAATGGAGCCCAAGAACTTGTCACCCTCTTTTCTCAGCCCTCCTAGGTGCTTCATTTAATGCCTGGAAATCACTTCCCCACCACATTGGCAAGTATTTTCCTCTTAAGCCTTTCATTAAAATACTTATCTTTACACAGCTGATTAATACTACCTGTCAACCTAGGTGAAAATTAAATAAGCAGCCATTGGATATTTGAAAGCAAATCAAACCAAGTCCAAATCCAAATGCCTGTGTAAAAGCTGGAACACTCAGATATTACTGAACTGGAAACATTCCACATGTTCATTTCAAAGTGCTTTTTATGAGCACTTTTTTAGGAGCACAATTTTAAATTACAGGATACATTTATGACATTTGTATATGATCTATAGGATTTATTTTATGACATAAAAATCACGACTATACAAATAAAAGTACCACCACTGAAACAAATCTTTCCCCCTCAACCAAAAGTAAATAATTCATTTTATCTGAGTACCTTTCCCCCCAGAAATTTAATTTAATGTAAAATCTTTGGGTTTTTTTCCTATCTTAATTTGCAGTAAAATACATTTTCAGTATCTCGATATTTTTCAAAGGAAAGAAATTCCAAATCCTGGTCCTCTGGTACTAGATAGTTTTTCAAACAAATCATAAGAATTAATCAATATTGCATCATTAGTAAATTTATGACACTTACATGCACACAACATGCTGAAGCAAAATACAAATAAACATGCATCAAAGCAAGTTGTTATAGCTACACTGAACACAGATATACTGTCTTTTACTGTCATATTGGTTTCTACTTGCTACAACACATCAATATAATTTTTATTTCAGATTTCTGAAAGAAGACAGGCAAAAAGAACAAAAATCCACGCTGACAGTACCTCAAAATGAATACATCCCGCTGTTTTTCTGAAGAAACAACAACAGCAAGAGATATTCATAAATTTCAATTGGAGAGGCATTCATTTCCTGCTGTGCTATTACTACGAATTTATCCTTTGCGCCTACCCACTGAAGTGAAGGAAAATTCATACAGAAACCTCATGTAAATAAACTTCAGAATGCAGAGAGCAACATCAAAACACTCTCAGGAACATTTGGCCATTAAACTTTGCGTTCATGTTAATGAAACAAAAGTATTTGCAGTCAAAATACAACTGAACATAAATGGCTATGAATAAATGCACCGTTCACCCACACGAGAAATGCTTTCCATTACCAGAGCAGATACCAAATGAAACAACAGAACATAAAGCCACTTTAATTAGTTATTCAAATTACCTAAGTGAAGGCTTTTCTTTCTGGAAACTTCATTTTTAATCCACAGATTCTTGAAAAACCGCTGAACAACAAAAAAATGTGAGGTCGATGAAGCATAAAAATTTTCACAAAAGAGATACAAACTCCGCTCCATCAGAAAAAAATACCAGAGGATAAACCATGCAAATTAATTCTGTAATCCTGATTAGAAAAATACGCAGGGCTTTTAATATAGAGCTCAAGAACGCCAAAAAGACAACAATCCTCCGCTTTAAGGTCTGTTTCTGTTCTTGTAGCGGGAGAAAGCTGTGAACAAACAGCTGCGAAATGCCAGTAAAGATGAGAAGAATCATCACCACGTACAATCAAAGAGAAAGTTGGGCTCATTTAAAGATTATTTAAACAAACAAAGGGGAAAAAAAAAAAGAAAAAAGAATTCAAAGAAGCCAAACCCCTTAAAACTTTGCTGGAGAGCGAAGAGATGCAGTTTCAGTTCCCATCTTTCATACTGGTTATCTCACTCTGTAAGCCCAACTTCTGCTCAACTAGGCTGCACTGTTTTCTTCTGCCAGCTGTGCACACAGTGACTCCACCACCCCCTTTCTGAGATGACACGTATTTGTAGCTTTGCGACTCCACAAGCCACAGAACAGCTTAAGAAACACGTCGTTCAGCTGGAGGCACTGAAGTGTTATCTAGCAGGAGGATGACGCTTCCAAATCCAAGTCCCATGCAGGTCCCTAGCTGGGAGGTGTCAGGAAAGTATTTCCTTGCCACCCACCCACCTGTTGTGGTAGGAGGAGGAGTGAGACGGAGTGATGCTGCACTCCCCAGACAGCAAACTACCTGGATGCGGTTTGGACATTTATCCAGCAGTTAAAGCAAGGTTTCTTTGAATTACAGTGGAAAATGGGCTAGATGGGGAATAGCTGGCCAGCCCCAGAAGGCTGGCTCAGTCAACCACTGCACCTCAGCAGCTCTTCCCAGCATGGACCAAGGGCAAATAAGGACTGGGCGAGGGTATCTGATGCTGTGCAACGTTACTCTCTACTGCCGTGTGCAAGTGAGCGTGCCGAGCACACAGTGTGTGCCTCCTAATTTCCTTACCATTCTGTTGCTGCTTTTGCAGAAAATGAGCCTTCTGTATGTTGTGCTACTTGTGAGTGGAGCTCTCTTTGATTAAGCCTTTAAAACACACAGGGCATGCTTTTTGTTTCATTCCTTTTTTAATAATTTGTTTTTTCAAACCAACTTTATAGTCACTGCATTTAAAATGCACATTTTTCCCTGGTGGGGTTTTCCCTGTTGCACAAGAAATATTTCTAGTTGAAAGGTTTATTGTACAAGCTGTCCAGCAGTCTGACAAAAGCTAAATTCCAGCTTATGGCTGAAAACCGTAGGAAAAATTCCAAAGCCTTTACAAATTATACAAATGAGACTTTAATCCCAGCTGGCCTCACTAACAGGGGCTCTACATCTGGGCACACATACAAATGTACTTTTCATATGGATTTTCAGCTATTTGAATAATGAAAAATAAAAAAAAACACCCTATTTTTGTAAATACTTGTATCACAATAGTAAAAACCAAACAGTCCTGCAAGCACAGATTAGCCAGACTGTCAGAGAAATACAGCTGTTTCTCAAAACCGGTCCTGTGCAGAGCTCTTGGGTAAAATTGATCTGCTGTCTAGAGGAGGATTCACTTCTCTAACAAACAGAAAGCTTCAAAGCCACTCAATCCTCCTGTCTTCTCCAGAGCAAGCTTATTCTCATCTGCATAAGGGAGTGGGTGTCCTCATAAGGCCACCCAGTTATGATGAGTGCATGATATCAGCAAGTTTGACCAGGAGCAATCAAGAAAGATGGAAGGAACTAGAAGAAACAGTGTATGAACAGGAGGGGTGAAAACAGGGAGAGCTGCAAAGCTACCTGGTCATGCACACAGAGATGATAGTGTGCAACGGGTCTTTGAGTCCCTCAGTGCCGGCTTTTAACTGCTGGCAGTAAGCGGAGTGCAAATATCACAGCCCTTCTCAGCTACATCCACAACGCTCATTCGAGAAGATCCCCTACTTCAGTCACAGAAGGAATGCATGCCGAGGATTTTTGAGTTCCCGTTCAACTGGGATGAAAATATGGTAGCCAAAGGATGGATATTACTTGACTGAGATGTCTTTTCCTGCTTTAATTGCATGAGGCATTACTACCACACCTTTTCATGTTTGGTTAAGGCAAACCCACAGAATAAATTTTTTAAGAATAAGGAAATCAAGTTCTATCTAACATTTCTCTAACCGAGCTGCTTAGGACCTAAGGGAATAAAGGGATTTAATGCAGACCCACTGCATGCGCTCTTGCAGTTTCACCTGACAGTGGCAGAGAAAGTCCCACTGCAATAACAGGAGGCATCTGTACTCAGGCATCCCTCCTCTGTGTGGTGACCACAGGGAGAGACTGGGCCAACAGAAGCTATTTGTCATTTCTGAGACACCGCTTACTCCTACCTCTCACCAAAGGGGAGGGAATGTAGGCGTCTTCTCAAGCAGAACTCCTCCCATAAAGAAGAGAAACCTGACGGCATTTTGGGGAAGCAATCCCAGCTACTAGGATTTCCAGTTGCTGACTGCAAATATGACTCGTGGTGCAGGCTGCCAAACGGCTACTGAGCCTGAGTGGATCGGAGACGGGGTGGGGTGTGTGTCTGCCTATCCTGTGCATCTAAGGTGGAGGCCTTAAAGAACAAATTAAAATGTTCTTTCTCTCTGCACATCCACAGTACTTTTGTCAGAGGGCTGTAGGTAACTCTCATGCTGCCCCTGCCCCTTTTTCTTGCCATTCTTTTTTCTCCATCCTTCGTTTTTCTTAGGAAAGCATGAAGGTGGGATAAATGATTCGCTTGCACTGCTGAAGACAAATTTGGAGAGTACTGGGGCGGCAAGCAGTAGAAGGCAGTGCATTAAGAATGTCCTCAGTGTATGTGCTGCTCCATTAATGTACTGACCTTCTTCTAGGAGGTCAGACTACAAGAAATCACCAGTCCTTGTCCACCAGATCCAGTGATATGAGAAAGCCTATTACATATAATGCTAAAATATTATCACATAGCCCGTGCAATTCTGTATTTGCCCTGTTACAAAGATAGTGCAGGTGCTGAAGTCATTTCCATTACATACATAACCATGGGAAAATAGTTTAATGACCATTTTTTAAAGATGGTGTTATGGATAGTGCAAACATATTTTCAACCAAAGTAAGTTAAAAATTATTTTGGACCCAGAAAAACATTGAAAGAATCATATAATTGAGACACAGAACAGATTAATGTCTCCAAGAAGACAGATTAGTCTATATGGAGTCAGACGGATACATTAAATCTGGTAATTGTGTAATAGAAAGTGGAATGATAAAAACAATTATCTCTTCTTGACATGAAACAAAAAAAATGTATACTGACTACTCAAGGGTGTTTACCCTCAACTTTTATTTTGGTTACGATGAACTTTTATTAAAAAACTACTCTTTCTCATAGTCTTCAGAAGTTCATTTTTGAAAAGGAATAGAGACCCCAGGGGCAGAAACACCAGGGAAGGAGGGAAACGAAACAAAAATCAGAGGAAAAAAAGATCTGACTTGAGTTTCAAGATGGAAAAAAAAACCCAAAACGTTCTTCTTTCCCAGCCCCCAAAAGTAAGAGGTTGTACCAATATAAAGCATTAAGAGTATCTACTTACTTTCAGCATATTAAGGAAAATAATAAAAGGATCTACATTCGTGGACACTTCACTCCTAAGATGAATCATACCCTGAATAATGACAGGTTAGTACTGCTGCTTTAAAATATTTGGGTTTTATACATCTAATCCATCTAGAATATTAGTTAAATAAGACAACCTGAGATGACAATATTAAATACTGTGCAAGCTGCAACAATAGGATTATTTACTGAATATACCTAAAATAAAATCACAGGTAATGAAGAGAAAAGATTTTCTAGAAAAGGGCTAGAAACAGAGTTAAAAACAAGAACTTCTTTAATAAATAGTAACAGAAGTATTTGTCAGATCAGAGCCAACTACCAAAACCTGTGATACAATCTATGATCCAACTCCTCATTTTTTGACAGATTAACTTTTTAAGGGACAAAGTACCATAATTCTACAGTAGATGAAGAAGCTAATAAAACTATTTTACACATATCCTATTTCATGCTTCATTTTTATATGAATTTCTACTATTCTTTACAATTGGTAACTATATACCATATATCACAGTTATTTAAAACTTATTAGCTTATTGGCAATAATGCCATTATCCTAAAGCAATTCACAGAATCATAGAATGGTTTGGGTTGGAAGGGACCTTGAAGATCATCCGGTTCCAACCCCCCTGCCATGGGCAGAGACATCTTCCACTAGACCAGGTTGCTCAAAGCCCTGTCCAACCTGGCCTTGAATTAAGACCTTTGAAAGGAAGCTGACTAAAATCTCAGCAAGTAAATAAAAGAAATGGCCAAATATCCTTTAAATCCATTTTACAGGTGAAAAACTGAGGCACCAAAAGACTTGCTTCCAGTTACTTTGGAAATCTGGCATGTTGAAAAAGGAATTCAGATATCTTGACTCTAAAGCCTGTGTTTTCAACTCAAGCTGACCTCTCTCCCCTCTGAGGCATTAAACATTTGTCTTAAAGCTCTGTTTTCACATCTGCAATTTGTTCAAATTAAATATTTTAGATTAAATACTTGTGTCAAAGAGAAAAGGAAACCAGCACTCTCAAAATCTTTACGCATGAAGAACTGTGAGCGAGATCAAAGGGTTGAATAAGGCACTGTGACGATGCATGCAATCCTCTTCGAAATGCACTAGACAAGCAGCATATCTGAACTTGGAAACAGCCTGTAGCCAAGGATTTTGCAGATTGTTATGTTAAGATATATGGCAAGAATTATAAATGGTTGAATACGTGACAACAGATGCAAATCTTGAAAAGTGATCATCTGCATTAAGTCTATTTAGCACTGCTTCTACTACACCAGCTACACTGCTTTGCTCAGAAATGTATCAGAAAAATAAGACATTCTCATTTTACAGCCCACGAGCCACAAACACATATCACGTATCTCAGCCAACTCCTATTGTACAAATCCCTTTGCGCAAGCCTGCACGCCCCGTGGCCCAAACACTGGCTTTATTCTCAGAGGATTTGGGATGACACAGAAACCTACATGCCCACACCTACGGGCCTCTTCACAGTTTCTCAGGCTGCCTCATTCAGAGAAGACCATAATTGCTCAAGAGCGTGATTATCAACAGGGCAACATCTTTTAGAAATATTTTTGGCCAGTATGTTCAAAAATGCTCTACATTTACAGAGACATCACAGCAGCAGGAGTCAGGTCAGCCTAGCTAAATGCTTTTAGTTATATTCCCTGTGTTTTATAAACAAGACCATCACTCCAAGTTTGGGCTTATTGAAAGCTATTGAAACCTAGGCTAACGGGGAAAGCTCCACAAAGTAGGAGATTGCAGAAGAAAAGGGAATTGCTTCCTATCCTTATATCACTCTCGGATCCAATGTCACCTCTGAATCCACCTGTAGCATGTTATTTTGGGTAAAAGCTTTCATAACAGTCTTTGAACCTATTAGAAAATAATACATGCCCGAACTGCTGCATATCCTTGACAGCCAAATGCATCCTCCACTATAGCAGTAAAAACATACTCAGAAAATTAACATCAGGGCTCCGATCTAACCTTCATATTAACATGCAAATTCAGAACAAATCAGCCACTGTAAGCCATTGGTCAATACATAGGGATATCAGGATAGCAAGGCCACTAAGAAAGAGCAAAAGATGGTACAGACACTGTCATATTGGGCCGTACAGTACAGATAGGGATTGGAATGTCCACCTCCACTCTAAACAGTCTAACTTTTTCAGACACCCATATCTATGCTGCAAGGCACAGGGAGGGAGGATACAGCCACACAGCACGAAGCACGAGCATTTGTTGTACAGAGCCACAGGATTGTAGTAGGTCTGTGTACGCTGCTTCGGAGCTACAGAAGTCTTGCGTTCAAGACTCCTCTGCTTGCCAAGCCAAACTACTGCAGCTATTATTACAACACTTAGCTGGGCTATGTTCAAATTACCCATCACTTGGGGTCCATGCTTACTGGTTACTTAGCACAATGATGAAACTTAATTGGTAGAGAACCGTGTTTTTTCATGGGGAAGCTCATTTCTGTTAACCCAACCTCTGATAGCAAGAGAGCAATATGTTGCTGCCTTTGGAATTGAGTCACGTCAGTAGGAGGACAGGGAGGATGAAGAGACTATTGAAAGCTTTTTTCAACATTAGGTCTTCAAACACATCATAACCCAATTTGTACGGATGCCAGCCACTTCTTTTGGCAGACTACATGATGTCTTGTTGCATCCTACAGCCAATTTGTTGACTCTAATTAGCAATTTGGGAATAGAGTAAAAAGAAAAGAGAAGTAAAAAATTGAGTGTACAGTGCCAGTTACTATAGCGGGACACACACTCTTTCATTATTTTTTTTTTTAATGTAGCTGAACATAGGCTGCATCCAGCTGTTTCTTCAAAATCAGCCACGGGTGTGAGTAGCTCCACGTTATATTTGACTCTGGTTGGGTAAATACTTCGTCTCCTTTCTGTGTAAATATCACTTGTGATTTCCCAGGTGGACTCCGATGTGCAGCCTAGCAGGTGAAACCAGGCGTCAAGGAACACCTGGGTTTTGAACTTTTCTTACTCCTTCTTATACTTTATGTTTCAAATTAATAGCAACAAGCTGGGTGTCTCCAAATTATTTAGTCCCCAAAAGCACTGGGAAAACACTACCATGCATAAGCCAGCTATACAATGTGGCTTAAAACACAGATCAAATCCAAGCTCACCACGTTTCAGGATATTCAGTTTGCTCCTCTGAAAAACTCTCATATTCTAGGATTTTCACCTTTTTTTCTAGTAAAAAATGAAACAAACTGGTGGTGTCAACACACTAAATAAACATAAAAGACACTTGCACAGCCACTATATTCTCTCATGTGAGCCACCACATTTATGTTACTACGGTCTCTGACATGAACCACCAAAGCATTTACACCAAATATCCCTAGGATCTCACAGATTTTGATAGATTAATTTTTTAAGGTAAGCAAATAAATGGCAAAAGAGAAAAGACTGTGATGATTAAGCAAAGAAAAGACAAGAAGCGCGACTGTCTATTTTTTTCCCCTCATACTCAGTCCTCTTTCAGGGATCCTTAGACACAAAGTCACAGCAGAAGATACAATCTTTTCTAGGGTTTGCTATATACTATCCATAAGCCTTTCCTTCACAAACAGATCTTTTGAGCCCTTATGCCCAATTTCTCCTAGTTGGAGAAATTATTTTTTCTCACGGCCAGAAAACTGATCGTTCATCACCTCTCTTCAGCCATACAGCTGGATGCAGGGACTCGCACTGCTTGCAAACGGCCAGTTTTGGCTGAAAGGGAAGAAACAGCCAAAGTCATGTAAGATCCTCAGCTGGCCTTTACTTCAATGAAATGAACTTTCAGCTTGCAGCCTGAGGCTTTCCCCAAGCCCTGCCTGCCTGGGCTCAGGCAGCATTTCACTGCAGGAGTAGCAGCTGGCTCCATGTCTTCTCATAGCTCCATGGATGCTCCTGCCTCTCCTTGAGTCTTCAGGTGCAGGATCTGGGTACCACTTCCCTTTGTGAGCTATGACTATAGAGCCATGGTATTAAGGAAAAGCAGCCTCCCCTCTCCTGTATGCATCACAGGTAGCATGTGCCTTATACGAGATAACACAAAAGGAAGACTTCTTCCAGATGTTTTTGAAGTGCATTTTCCAACCTCTGTCCCCTTTACAGATGATGGGGGGTGCAGTGGCAGTCCCAGAAGTATGAATCAATGCACCTGAGAGAGATGGATAAAGCACTTTGGTATGAACATCCATCCCGAAAAGAGTTTCTGATCGTCTTCACCATGGTCAATACTGACATCTACACCTTCCCCAATGTCCTTCAACCCTTCCTCCTTGCTGTCTTCCCTGTCTAATGCCACACTACTGTCACACACAAAAATATGACTAGAACAACTCTCCCTGCTTCCACGACTGCATTTCCTCTTTTCTCAACTCATGGGTTTTGTTTTTTGTAAAGACAGCTGCCATCACAGCTGTTGTTGCTGGCTGAGTACAGAGCACTTCAGTGGCACAGGTGGCTACAAGACACCCATCCCTGCTGGAGCGATTTTTCATCATTTCTTTCTCAACAAAAGCAGGTATATCTTAAACAGCTGCCTTTAAAAGAAAAGTAGGGTGAGCCAAAAACTTGCAATGGTTTTGGTGAGAATTGCCATTAAAATGTCACAAACAGCCGTGAGAGTGCTCACATGGTACTGATGAGCACATTAAAAACCACAGAGAATGCACAAGTAATAAGTTTAATTATGCTCTATAAAGTAACCATTCAAGTTTGTAGTTTGAAAATATTGTCAATTCCTAGTAAGAGGTGACATTTGATTTTGAAACACTAACTCAGGACAGTTAGGCGTGAATATTTGGCTGCCAAGTCATTTGTATCTCTTTCAGGAAGAAAGACCTCCCAATGGGCATGATATTTATACTGAAACATTCACATTTACATGATCACAATAGGATTAGATACAGAACGCTCACAAATCTTGAGCAATTAAAGAGACCATACAATTACCAAGTGCAGAGTTTCTCTCTTTCCTCATAATTTTTCCCTTTGCCCTCTCCTAATATTCCTGTTAGGGCAATAGCCCGAGCAGCACATAGTAGCACTTTGGCCAGGCACAGGCTAGTGCATCTGCTGGCCACTGCAGCTGCACCTCTTGGGCTAGCTCACAGATTGTTGGCATGCCCAGCACGTGATAGGCAGTGGCTG